>NC_080792.1:74466673-74786316 GCF_028018385.1 Neofelis nebulosa | reverse complement strand
AAACAACAGTTCTCCACACACTGTGGTTAGTGATTCCCTCCTAGAATCTGTCCCCCAGCACACAGACCCAAGTCTGCAGGAGCCCGAGTGTGGCCCTGACCTCAGAACATGAAGGGCAAACCTGCAGGAAGCTCCAGGAGGGAAGGAGTGACAGCCGCGGGTGCTCTGACGGGGACCTCGTCGCAGACTTCATGTGTCTGTCACCATTTGGACAACTGTTAGCTCAAAATGAACGTGGGTGATTTTATACAACATTCAGCTCAGTAAGAATATTTAAACTCAACGACACTGTCAACGGGAAGATGCAGGTATTTAATCACCAGTGTATTTTCACAGATTCGTGCTTATTGCTGAGACAATATGGACTGAAATAGTAGTTGAAAAAAGATGGATGAAAAAATAATGAAATTATATGACTTTTGGTTCTCGGTTGAATAGAGGTCTATAAACTTGTTTCTAAATCATTTCACCTATTATTGTTTTTATTATTATTATTTTAATTGTGAGTTTTGTACACTAGGTCTTGTCCTGCAAGTAGGAGTAGGAAAGCCCAACGTGGTGCCCAGGTAAACACCATGAAGAGCTAGTTCCTGTGAACTTCAGACCCACCTCAATGATGGAATTAACACACAGAGCTTCCAGGATGGATGCTTAGGGGTCAGACTCATCTCAGGGGTGGGTAGAACAATAGTCACTGTATCTTGTGTCCAGCAAGTTCACAATAGAGTGATAACTCAGTTTCCGGTGACTAGAGGAATGAATTTCTATTACCCAAGACCAATTTGACCCAGAAAATTCTTTCAAAGATCCCATATGTGACTCCAGGTGAGGTGGAGATAAGGAGCACTGTGTCCCTGAAGTCACAGTCCCTGTGGCCCTCAGTTGGGACGGACTTTCAGTACAGGTCCATTCTGGCTGGAGGTTCACTGGAGTGTCTGGGGGAGTGAAGCCAGTCCTGAGAGTACAGGGAGGGCCTGTGTTATGTCCTCATGAGCCTTGAGCTCCATGGGAGCAGCACTGACTCTGCTGTCTCAGAATCAATCTACTGATCAGCCTCAGGCAGTGACTGGAGCCCAGAGATGGTTGGGGGGTGAACTGCCCAATGGATGGAGACTTGCCTTGGGATTCCTGAGCATAAACTTGTCCCAGAAAGCAGATGATCAGGGCACATCCTGCCCTGGTGACAGGACCTCAGTTACACTCGATGTCACTGGGTTTCATGCTGGTTGGGGTTCTGCCTCCTGGAGGCTGTTTTACTGAGAATGGCTGGGTGAGCTCAGGTTGACCATGACTTCTGGAGAGACAAAGAAGCCCAGAAATTGCAGAGTCCAGGACAATATAGACTCAGGAGGGAGTTCTGTGTGTGTGTGTGTGCGCGCGCGCGCGCGAGTGTGTGTGTGTTTGTACGTGGGTGCGTGCATGCGCATATGTGACCAAAAATGAGGCTAAGTTGCCCTTAAATCCTCTTAAGGCTTCTCCACACACTGAGGGATGGCTCTCCATCTGAGGGCCCGGGATTTTTAATTTAAAAGTCAGTTTCTTAAAGCCATTTCTACTGGAGGAGGTTTTATTAGGCAATTGTGGCTCCTTTGAGAGCAGACCTTTTAACGCTTCCCTCAATCAGAAGTCCGGGCCTTGTCAAGTGACAGAAGCAGGAAGGAGAATATGAGAGGATTCACACAGCTCTATCTTCTGGTCATTCTCCTCCCTAGAGTTGGGCCCTGGAGATTGGAAAACTACAGCAAGATCATTTCCAGTTCCCTCTGAAATCCTAACATGGAGACGGAGTTCCTACCTGAAGAGCCAGATGGAGAGACTGAAGGCCTAAGCCTGAGAGATGAGGGAGCAGAGAGGAGAAAAGAAGGGAGGGTGTGGGGAGTGTTATCAGGAAGAGTCTGTAGAGTCTGGTCCAAGTTCAAGTGTAGCTGATTCAGAGAGAGGAGACCGTGTCTATGACCAGGGTTATTGTCAATATGTCAGCTGTGGATGCGTCAGTAGTGACACAAGGTCACACTTTATGGAATGAGATGGTGGAACTGATGTGTGGATGAGTGTTTGCTGGGTAGCACGTTCAGTTACAGATGCAGTATTTATTCGTGTTTATCATCCAGACCCCACGGGGACGTGAAGTTGGGCTGTGTTACGTCAATGTCAGTGTCTTCCTGGGATGCCCTGTGCTGTCCCGCGTTGCAGGCATAACCTGGGTATGTCTCTTTCCTCTGTTCAAGGACAGATCTTCCTGAAGTTATGTAACCCCTGCTTGTGCCTCCACATAAGTTTCTCAATGAAAAGAGGCTGAAGCCGAGGTCTGTGGATCCAGGGGTCTTACCTCACTTCCTCCTTATCTGAGACGCTGTGAGTAACGATACCGTTCCCACTGCCATGAGCTGTAGCACAGTAATAGTCAGCCTCGTCCTCAAGCTGCAGCCCAGACGTGGGCAAAATTTCTGTATGAGTGGAGACATCTTTGGATCCAGAGATATGACTGGAGACCCCAGGTCCCAGCTGCTTGTATGAGTCTGAGTAGTAGAACAGAAAGACCGGAGAGGGCTCCCTGCCTCCTGCTGGTACCAGAAGATGTTATAACCACCAACACTCCTGTCCCTGCTCAGGGTTCAGCTGAGTCTGGCAATTGTTTCTGGAGATGCGGAGAGGGAGAGCAGCTGGGTCAGCACAGGCTGGGACAGGGAAGTATAAACACAGACACATCAGAATGAGGAGAAGGGACAGAGTATAGACACTGGAGGATGTGAGCCAGAGGATTCTGACTCAGGCTGGAGGCCAACCCTAGAGTGCTGAGGTCTGTCCTTACCTGCGCAGTGACAGAGGAGCATAAGGGGGACATGGGTCCAGGCCATAATGACACAGACCCTTATTAGGCCACAGGGCTGGGACTGGGATGTCCCAGGCCTCTCTTATCTGCTACCTGTGGCCTTCTCAGAGAGGCTTCACATGCAACTGAGACCACCCCTGCCTCTCCCCCATGTGCCTTCACCATGCCTGAAGCCCTTGGAAAGGGAGCCTGCCTTATGCAGCTGTTTTCCCCATGAGTGGGCCCCGAGGAAGCAGTTCCTAGGACTAGACACAGGCCCCTGTGCAGGGGACTCTGCCAGGCCCAGAGAGAACAATCTTTCCCAGTCCCCACGGAAAGTAAAAAGCCCAGTCTTTGGGCCTACCGTCAGTGGAGGGCTGCCCAGCTGGGAGCACGTGGCCTGCAGAAACCTCTAGACACCATCTCACAGCACCTCCTGCGGTTCTCTGGGCAAACCTCTCCTTTTTACCTGCTCCCCCCAAACCCCTCCTTCATCCACTTCCCTGATGGCTGTATTTCTACCAGATGAGAGTGATCTTCCAGGGAAGGACGGAAGTGCAGTCCTGGTGAGCCTTCCCTGACTGGGCTTCCTCTGTGGACAGGGGACTAGCGGGAGGGACGTGATCAGACCTGACCAAGGGGAGCCTGTGAACCACTGTGGAGCTGAAGAAAGGACAAAGGGAGCAGACAGCAGAAGGGATCTGTCCCCGTGACAGGCTCAGAGGAGGCAAGCTGCCTCTGGGAGTAGAGTGTGAACAGGAGCTCGCCTAGGGACACACACCTTCACAGAGGAGGACACAGAGTGTGAGGATGTGAGGCCCGTCTGGAGCAAGGCAGACAGGACTCAGCAAATTCAGATGAGGCTTTTGCAGGTGTGAGGACAGAGCAGGGCCTGAGCATCCAGCAGGGACCTCTATGGAGCCATCATGTGATCTCCCCTCCATGTTCCCAGAGACTTTTTATCCAGGCTTTGCCTGCCGTCAGCGCTGCTCATTAGAGATTTTGCTCTGTGGGAAGGCAGAATTTGTGACAGCGAGAGCTGGTTGGGGACACTGAAGGGACAGCTGTGGCACAGCACAGGACACGGAAGGGTGTGTCCCCACGTGGGACACAAGGAGGTGATTGACTGGACCTCAGGCTATGAATTTTCATCCTCAGAACAGAAAATGAGAAAATAAACCTTGAACTACATAGGATGAAACAAGTACTGAACGAAGTGACCAGAGTCTGAACAGATACCAAATTAGACATCAGGGTAGAAAGGAACAGAGGGAACCAAATTGTATTCATTGAAGAAAGGAAGCTGCTGGAAATGAGGACAGAAACAGTGGCATCACATGTCCAGCAACATGAGACTGTCACCCAGGCAAACAGGGAGATCACACTGAGGTCACCGGCCTCAAAGCCACGCTGGAGTCACAAGAGCTCGATAACATTAAATATTTAGCAGGGTCTGTATTTTATAGCCTGTGAATATAATATAGCATCTGTTTAAAGAGACTCTGATTCTGGACTTCAAGCTGGATTACAGAGCTGGAGTCATCAGGACAGTATGGTCCTGGCACAGGACAGGCACAGAGATCAATGGAACAGAATAGAAAACCCAAATATATGGCCAGTTCATGTCCGACAAAGCAGGAAAGAACATCCAATGGAAAAAAGACAGTCTTTTCAACAAATGGCATGGGGTAAACTGGACAGAAACATGCGGAAGAATAGAACTGGACCACTTTCTTACACTTATTTTTCTATACAAAAATAAAATCAAAATGGATGCAAGGCCTAAATGTGAGACGGGAAACCATCAAAATCCTAGAGGAGAACACAGGCAGCAACCTTTTGACCTTGGCCTTAGCAACTTTTTACTAGAACTGCAGGGCACAAGGCAGGCCGCCCCTGGATGGGCCACACTGACATGAAGATTATCATGAGTTAAAAAGCAGTTGATGCCCATACACTCAGGAAAAGCTCTTCATGTCTCTTCAACTGACTGAAACATTCAGGCGGGGGGCAGCTGCCCCAGGAAGACAGCTGGCACCACAGACAACTGCACTAGGATATGAACGAGGTGGGGCAGATGGGGACCCAGCAAAGCCTGTTTGGTCACAGTCCTCTGTGTCCCATCGTTTCCCAGGGGCCCTGCACACATTGTTTATGAAACATCTACTCTACTCTTCTTCTTCTGTCTGTGAAGTGCATTTCTTTGCATTGAATACTAGACCCCTACCTCCTTCCATGTAATTCAGAAAAACATAGATCTCATTTTGCCTGCGTGTCTTTTGACTTTCTAGGTCTATGTTGACTCCCATATGTTCACTATTAAATTTCTTGTGTGTCACTTCAACCTCCTCAAGGACAGGTCTCACCACAGAGGACTCTCCCCTATAGGATCCTCCACAGAAGCTTCTCAATAAAAGAGGCTTGGAGACAAAATCTGTGGACCCAGAGGTTTTTATCTCACTTCCTCGTTATCTGAGTCACTGTGAGTAACACTGCCATGATATGTAGCACAGTAATAGTCAGCCTCGTCTTCAGGCTGTGGCCCAGAGATGAGCAGAAGCCCCGCATTGGCCGAGGCATCTTTGGACCCGGAGAAGCGGCTGGGGACCCCGGGGCCCTGGTGCTTATCTGAGTCTGAGTAGTAGTACAGGAGATACCGGGGAGGGCTCCCTGGCTTCTGCTGGAACCAATTTATGTAGTAGCCGCCAACATTGTAGCCACTGCTCAGGGTGCAGGTGAGTCTGGCTGTTGTTCCCGGAGATGCAGACAGGGAGGGCGGCTGGGTCAGCACAGGCTGGGACAGGGAACCTGCAAACAGATAATCATGGGTGATGAAGCTAGAAATGGAAAAAGGAATTCTCAGGACTCTGAGCACAGGAATAGAGATTTGGGGGCTCCCTGTGTCTCCGGGCCTGTCCCAACCTGTGCAGTGAGACAGGAGCATGAGGAGGAGAGGAGTCCAGTCCATGGTAGCACAGCTTCTGGTCCCCACAGTGGGCTGGGCTGCCCCAAGCCTCCTTTTCTCCTCCACCCTCTGCCACAGGAGGGGCTGTCCATGCAAATGGGTCCCATCCAGTGACTGCCCAGCCCCTCCCTTGTGCTGGAACTCATCTCATACCACATACTGAGATGAATGGAGGTTGCTTTCAACCCCAGAGATAGGACTGGGAGGAAGCACCTGCTGAGGCAACACACAGGTCCCTGCTCAGGGGACTCTGCTAGGCTGGAGGGGACACAGCTGCTGAGTCCCCTCAGGTCCCCCCCCCTCTCCCTGAGTCCCCTCAGGTCACACAGGGCCTGCCTCCAGGCCCAGAGTCTTGAGTGAATGGCCCTCACCAAGCAACTGTGTAAGGACCACGGGGCAGTCCCACAGCTCCCTCTGCTGGTCACAGGGCACAGACTTCACGATGCCCAAAGCCCTGTGAGCCCAGCGGGTTTCTGTGACTCACCAGGTCCCTGTCTATCTCCACACATCAGTGTCTGGTTCACAGAAAGGTTCCATCTCCTGTGTATTAAAGCCATGGGTTCTAAATACTCTCATATCGATTTATTTGTGTTTTAATCTACCATCATTACCTAATTTATTTATTGTACCAGTGACACATTAAAGAAGCATGACATGGGAATGCAAACTGCACAGTAGTGCAGCCGCTCTGGAAAACAGTATGGAGGTTCCTCAAAAAATTAAAAATAGAACTGCCCTATGACCCAGCAATTGCACTACTAAGTATTTGTCCAAGGGATACAGGTGTGCTGTTTCGAAGGGACACATGCACCCCCATGTTTATAGCAGCACTATCAACAATAGCCAAAGTATGGAAAGAGCCCAAATGTCCATCAACAGATGAATGGATAAAGAAGATGTGGTATATATATATATATATATATATATATATATATATATATATATATACAATGGACTATTACTCGGCAATCAAAAAGAATGTAATCTTGCCATTTGCAACCATGTGGATGGAATTAGAGGGTACAATGCTCAACGAAATTTGTCAGTCAGAGAAAGACAAATATCATATGATTTCACTCATATGAGGATTTTAATATACAAAACAGATGAACCAAGGGAAGGGAAGCAAAAAAATATAAAAACAGGGAGGGGACAAAACATAAGAGACTCTTAAATACGGAGAAGAAACAGGGTTACTGGAGGGGTTGTGGGAGGGGGGATGGGCTAAATGGGCAAGGGGCATTAAGGAATCTACCCCTGAAATCATTGTTGCACTATATGCTAACTAACTTGGATGTAAATTAAAAAAAAATAATTTACCGAAATGTGAAGTATAAAAAGTCCAGCCAAAAATAAAAGCATTTGATGTGGTTCTGGTACAGACTATTTGGTACCATGGAGACATATGTAAGACACATGAGAGAGAAAGTAGTCTTTTCCCCTAATTGTCAATGGCCTAACTGGACTAGAGCCAAGAAGAAGTAAACAGAAAGAACTCAGGCTGCCATGCTTCCAACTGGGTCAGACCTATTTGATGTTAGATCTTATTGACAAAACAAACCAACAACCCAAAATGTCTCTTCTCAGTTGCTCATTAATTTCACCTCTAGTGTAGTTTGATTAATCTTGTCAGAGACAATAGTTCTACATTTTTACTTATTAATACACTTGTGTAGCATCATGGGCTTTGAAATTCTCCAGTGAAGGGTATCATAGAGGCGCCAGGTAACAAGAGATACAGTATAAATCTTGACTGAATGTTTCCAAGTCTAGAATTTCATGCCTTTCTTCTCCCGTCTTGTGCTCTAATCCTGCCCCTGAGAAACAAAGCAACCGGGGGCACTTCATAGTGTGGTGCAGAAAATATAAATGAAACTTAACAAAAATCTCTTCTTCAGTAGGTCTGCACCCACTGAAGTCATGCCAGCCTGTGAATTACAGTTTGCTGAGGCTGTAGAAATGAGGGTAAAATTGCAGGATATCGTATCCCATGTGAAATGAAGAAATGTTTCTCCTTGTATGCATGCCATATAACAAACCAATACTCTGACCTAAAGTGATGTATTTTCTAAAATACTCTATGTTTCGCGGCCTCCGACATCTTTCATCCATATTCACCAATCTGTTGTGCAAGTTTTATAACATTCAAGCTATGGACCGAACATGGTACCAACCACAGTTTCTGGGTGTGGTTCCAGCCTGACCCAAGAGCATATGCATTTCAAGCTTAAGAAAGAGAAACAATTGTAGCAAGTTAGAATTTACTCATTTGTTTTCTCCCTGGAACCTGTTACTACATTAGTTGCTAAATGTATGTTGTGGGTCTTACAGACTCTGAACTTAAATGAATGATATAAAAACACGGTACCCTGAAATCTCTGCTAATGGTATCATAAACAATTTCTTGGATTAAAAAAAAATGAAATTGTAAAGGTGTCAGTTGCAAAAAAAAAAAAAAAAAGGAAGAAGAAGCACGACAAATGGTTATATGTTCTTCAGTGAAATGATATCAGACAATCACCCAGATCACCTAGGTCACCATGGTTTGTGCTTTATATGCTCCTGGAGGTTGTCTCCTGTGCTCAAAATTTGACCCTTGGCCACCTCCTCCCTGTCGCTTTCTTACTGAGTAGCCGGAAGCACATCATGTCTGTCTCCATGTTCTGTAGTGATGAGGCTGGGACCTAGGTCCATGTGGAAGGGCCTGGATCTTGGATTTACAGGGGGACCAGTTTCTGGGCACCATGGGGAAAGGGCTAGTGTCTGGGTCCGTGGGGGCTGGCCTGGGGCTGAAATGGGCTGAGAATCTGGATTTAGGTGAGCCTGTGGGGAGTTTGGGTCCACGGGTTCCATGACATTGACACTGCCATTGCACATCACCCACAGTTAGGACTGGAGGTCCCCAGACCCACCAGGGCGGGGTCTGCTCGGTGTGGTGCCCTCCGCGATTCCCAGTGATTTCCCGGCACTTGCATGCTCTTGTCTGGGTGTCTTGTGAACAAAGAGGAGGATTCCCACATGGACCCCTTTCATCCCAAGCTTGATGGCACACAACAGCCCAGCCACCCACTGAGGCAGCTGTGGACTCTTCTGGCCTCTACATACTCAGGTGCCTCTCATGCTGAAGTGGATGAGGAGCCATCCTTGGCATAATGGGGGTCAGGGAAGCAGAAGGGGAGACCCAGGATTGGGGTGAGCATGGGCTCTTAACACTTTGTCCACAAGCAGCACAAGATTCCTCTCACTGTATCTGTGGCCAAAGCAAGTGACAGCAGGTGACGACTAACCACAAAGGGACAAGAGTTTATAATCTGTCACAGAAAAACAATGACCACAGAGAAACAATCATGCAATCTGCACACACTCCTAGTTCAGAGGCCCTGTCCACACTGCCCGCCCCCCCACCCTACCCCAGGACAAGCTTGTTCAGCACAACAGGTTGGTGTATTTGTTAACATATCTCAATGAACAACAGCCCGGGGATTGAAAAGAACTCAAGAGTCAGGTTCATGGGTAAATTCAGGGCATTCCTACAGACCAATATTCTACCCTGGGGAGGCTCTCTGGAGCAAGATGGAAAGAATCTCCCGGTGGTTTTCCCCAGTGGGCTCACAGAAGCCCAGAGCAAGCACCACATTCCTCCCCACATTTGGCGGCTGTGGAGAACGAGCCCCCAGTTCTCTTCTACCGCAGACCATCTTGAACTCATGGGCCATCTGTTCTAGGTTTCCCACAGGTCTATTCACCATACTCCCAACATGCTGGAATCTGTGAATGTCCCAGGAGCTCCCTGCCGGCTTTTGAGTGAGGGGTACTAGACCCACAGGGAATGGGGGTCAATCAGGCACCCATTGCATCTCCAGAAGGTGTTTTACCTATGAGCTCCTTCAGCCTTGACCTTTTGTGTCTCTGAGTGGACCTGAGGGTGACGACCCCAACTGCATGCTCAGCATCTCCTTTGTAGTCCTGTTTAGCGGGCCTTGGTCTCTCCCTGGGAGACAGAGGATTTGACACGTGTCTATAGAACAACTGAGGACAGAGAGGGGCTGTGTCATGACAGCACCTTGCCAGGCCACAGAACCTCTGCCACCACTGTCCCCAGCATGGTTCTCAGCTTCACAATCTTCATATTCATATTGGGTGCGCAAGGAGGTGTAGAGAGGACAAGCCCAAGGAAGCATGAGTGCAGGTGGATCAGGGGCCTGGTGTGTGTGTGTGTGTGTGTGTGTGTGTGTGTGTGTGTGTGTCACTCAGATCTATCCTTTGAGGAGACACCTTAGCATATGAAGAGAGAGAAAGAGAATCCTCCGCTGTCCCCCACCTGTCCCCTGTGCAGAAAGTGGGGAGCACTGGGAAGAGATGGGTGCAGGTCAGTGTGCAGTGAACCCTGAGTTCTGCACCCAGAGGTCTTCAGATCTGCTGGGGCTCCCCCCCAGTCTCCCTCACGGCCATTCCACATCCCTGATGCAGGGGCTCCTCAGGTCCATCCAATCCCCAATCCCTGGAGCAGCCCTACAGCTGCAGGAGTCCACGGTCAAGGTTTGAGCATAGGAGTCAATAAAACACAAACAAACTGGAAAAATAAATAAATACGCAATACACTTGTTTAAGAAAATGCTCAAAGTTCACCAAGGAAGATACAGTGAGGGGAAATAAGTGCATGAACAGATGCTCAATATCATTTGTCATTAGAGAATGAAGTATTCCTACATATGTATTGGCAGGAAGAAACCATAAATAAAAATGAAAAATACTAAAAGAATAAATGACCAAAACATATAAAGCCTGCCTGGTCATTTCCCATCATGGTACTGATATAGAAAATGAATACTGAACCCATGTCTCAACCCAAATTCCATTTTTTAAGAAATGAATTGTTATAGAAGAAAATAGGGGGGCACCTGGGTGGCTGAGTTGGTTAAGCCCTGGACTCATAGTTTTGACTTAGGTCATGATCTCCCAGTTGGTGGGTTCAAATCCTGTATCAGGCTCTGTGCAGACAGTGCAGAGCCCGCTTGGGATTCTCTCTCCCTTTCTCTCTGCCCCTACCCCATGCTCACTCTCTCTCTCTCTCTCTCTCAAAATAAATAAATAAACTCATGGGGTGCCTGGGTGGCTCAGTCAGTTGGGCATACGACTTCGGATCAGGTCATGATCTCACAGTCTGTGAGTTCGAGCCCCGTGTCGGGCTCTGTGCTGGCAGCTCGGAGCCTGAAGCCTGCTTCAAATTCTGTGTCTCCCTCTCTCTCTGCCCCTCCCCTGCTCATGCTTTGTCTCTCTCTGTCTCAAAAATAAACAAAAACATTAAAAAATTTTTTAAAAAATATTTAAAAAATAAAATAGGGACTTAAGTATTGAAATAATAAAGACTGATTTTGGGCACTCAGCTAGCTAGCGTGGTGTTGACAGTCGGCTGAACCCCAGGTGTGGATCGCCACATTGTCACTTTCATCTGTTGATTATTGCAGAAACCCCTTCCAGGAGAATTTTAGCAACGATTACTAAGTCTCTCTTCTCTGGATGAAGCACAGTTGCAGGTTCTAGGATGAGTGAACTGAACACTTTTAAAAGGAGCCCAGGGTGCATGGGTGGCTCAGTCGGCTGATCATCTAATGATCTCTCAGTTCGTGAGTTCAAGCCCCACATGGGACTCTGTGCTGACAGCGTGAAGCCTGGAGCCTGCTTCAAGTTCTGTGTCTCCCTCTCTCTGCCCCTCCTCACTCATGCTCTATCTCTCTCAAAATTAAATAAACATTAAAAAAAGTGTTAAAAAATAAAACAAATAAAAGGAGCCCAATCTTTCTTTTTTTCCCCAATATATGAAATTTATTGTCAAATTGGTTTCCATACAACACCCAGTGCTCATCCCAAAAGGTGCCCTCCTCAGTACCCATCACCCACCCTCCCCTCCCTCCCACCCCCCATCAACCCTCAGCTTGCTCTCAGTTTTTAAGAGTCCCTTATGCTTTGTCAAGAGGATTTAATATTGCCACAAAAACAAACTAAAACATTGCTGTATTTTAATTAGAAACTAAGAGCATGCTTCAAGAAGACTTCACAAGGAGCAGGAAACTTACCCTGTGATGCAAAGTACAGCGAGGTACCTTTTAAAGAAACACACAAACACACAAAATTGATAAACACAACTTTTATTTTACAGGAAAAGGTTACTGCCCATCGAAGGGGTCCTGGGTATTCTGTGACCCTCAAGGATGGGTGGCTTGACTCTAAAGCAAAGGCGAGAAAACAAAAACAGAAAGAAACGATAACACCCTGTGTGAGTGCCTTCTGTAGAACTGCCAAGGCAGTTGCATAGTTGACGGAGAGATGGCAGTTTATTTTACAAGCAGCACATTCACCCAATGCATTTTCTAAGCTCCTGGCTGCTTGTGGTTCTGGGCGGGAACAAACACTGATCTCCCATGAAATCTCTGTTATGGAGGAAGGATCCTCATTAGGTTTGGCAGTTTCCTTGGCTTTCTCATTTGGAGGCAAAAGCAACCCCCGGGGGCTGGGATAAGCTGCAGGTTACAGTCTGTCTTGAAATTATATGTATGGAATCTTTCCAAAGACATATTATGATATTGGGTGCTGTTACCTGGGTGAACTTCACTGTCCATTCTACACATCTTTCACTAGTGGGAACTTACTAGTAACATTAGTGTTTCTTAGTACTGATACAGATTTTTGTTTGTTTGTTTGTTTGAACTTTTTAGAGTCTCCATGAGTATCATGTTTAAGAAAAGGAAACAGTTATAGTGGGACGCCATTTTGAACCAGAATCCCCAGGGCTTAAGTTCTGGTGATATTATCAAAGGCAACAGCAGGTTTAAGTGTCTCACTTCCCCCAGGCCTGGAGCTCTGTGTGAGCATTGAGACTTTTGTCCCACACTGACCAGTAATAATCAGCCTCGTCTTCAGCCTGGAGTCCAGCGATGCTCAGAGAGGCCATGTTCCCTGACCTGGAGCCCAAGAATCTGGCTGGGACCCCCGAGGGTCTAGCAGTGCTGTTAGAGATGACAAGTTTGGGGGCGCCTCTGCCCGGGAGCTTCTGGTACCAAGATACACTTCCAGCCCCAACATTGCTGCTGCTTCCAGTGCAGGGGGTGGTGACAGTCTGACCCACAGGCTTGGACACTGCAGATGACTGAGTCAGCACACACTGGGCCCAGGACCCTGGGTGTCAGGAGAGAGGCATGGGGTGAGAGAGAGGGGTCAATGGACAGGGCCCATAGATGGCTCCATAGTCCTCTCATCTCCAACCCTGACCCCAGCCTCCAGCTGCCTGTAGAGAGAGCCAGCAGTGTGAGCAGGAGAGGAGCCCAGGCCATGGAGAGGAGACCCCTGCTCAGCAGAGTGTTCTGAATGTCCCATAGTTGGGTCTGGCCTCCCTGTGTCTCTCTTATTGTCTCCAGGAGCCCAAGAGGCAGGGTGGGGTGGGGAACACTTCATACAAACCAGCCGCCTCCCCCTGACTGACCAGCCCCAGCCTGAACCCTGAATCCGACCCCTGCCTAGAAAGTTCATCGTGGGAGCTGGTGGAGATAGAGCATTGGGGCCTGGCCTGGGGCTCCCCAGGAGCCTGTTGGCACCCGGATGCTAAGCCCCGGTGAGAACCAGAGCCAGGTGGCTCCCTGAAGGGACAGAGCACACAGCGCTCAGAGTAAACCACAGCGCCCCCTGCTGCCCGAGGCCCAGAGTTGCCCATATGTTTGGTCTTGTCCACTGAATACTTAAAAACAGCAATAGAATTTATGTTTTATAGAAGTTTGAAAGTCACAGAAAAACCTAGTGTAAATTACAGAGTTCCCACAGGCACCAACCCCCTCATCCACCTCTGTCTTTCCCATCGTCCTCCTCCAGCACCAGTGTGGTCACTTGTTTTGACCCATGAGCCAACATCAACAAGTCACTGTGACCCAAAGTCTATACCTTACGACAGCAAGGCTCACTTTTGGTGTGTAAATTTGAGAAGTTTAAGACACGTACAGTGATATATGTTCATTTTGGTCTCACACAGAGAACTCCCACTGCCCTAAAACTCTTCTGTGCTCCAGCTGTGCATCCCTTCCTACCTCCAACCCCTGGCACCACTTAATACTTTTATTTTCAAATACATCTGCCTTTCCTGACAATGTTATATTCCGGGAGTCGTACAGCGTGCGGCCATTTCAGGTTGGCTTCTTTCACGTAGCAACGTGCATCTAAATGTCCTCTCTGTCTTCTCATGGCTTCATGGCGCAGATCCTTCTAGTGTTGATCAATATTCCATTCATTGTTTGCATGCACCATAGTTTATTTATTCATCACCTAGTGAAAGGCATCCCAGCTGGCTGCTTCCAGATTTGGGCAGTTATGAACAAAGCCACGGTAAATGTCCTTGTGTTTGTTTTTTTTTTTATTTTGTTCATACTGTTTTCAACTCCTTTCGGTAAATACCAAGGGCCATGTTGCCGGATGTTAATGTAAGGAGATACATACTTTTAAAAGAAAACTGCCAAACTCTTTTTTGAAAGTGACTGTACTATCCTGTGTCCCTCCAGCACCGAAAGGGAGTTCCAGCTCCACATCCTGGCCAGCATGTGATGCCATCTGTGTTGTTGAACTTGGCCATTCTAATACGTGTGCTATGCTATTTCATTGCTGTATTATTTTACACTTTTCTAATGATATGTGATGTTGAACATCTTTTCTCAAGCTTATTTGCCATCTGTGTATTATCTTTCTTCATATCCTTCACAATTTTAATTAGATTTTTTGTTTCTTTATTACTGAGAAAACTTCTCTTTTAAACACCTAGAGGGGTGCCTGGGTGGCTCAGTCGATTAAGTGTCTGACTTTGGCCCAGGTCATGATCTCGCAGTTTGTGAGTTCAAGCCCCTCATCGGGCTCTGGAATGACAGCTTAGAGCCTGGAGACTGCTTCGGATTCTGTGTCTCCCTCTCTGTCTGCCCCACCCCGCTTGCACTCTGTTTCTCTCAAAAATGAAATAAACATTTAAAAAATTTTTAATAAAATAATTAATTAATTAATTAAAAACTGGATATTTCCTCAAATCACCTTAAATTTGCAGTAGAAACAAATATGCATAAAGAAGTCTGCCTCGGGGCTCCTGGACCCCTGGCTCAGTCAGTTATGTGTCAGACTCTTGATCCTGGCCCAGGTCATGATCTCAAGGTTCATGGATCAGCTGTGAGTTCTCCGGCTCTGAGCTGACAAGTGCTGAGCCTGCTTGGGATTCTCTCCCTCCTTCTTCCTCTGCCCCTCCCCCGTTTGGGTGCACGTGTTCTCTCTCTCTCTCTCTCTCTCTCTCTCTCTCTCTCAATAATTAAATAAACTTAAAAAAATAAAGAAGTCTCTGCCTCAATTTTCCTCATTATTTCAATCCTTTGTTAGATGCTGATATGTGTCACAGGTATTTTGTGACTTCTCTGAAATAAAGCAAGACTTCTTCAAGCCGAGTGCTTACTCCACACATCCACACAGGTGGTGAGTATCACTCTCCCTGCCCCTAAGGTCTCTCTCAACAACCCAGCCAGAACTTCACTGTTCATGGGATAGTCATTCTTCAGCCTACATCCCTGTATCAGATTTTCCTCATTCTTATAATTTTCCTGAGTTGCAGTCACTGAGATGGAGATTTTTGTCCGCAGAGATGATGGGGCGCCCTCTCAGGGTCACCAGCTGTTCAGGAGGGAGGAATGAATGGGTAATGGAACTGAGGAAGGACTTGCGCCCTGATACTGTTGCAACAAGCCCAGTCACTCCCGTGGTGAGTCTGGCGCTGCGATGGCCTTTGCGTCCTGGTGGGAGATCAGAGGGCAAACTCAGGGAGCCACGCATCAGTTAGTCATTGCAGGTAGGCTGCCTTTGGAAGAGTTAGTGAACTTGAGTGATCCCTTACCCAAGGACATAGGAGACTTGTTGGTTATTGACACAGCTACTGGGTGGGCACCATTGTGTGACGACAGTGCACGCCTTCCACTGCTCAGGTCGTCCAGCTTCGTAGAGTGAGTCCTGGGAACAGATCCTCCTGGATGCTCTTTGACCACTTTTAGTGCCGGAAGCTTCCAAGGCAGCATTCAGCGGTGTGGACGACAGGCCCAGCTGCTGAAGTGTATCTCTAGGACACAGACAATGCACATAATCCTGCTCCGCTACCCATTCTAGATTTGCTTCGGATTCAGTGAACGCCCGGACTTCCTCAATCCCCATACCTGAAAAGCCTGAGCCCATTCACCTTGTCTTCTTGGAGCTGTTTTGTTGGATCCCATGGAGGTCAACCACATTGTACTGACACCGCAAAGACTGACCTAGGTAACAGCACCAGGCTTCCTGATGTAATTAGCACAAGTGACATGGAAGCTGAACATGAGCAGGTGTGGGTCATAGACAGGGAAAGGCAGGAGATGGATCTGGTAAGGGGAATAGAGGACAGATTATTCTATCACGTCTTAATGAAGACACTTGGACTTTGAGCTGGTGATTTTCTAGTTGTGGCAAAATATGCATAAATGTAAGCTTCTAAACTTTAATCACTTTAGCTGTACAATTCAGTGGCTCTATGCACACTCACGATACTGTGCACCACCACCACTGTCCATTTCCAGTCCTTTCATAATTCCAAACAGGAACTGTGTACCCATGGAACACACCCCCTTTTCTCCTCATCCAGGAGTGAATAGTAGATTCTATAAACTGGGAGTTACAGAAGAATCCAGGGTTCCAGGAGCCCGTGAGGATGCAGGAAGCAGCAGAAAGAAGAGAGTAACTCCCCTTGTGGCCCTTGGAAATATGGCCAGACCCAGGTAAGAGTTCCGTTTGGTCTGTGCTTTTTATTCAGAATTACCACGTTGTTTGCTGCCCACCGTGGGCTAGAATGGCATTGTGTCCTTTGTCAGTGTGCCCAGTATCCCCGTCTTTCTCTCCCAAAGTGTCTCAGGAACCGACAGTGAGAGCCCGAGAATCTTTCTAGGGCGTTGGACATATGACCCATTGTTTCTTCTTGTCTGCAGCCCCTCCTCAATCCCTGTACTCTCCCCTCCAGAGACCCTGCAAGGGCCCTGCTTTCAGCCTAATTCCTCCCTGGAGGTCAAAGGGAATTGTACCAGTTGATGATGGATTCTTTTTGTCCATATGCTCAGGACTCTGCGTCTATGTGAAAACATTGGAATATCCGAGAATTTTCATATCTCATATTGCTCATGTTGGATCGTGCACCATGGATTTTTTAGGATTAGAAATGAGTTTGGGTCATGTGCTCTCTATTTAAAAGTTTTTGGAAGTTTTCTTGCATGTTTGTTAGCAGTCTCTCATGATGTTTTCTGCCTTGCTCTTATTTTGAGTAAAGATATTTTTTAAATTTAATTAATTAATTTAGAATGAGCATACGAACATACAAGTAGGGGAGGGGCAGAGAGAGAGAGAGAGAGAGAGAGAGAGAGAGCAGGCTCCACACTGATAGATAGATGTCTTTCTCATGAACCATGAGATCATGACCTGAGCCAAAATCAAGAGTTGGACGCTTAACAGACTGAGCCACCCAGGGGTCCTGAATGAAAATATTTTATTACTGATTCGAAACTGTACGTTATATTTGATATATACATATTATATAGACACATCAATGTATTAACATAAAATATAATAAATATTATATATGCTCATGCATGCATATATACATACACACATATAGTTACATTTTTATTTTCATAACCAGATACAAAATGACTGACCATTTATGCTGAATGCCAGGAGGAAAAGTGGTAAAAGTGTGTCCCACACATCCTTTCAGTTGCTCCGAAAAACCTCCTTGGCCAGTGATTGATGAAGAGGGTGAAGGGCAGAAGGATCCAGGCCAGGGGGAGATTTCTCCAGAATTCAGCTGCTGAGACCTCACTTTTAGCCTCGAGATCCCTCTTCCCCAGTTTTTTACTATTCTCTTCCCTGAGGGTCTTCCTGCTCAGGATTCTTCATACAAACGTGTTTGTTCTGTGCAATGGTACATCTCTTCCTGTAATGTTTATCATATCAGATTTGGGTTGAGTCACTTCTCAAAAATATAGCTCAGAAACCCCACCTAACTGGTCAGGTTGTTGTCAAAACAAGTCTTATCTATGGGCACTTATGCTAAATGAATGTGGAAATTGTAGGTAAGTGAGGTCATTCTCACACCAAGAATCAGAACATTCAAACAAACTTTTAATATCTTGTTTTTATTCTTGAGTTCCTAACAGGATCTCCTGGAGCTAACATTGGCCCGTGTTCCCTGCTCACAGTCTAATTAATTTTGCTTATGTATAAATCTCATTCTGTAGAATGGAGTAGCCAGTGTTTTTAAAAAAGCAAAAAACACATAACAAATCAATGAAATGAAATGAAATGAAATGAAATGAAATGAAATGAAATGAAATGAAATAATAAAATATTATAAACTATGAGCTGCACTTCAGCATCACTCAAACAAAATCAGAGGAAAACCAAAGAGAGAAAAGGAATATGACACCTGCCAGTACATCTCACTGCTCTTGCCTTCAGCTGATTACATCTGCATCAACCCTATTTCCATGCAAGGTCACATCCTGAAACATTTTATCATAGAAATAGGTGGAGACACAGTTTAAACCATAATAATTAATGTCCACAGTTTATTCACATTTTCTTGGTTTTTACCTAATGTCCCTTTTCTGTTCTCAGATCCAGTTCAAAATTCCTTGCTACATTTAGATGTGATGTCTCCATAAGCTTCTCTTTCTGTGACGCTTTCTCTGAATCTCCTTGTTTTGATGTCTTTGTCCACACTTACTGAGAGTGGATTATTCCTATCATTCTTCAGGGCCAAGACTTTGTTCCTTGAACTATCTGCATGGGAATGTGTCTCTTCTCCCTCCATTTATTCATTTGTATAACCAGTTAACAATATGAATCATGGACAGATATTTTAGACTTTGAGTTTTAACCCAATGCCATTACACATAATTGGTTGTTCAAGTCTTTCCAGTTTCACCCAACGGGAGCCCTTTAAGTTGCCTCATGAGCTCCTAGACAAACGTTGTCATTGTGTGTATGTGTGTGCACACATGGGTGTGTGTGGTGGGTTTGCGTTGATATGCTTGTGTTTGTTTGGAAGGAGTCTTCAGTTTCTGACCCTACAAGGTGCTATGTGCTCACCCTGTGTAATTCCTGATTTGGGAATTAAGCATTTCTCCAAAGAAGCCTACATCTCTTCCCTGGAGAACGGTATTCGAAAGCAGTATGTGGGAAAATGCATCTCCTTTAGTTTTTGTTTGTCTGGGAAACTTTTTATCTCTCCTTCTACTTTGAACGACAGCCTTGCTGGATAAAGAATTCTTGGCTGCATATTTTTCTGATTCAGCACATTGAATATATCCTGCCACTCCCATCTGGCCTGCCAAGTTTCTGTGGATAGGTCTGCTGCAAACCTGATCTGTCTTCCCTTGTAGGTTAAGGACATTTTTCCCTTGCTGCTTTCATAATTCTTTTCTTGTCTGTGTATTTTGTGAATTTGACTACGATATGCCTTATTGATGGTTGGTTTTTGTTGAATCTAATGGGAGTTCTCTGTGTTCCTGGATTTTGATGTCTGTGTCTTTCCTCAGGTTAGGAAAGTTTTCTGCTATGATTTGCCCACATAAACCTTCTACCCCCTTTTCTTTCTCTTCATCTTCTGGGGCCCCTATGATTTGGATGTTATTCCTTTTTAATGAGTCACTGAGTTTTCTAATTCTTATATCATGCTCTTTTTTTTTTTTTTAGTTTCCTTCTTTTTTCCTGCTTCATTATTTTCCATAAGTTTGTCCTCTAAGTCACTGATTCACTGCTCTGACTCATCCATCTTTGCCTCTGCAGCATCCATTCGAGATTGCATCTCAGTTATAGCATTTTTAATTTTGTCCTGACTAGCTTTTACTTATTTTATGTCCACAGAAAGGAATTCTATGCTTTTTTCAACCCCAGCTAGTATTCTTATTATTGTGATTCTAAATTTTGGTTCAGACATCTTGCTTGTAAATGTGTTGATTAAGTCCTTGGCTGTCATTTCTTTGTGTTCTTTCTTGGGGTGAATTCCTTTATTTTGTTATTCTGGAGACAGAAAAAGAACTAATAAAATAAATAATAAAAATTAAAAACAACACAAAAAATCAAATAAAGAATGCTAGATCCTAGGTGTGTTTTGGTCTGGTTGTTGAAAGAAGCTTGATAGAATAGAGGAAGAAGGGAAAGAAAAGAAAAGAAAAATGCTGGAAGCCGAGCTATCCCAGCCTGAGTGGCAAGGCCTGGACTGTGGACGGATTGGTGATTGCAAGGTGGCCCACAGACAGGGAAGCTTCTTGTACTCCTGCTTTTAGGTAATTTGGCCTTACGTACTTGGGGTATTGTCTGTGGGGAATTGCCCTCGGCAGACCCCCTGGGAAAAGAACCATTAGGGTAGAAAACAAGGTTCCGCAAGAAATTGTGTGGCCTTACGTTTAGCCCTTGCCATCCCCTATGGAGACTCCTCTACTTACAGGAAGGATAGCCTCATGCATTTGCCAGCAGAGGCAGCCAACAAAGGAGAGACATATGGATTTGAAAGCCCTACTCCGGCAACTAAGGAGTATATCTCTGGGCACAGGTGACTTCAACCCCTAGGCCCACCTGGCCCCCTGGAGGCATTCCAGATGATGACTGAACCTAGTCAGTTTTGGTACAGAATGGTTCACTAATTCCTAGGTGCATTGTCTCTGTGAGAATGTGTGAGGCATGGGTTTCTAAGGCCCTATCGGCCCCTTTCTGGCACCTCAGACCAAGGCAAACACATTGTTCTTCTGGCCTCATGTGGGTAGGAGGTCGTGTCCCTGTAACTGTTCCACTTGAGGTGTTGAGAAATGAATGGCCTTTCATGAGAACAGCAAAGCAAATGCTTTATCGACTGTAGATAATTACAGATAAACGCAGATGCATAATGGATTAATGTAAGAAATTAATCAATAATCAAAGGGTATGTGGGAACATTACGAGAAAATCGCCATGTTATTTCTTAAAGGTTGATTACACATAGGAACATTTTCAAAATTAGGTAATGTTAGAAAAACATAGATGATGTATGTTACAAGGAAACCACTAGCATATATAATGCCACGTTTGCTACAATAAATCGGCCAGTTCAACACACTGCTGTTGTCTGTATCCATTTTTATTTTTTATTTTTATTTTAGTTTTTTATTTTTAATTTTTTATTTTAGTTTTGTTTTATTTTCACTGACGCCGTCCATCCTTCGAGAACTCCTGGACCTGCTGGAGCTGGACTCCAGCAGAAAAAAGTAGGAAAAAAGGGAAAATGTTCAAAAACTTAAAAAAAATGAATACCATAAGATAGAATGAAATGAAATGAAATGATGAAAGTAAAATAGAATTTAAAAATTTTACAAAACAGTAAAAAAATACTAGAAGAGCTTAAAGAACAATCTTTGTTATTAAAATGGAAAATAAAAGCAAATATTTTTCTCTTTCGGTATTCCATAATAATAAGAGGAAAGGAAAAGAAATTAAATAGATGGCCCAGTGAACAGAGTGAAATATGATTGACATTACATCCATTTTCCCCTAGAAGTGAAATATGAAGCACTTTATATTCCCTACACTACGCAGGCAGAGAGACTTGTTTTGATCCTCTAGAGCATGGTTAGCACAGTTGGATGGCGCTTGGTGTAACGATTCCATGCTCCACTAGATGGTGCTGCTTAGTTTACTGGGGTGGATCTTTGTGGCTCATGTATGCATCTATGTGCATATGCGAGAGAGGTGAAAATGGCGTCACCCAGCTACCCAGTCTCTGGTATCAGAACTCTGTGCTCTTGCCGACTGGCAATCAAGCCCCCTCCTTTGCCTCCAGCCTCTTTCCACTGCCCACTTCTACCCTGTCTGTGACCAAGTTGTCAGCCTGCCAGGTGGCACCTCCCTCCTGAGTTTTATCCCAGATGGGGCTGTGTTTCCAAACCCCTCACTTCTGAGTGCCCTACGGCTGACCCACTCAGACCCTTTGGGGGACGGTCTCGCCAAGCAATGGCCGGGTGCCAGCCTGTCCCTGAAAAAGTTCGTGCTATTGTGTAGCAGCAGTGTTTCAGGGATGATGGTGAATCACAACACACATCTGGAGCCAGGCTTCGCTGCCTCTTAACATCCTTGTTCCAACACCGCCAAAGGTGGCTGTTCTTCAGGGTCTGCTGGGACTTTTGCCTGTGGGGAGGCCACACAGCCTCTACTAAATGTCTTCTCAGCAGGGAAACCACCTTCTGCCCACGTGGCCTAAAGACCACTTGGACTTTGCTGTCTGTTCCTGGGGATTCGTCTTTCCCACCAGAGCTCCACCAGGTATAGAGCTATGAAGCTTCAGACTCTACATTTCCTGTTCGTATAGTATTAATGGTATCCGAACCCTTCCCTTTGTCCTTTCTCCCTTTTGTCTTAATTCCTTTATGGGTGTTCCCTCTCTTTCTCTTTCTCTTCAGCTGTTTTTGGGGGGAATGCTTTTCCTGTACTCCCCCCACTTCTCTGTCCTCTCTCCAGCAAGCAAAAACAGCTCCCTACCCTCGCGGCTTCTCTCTCCCCCAGTTCACCTCTCCGCGCCACGTACCTGAGGATTTCTGTGGTTCAAGTTGTGCAGATGTTGAGTTAATCCTCAGATCAATTTTCTAGGTGTGCAAGATGGCTTGGTGTTGATCTAGCTGCATTTCAGGGACAAGAAAAACAAAAAACTTTCATGCTGCTCTGCTATCTTGGCCCCTCCTCACGATTTTTTTTTTAAATACATACAGATTGCACATGTCTCAAAATGTATACTCAGAAAATTTACCTTTTTGGTAATATAATTGGGATCACTTTCATTATTTTTAACTTACAAAAAAGCATATTTCTTCTTTAAATTATTATGAAAAATAATAAATAAAACTTTTATTTTATGTATTTCTAATGATTCTACTGAATCAGCAAAATATTTTTAAATACCCTGAGCTCACTATGTAATATATATTTCTTCTCTCAAATAAAAAAAAAAATGGGGGCCTGGGTGGCTCAGTAGTTTAAGTGGCTCACTCTAGATTTTGGCTTAGGTGATAATCTCATGGTTTGTGGGATTGAGCCCCGGGTTGGGCTCTGTGCTGACAGCTCAGAGAGTTCCTGGTATTCTCTCCCTTTCTTTTCTCTTTGACCCTCCATTGCTTTCTCTCTCTCTCTCTCTCACACAAAATAAATAAATAAACTTAAAAAAGTAAAACCTGTATCCTTCTCATTACACTTTACTTCTCCCTTTAGTTACATTCATTTTGTATTGATAAGAAGTTGAAGAGGAATATTAGGTAGTATTGGTCACCAACATTCTTTGATAATTTTTACTGTTTATGTCAATGTTAGATACAAGGTAAAAAAATGAAATAAACAATTTATTTTTTTAAACCTGCATCTAAATTTTCAAGAAGTGACTTTTAGTATGGTTTTTTTTTATATTTACAAATATGGAAAATTCTGGTGCTAAGGTAATACCCAGCAATGAAATTAGAAATACCCATCACAGGGGCGCCTGGGTGGCGCAGTCGGTTAAGCGTCCGACTTCACTCAGGTCACGATCTCGCGGTCCGTGAGTTCGAGCCCCACGTCAGGCTCTGGGCTGATGGCTCAGAGGCTGGAGCCTGTTTCCGATTCTGTGTCTCCCTCTCTCTCTGCCCCTCCCCTGTTCATGCTCTGTCTCTCTCTGTCCCAAAAATAAAAAAAAATAAAAAAAATAAAAAAAAAAGAAATACCCATCACAGCTCATAATTATGTGTCTACATAAACAATTAACGACAAAGAAGAAACTGCAAAATTCACGCCTTCAGTAAAGCATGATGCAGATCATGTACCAAATTCATACAACCTAGAAGTGAAAACCTATTAATAAATCATTATAAGTGGATGAATAACTCCATTATAAAAATGGATTACAGAATCCTGACAGACTGGTTCTCATATTCACACCCTAAGTGATGAGCTTTAGTGGAAAGAAGAGTCAGGACAAAAAAGTCTGTGGGAGACAGAAGGGGAAAACTAGCAATGGCCTGAACCACCATCACAGGAGAAAGTCCCTTGAGGTGTGAAAATACAGGACAGCACATAGGGACACCTGAGCCCTGCCAATTGGATGGGAATCCAGGGAGAGCAGGAGGGAGACAGGACGTTTCAGATGCAGTGCTGTGGGCAGATGGGGTGAGAAAGTTAAGAAGGGAGTCTGGAAACAATTCAGTGATGGGAAAAAAGGGGAAAGGATACATTTAGCATCTTCCAGACACAAAGGAATAGGAAAAAGGGAAAGAAGACATAGCCCATTTCTCACCATAAGCAAAAGTATATGAGATGAAAACAGGAAAAACGGACTAATTAATACATAATATTACTTTTCATAAGAGTAAAACAGTACTGGCTAAATTATTGAACCAAAATGGAGGATGCAGAAATATAAAAAATTAAAACTGACAATGGTGGTAATAGACATTGGAAAATACAAATTAAAAATATACACCACTATAGAAAAATAGTTCTGCTATTTCAATAGGCTCTGTATTAAAGTTGGAGACATCTAGATAGTTTAGCATGGACTCTGTACAAGATGGACATGTCTATACATGAAGCATTCCCTATATTTACAGAGGTGGTGGTGAAGTCCCCACACATTGCCCACACTCCTAATGCCAGTGAATGGAGAACTTGGAATGGCACCTGCTGTGTGATTCAGCACCTATGAAACGTGCACAATAGGAAGATCACTGCAGACAGGAAGGATTGGTGGCTGCAAAGGGTTGACTGCAGGGGTGGGGGGGCGGGGGGGGGCAATGGCCTGACTGCTGGTGGATTATTTCTGCAGGTGATGGGAATGTTCTCAATTTGATCATGATGGTGGTGGCCAAACTCAGTAAATATACTACAGACTGCTGAATTATACAATTTAAATGATTGAACTTTATGGCATGTAAATTATCGTAATAGACTTGTTTTGTTTTTAGAAAATACAACATGAGAAGAAGCTTCTATCACTAACTCCTTAATTCCTCTGGGCTCAGAGTCAGACACTTCAGAGTCTCCACGGTGTCCCTGTTTGTTTGTCACAGGAAGTCATAGGGGTGACCATGGGGAACAGGTGCAGGTTTTTGTCTCAGGTCCCCATGGGCCTGCAGCTCTGTGTCTGCTTTGATGCTTTTGTCCCACGTTGAGCAGTAATAATCAGCCTCGTCTTCAGGCTGCAGGCCCGAGATAATCAAAGAGGCCGTGTTTCCAGAGTCAGAGCCAGAGAACCGAGCTGGGATCCCTGAGGGTCTAGTACTTCCGAGCATCACAGTTTTGGGGACACCGTGAGAAATCTGTTGGTACCAGCCCACATAATATGACCCAACATTGTTGCTATTTCCAGTGCAGGTGAGGGTGACCTTCTGTCCCACAGACCCTGACATGGAGGCTTCCTGTGTCAGCGTAGGCTGTGCCCAGGATCCTGCAACAGAGCAGTGGACACACACACATGTGAATCTCATGGTATTGCCCACAGCGTGTTCTCAAAAAGAGGGGGCAAGAAGAAGAACAGTGATAGCCCATAATCACTCCCCCTGCTTTCCACAGCCAGTCACCTGAGCAGAGAGCAAGGACAGTGAGGAGGAAAGGGGTCCAGGCCATGGTGGAGATGCCCCAGGCTGTGGTTCTGAGCCCACAAGTGACAGACCTGCACAAAGCCTCTCTTATCCTCTCCCCTCTTGGGAAAGCAGCGAGGAAGCCTTCATGCAAATCACTCTTTCCGCTGGGGTCTCTAGGGCTGAATTTGGTGACAGCTGAGTGTTGGGTGCGACTAGGTAGCCTCCCCAGGGCCCCAGTGAGCACAGAGCACCGGGCACAAGGCAGGGTTCCAGGCCTGGGTGCTCAGTTGAGATCCCTCCCCCACATAGACCCTCAAGGGCAGGCCCACAGTGCCCCCTGCTGTCTCAGTCTCGAGACTCACCTATGACCGGGAGGGACATCCTGGAGCTGAGCAGAAAGGGAATCTCTGGACTTCAGACAGCCTGTCACTCTGTCCACCCACCTCTACACAAGTTATAAAATATGATATGGTTACATAAATGTATATATACTGCAACAACTCTCAACATAGAACTGGATTTCCTATTCCTACAAATGATTAATGCTTCCCTTTGAACTTCACATAACACATCTGATCACTGTCTTTCCTAGTGAGTCAGATAAAAATCCAACATGTGTCCATCACCTGCACAATTTTTTTTGCTCCTTGCAGCACTATCTGGAGCTTGCTGATAATACTTAGTTGGTGCTCGGCAAACAATTTTGAATTAAAAAATACATCAGTGGGGCGCCTGGGTGGCGCAGTCGGTTAAGCGTCCGACTTCAGCCAGGTCACGATCTCGCGGTCCGTGAGTTCGAGCCCCGCGTCAGGCTCTGGGCTGATGGCTCGGAGCCTGGAGCCTGTTTCCGATTCTGTGTCTCCCTCTCTCTCTGCCCCTCCCCCGTTCATGCTGTGTCTCTCTCTGTCCAAAAATAAATTAAAAAAAAAAATACATCAGCAAAGAAAACAAGAAAAAAATACAAATATCTCCTTTCTTACTCTATGGCTAAACATGTATCTCTTCTTTCCTTTGGGCCGTCATCATCCATCTAAATTCTTAACCACAGACACAGGTGTCATCTTAGACACATCCTTATGCCTCACACACAACCTCCAGGTAATTCCTAAATCCAGTGTTTTCCACAACAAAAATAACCTTAATATGTCTATGCTACCCAAAACAATCTATAGATTCAAGGCAATTCCTATGAAAATTCCTATGACATTTTTCACAGAAATAGCAAAAAAAAAAAAAAACAAAAACAAAAACCCCAAAACCCTGAATTTTATAGAGCCAGAAAAGACCTCAAACTGCCAAAGCAATCTTGAGAAAGAAGAACTAAGGTGGAGGCAACATACTTCTTCCTTTAAATTATACAACAAAGCTATAATAATGAAAACAGTATGGTAGTGACCTAGAAAGGCACACATAGAGAGATGCCACAGAATAAAAAGACCAGAAAGTAATGCAAGTTCCCCTTGATCACCAGGGAGCAAGTGAGCTGAAAACAGGGCCTTTGTGACATCTCTGGAAGACAGCTGACATGGAGTTTGGTGTGGATTCAGATAAGAATATGCATGACTCATACACAAGATGACCCAAATTCTCAGGTTGTCACTGAAGTGTCTTGACACACTTTGGGAGAAAAAGCTGGAAGTGCTGGACCCCCTGTAATGGGACACGTTGATACCCGTGCATGGAGGGCAGCGTGCATCCACATGGTTAATCTGGGGTAAGAAGCACAGCCCAAAGAATGCTTTCACATGAGTCAGGCACACCTGCCAAGAGCCCCCAAGGGAGGTGCCTTCTTCTCTCTGCTGCTTCTTGCATTGGCATGGGCTTCTGGAGCCCTGGCTCCTCTGTCATATTCGGGTTACCCATTCCCCTGCTGAGTGCTGGGAATAATGAAAAAGTTCTGGAAATGGAAAGTCGTGATGGTTACAAAACACTCACTGTGCAGATGCTTAGTGCCTCTGAACTGTACTTTAAAGTGTGATTAAAATAGTAAATTTTGTTGTTTATTTTCATAATTATAAATTATGAGTTGAAAATAAAATATATTTAAGAAGCTGTCCTCATGCAAATATCCTCCCCACGCTTATATGTTACCCTATTCTAACTCATCATCATCAGTAAAATTTTGCAGTAATTTTTAAAACTATTTTCTCCTGTAGATTCTACATATAAATGAGATCATGCAGCATTTGCCTTTTTTGTAGGACTTATTTCTCTTAGGGTAACATCTTCCTTTGTGCACAGACGGGGGAGATCTTTCTCATGATGCCCCACAGCCTTTCTACTGCATGGATCACCGATGAGAACCGATGCAGCAGGAAAGGAGCTCACAGTCAGGGTCTGTGAGCTCAGGAAACCAGCCACAAGGTGCCCCCAGGGCATGATGGTGGCAGCTGGGGGAAACTCACATCTGTGGGATCCACTTCACCCACCTTCCCGAGAACAGGCTCAGCATTTTGTAGCAGTGGTTGAGCCTCCTCCTTACCCTCACAAGCCCCACTGGGAGGTTTGCTAACCTGACACCCAAAGCTCCTCCCAGGGCTAAGCACCATCGCCTGATACCACAACCGAAGGGCAGGTAGCTAGCCCCGGTGCCAGGCCAGCCCCGTGCCTGGGATTCCTCCTCTTCTTAGTCCTTACTCAGCACCAATCTTGGTACTTTGTGCTTGGCACACAGAGCTACTCAACCAGCCCTGAGCACAGGAGCCTGGAGGGAAGGGAGGGTCTCTGCTCTGACTCCTGGAGGAACAGAATCCATTCTGTGGAGGACTGTCCAACGGTCCGCAGGCTCTGACCGAGAAAACTAAGGAAAGTTGACTTGCCTTTGTAAAGAGGAAAAAAAGCCAGCTCAACAAGTTCTGATTTTTACACCTGGATCACCAAAGTCTCTGCATCATCATGGTTTTTTTGTTGTTGTTGCTTGTATTTTGTTGTTGTTGTTGTTGTTGTTGTTGTTGTTGTTGTTTTCCTGAGACTACAAACAGGTTGAATAGGAAAGTGGGAAGAAGGACATTGTGATCTAGAAGCTATTTCCAAGTACAGTCAGTGTGCCTTCCAGTTATTTTTTAAAGTTTATTTATCTGGAGAGAGAGAGCAGGAGCATGAGTGGGGGAGGGGCAGAGAGAGAGGGAGAGAGAGAATCCCAAACAGGCTAAATGCTGTCAGTGCAGAGCTTGGCTTGGGACTCAATCTCACTAACCAGGAGTCATGATGTGAGCTGAGATCAAGAGTCAGACACTAAATCGGCTGAGCCACCCAGGCGCCCCTCCAGTTATTTTAAACGGGAAGAGAGTCAGAGACCAGGGGTCAGAGCAGGCTGAGGTATTTGTCCCACTTTCCCATGTGTCTGTGTCACTGTGACCAGCACCACTGTGCCAGTTTGCACAGTAATAGTCAGCCTCGTCCTCAGGCTGCAGCTCAGAGGTGAGCAGAAGCCCTGTGCTGGCCGAGGCATCATCAGATCCAGAGAAGCGGCGGGCGATCCTGGAGCCCTGGTGTTTATCTGAGTCTGAGTAGAACCTTCAGCAGATACTGGGGAGGGCTTCCTGGCTTCTGCTGGTACCAGTATGTGCTATAACCACCAACACTGATGTCACTGCTCAGGTGCATTTGATTCTGGCTGTTCTAGGAGATGCGTTGAGGGAAGGTGGCTGGGTCAGCACAGGGAGGGACCGGGAACCTATAACAGAGACACTCATAAGTGATGGGACTAAAAATGGAAAAAGTGGGAAAAAAATTTCTTAAAATGCTGAGCATGGGAAGAGTCATTTGGGGCTACCTTGTGTCCCTGAGGCCAGTCCCTACCTGTGCAGTGAGACAGGAGCATGAAGAGGAGAGGAGTCCAGGCCATGGTGACACAGCCTCTGGTCCCCACAGTGGGGTGAGCTGCCCCTGGCCTCCGTTTCTCCTCCACCCTCTGCAACAGGAGGGCTGTCCATGCAAATGTGGTCCATCCAGTGACTGCCCAGCCCCTCGCTGAGCCCTGGTGCTGGAACTCAGCTCGCATCACACACTGGGGAGGATGAGGGTTGGCTTCACCCCTGGGGAGAACACTAGGAGGAAGCACCTGCTGAGACAACCCACATGTCCCTGCTCAGGGGATTCTGTCAGGCCTGAGAGGACACAGCAGCTGAGTCCCTATCAGGGGCACAGGGCTCAGTCCCCAGGCCCAGGCTCCTTTGAGTTCAAGAGCATCATGAGCCTCTGTGTAGAGATCACAGGGCAGTCCCACAATGCCCCCTGCTGGCTGAAGGGCACACACCTCACTGTGTCCCACAGCCCTGAGAGCCCAGCTGGTTTCCTAAGCTCACCAGGTCTCTGTCTATTCACACATCAGTGATCTGAATCATGGATAATGTGACCTCATAGCACGTCTATGGTTACTGCAGTGATTTTCACGCTCAGAATGAGTCCTTCTGATGTGAGATGCAAACATTTACCACAATTAAGTGGTAAATTGTTGGCGTCTGGCAGAAAATACTACAGACATCATACCGCTGTATTGGTATACAATTTAGAATATGCCTACCTTGAGAATGTTTACTACTTCTGTGCATTATATCAATGAATTCCGACTACTGTCCAATAAATTGAGTTTTATTTTAATCTATTTTGTAGCTAATTTTATTGGCTTACTAATTTACAAAGTTAAGGAAAAACAATGAATTTATCTTTGGTGAAGGCCAACTGATCAGTTTTTTATTATGATTTTTGCTGGTGGGGTCTTGTCTAAACCTTAGGATCCTGAAGATTTTCTCCATTTTTTAATGTTTATAACTTTATATTTTACGGTTAGGTCTATAATCCATTTATTGAATTTTATTTTTTTTCTTTTTTCTTTTTTCTTTTCAAGTTTCTTTATTTACTTTGAGAGAGAGAGAGCGCGCGCTCCAGAGGGGAAGGGGGAGAGAGAGAGGGACAGAGGGAATCCCAAGCAGGCTCTGTGCTGTCAGTGCAGGGTCTGAGGTTCTAGGTGGGGCTCCATCCCACAAACCATAAGGACATGACCTGAACTGAAAGAAGAATTGGAAGTTAAACCGACTGAGCCACCCAGGGGTCCCTAGTGATTTTGTTTTATAAAGTGAGAGTTTTAGGTAAGATTAATTCCCTTCTATGGATATCCAATTGTTCTGTGGCCATTTATCCAAAATGCCATCCTTTCTCCTCTGGAAGTCTTCTGCAATTTTGTCAAAAATACTTATCCATACTTTTATGAGTTTGTTTCTGGGTTTTCTGTTCTGTTCCATTGGCCAACGTATCTACCCTCCATCCATAGCAATCTGTATTGTTGTGATAGGAATTGACTTACGCTTTTATAGAATTTGGGAAGAATTTTCATCTTTAGTACAATTTCATCTTCTAATCCTTGAACACAACATATCTCTCCACTGTTTTAGATCCACTTTGAGTACACTTCCCAGGATTGTCCAGATTTCAGCACCAATGGCCTGTACATATTTTTTTAAATATGCACCCAAATACATCATCATTGAGTGGTTTTAAGTGTTCTTTTAAATTACTTATCACGTTCTTATTGCTAGTGTATACACATCTAAATGATCTTTCTATGTTGCTCTTGTATTCTTCAACATTCCCAAAATTCTTTATTACTCTTTAAATGTATATATTTATGATCATATTTGTAGCTTCCTAGGCATTTTTCCTTAGGTCCCTTATTTTTCATTCTCTGAGAACTTTTATCATTTGCATTCATTTATTCATTTATTCTTGTCCATTATAATGAACTGTGCAAAATGTTTTTCTGTAATGGTTGGTAAGATCAGGGTTTCTCTCCTTTAGCCTGTTAATATAGGAGATATATATATGTATATAGATATATATACGTATCTATCTATCTATATATATATATATATATATGTATATATATGTAGATATATATATGATTGAATACTGTTTCTAGTATTTTCTTTGGAATTTTTGTGTCTCTATTTGTGAAAGATACTCCATTTTTTGTTTGTTTTCTGCCTGGGAGCTATTGACACCAACTACTGACAGAAAATTTGGGGAAGAATCCTTACCTTAGCCAAATTCAACATATTGATCCACAAGCAAAGAATATCTATTCATTTATTCAACTTTTCTCTAATTTCTCTGAAATGTTTTGTAATTTTCCATATACAAGATTTCCATTTTTTCTAAAATATATCCTTAAGAATGTCATAATTATGTCATTATAAATGGCATTGATTTTACTTACTAAATTTTTTCTTTGAGAGAGAGAGAGAGGGCACAAGTGAGTGAGAGGCGAGGCTGCAGCTCAGGGACCCTGAGATCACGACCTGAGCTGAAGTCTCATGCTTAACCAACTGAGCCACCCAGGTGCCCCAGATTTTATTTTTATGTGTTGATAGTTTACTGCCTCTATATAGACCACCATTTGTTTCCACATGCTGTTTTTGTAACCTGAAGCCCAGATTTGAAGCAATCAGACCAAAAACTATCTATGATCCACCCCTAGATCCAGAGTTGGAATCAACAACTTTTGTCCTGTAACATCTCCACAGAGTAATTTTTACCTTTCAGCAATGTAGTTTGCCTTGGAAAACATGAACAAGGTGAGAATAGGTTATCAATCTAAAAAATTAACTGAAGGAAGGGATATGACACTGTTAAATCATCTCATTTCAGGACAACAAAGAGTCTGTTGAAAACCTGATAACAGAAATCACTCCTGAACCACCTAAGGGGTGATGTCACCAGGCCCAGAGAATGGAGGGAGATTGTGTCTCACTTTCCTATGGATCTAAAGCACTGCATAAGCATTAGCACTATCTTGGCATATATGACCATAATAGTCACCTTGGTTTTACTTTGTCCTCATTCTAGAGTCCAGACATATTGGAATAACTTAATTGATCAAAGCATCTTTGGATTCAGAAAATGACAGGGGACCCAGGATCCCTGATGTATATAGGATCCTGAGTGGAATCTCAGGAAAAACTAGGGAGGGATCTCTGGCTTCTGCTTGTGCCAGTATGTTTATTTTTTTATTTTTTTATTTTTTTATTTTTTGCCAACAATGGTGTTGCTTCTCAGGGTCGGATGAGTCCGGCAGATTCTTCCAGGGACACCCAGAAGGGGGTGGCTGAGTCAGCACTGGCTGTGGTGGGAATCTGCAAACACAGACCTTCATGGTCATGGGGTAGGGATGGAGGTAAAGCTGCTTGTGGGTGTGATCCAAAGCGGTTGACCTAGCCTCGGGGATGCCCCAGACGTCTGAGTTTAGTTCTTACATATGCAGCAAGAGGGGGGCACAGGAAGGAGAAGAGTCCACACCATGATGGACACAGCCTTGCAAAGACTCCGAGGCTGGAGCTGGGCTGACCCAGGCATCTGTGATGCCTTTCATTGGTCTCTGGGAGGAGGAGCTGTTCCTCTAAATTTGTTTCCCTTGCTGGTGAACTCTGCTTCACTCTGAGAACCAGCTCAGGTATGGACTCAGGTTTTAGACATAGGGGACTGATGGGTGAGTCTCACAGTGTGTCCCCTGAGAGTGACTAAGGAGGAAGCGGCTGCTGGGACCTTCCACAAACCTGTGAGCAGAAGACTCTGCCCAGCCTAGAGGTGGGACAGACACTGAGTCCCCATCACCAGACACAGGCACAGATAACACAGCCATGGGGTATTTGGGCGATTTGGGAGAATTACACAGAAGTCACCACCAGTGCAGACATGAGGGAAAGACCGACAGTGTCCCGTGCTGCCCACTGGCCAAATATCACTCTCTCAGTGGATGTAATGTGTTGAGGACACTGGACTGACAACATGATCACTGTCTGTTCTCAGATACCCACGGGCAACCGCACCTGATCTGTCCCCAGGAAACTGATATTAATAAACACCCTTTTCCATTATGGGAACTCCTAGAATTCCAGGAGGAAGATATGTGGGAATATAACCCTGTGCAGGGTGAGTGGGAACACAGGGAGGTGGGAAGGGGTAAGCCTGGGGGCAAATGCCTGAGCCTCTTCTTCAGCACAGCCACATGAGGGGCCTCTCGTGACCTGGTCTGATGCAGGCTGCACATCCTGCTGCAGGGCAAAGAAAGAAACAAATTCCTGGAAGGAGAGCAGGGTTCTTAGCAGCAGTAACAGAAGGTACAGATACATTAGCCACAGACACTGATGACAGGAAGACAAATGCTATGGGGTGACCACTGCATGGAGATGTCTGGACTGTGAGGGTGTTCACGGACAGATAGTAAGAAAGACATTTTCATTTTGAAGAGATTTGAAACTGTTTACAACGGTTTTATTGAACTACAAGTGACTTAGAATCAACTATACATACTTAAACTTTTCAACTTGATACATTTTAAGAGGTGTATAGACACATGAAGCTATCACCACAGTCAAGTTGACGATGTGGGGCCAAGGGCAGGCTGTCCCAAGATGGGCATCTTTGGCATGAAAATTATTTTCAGTTAAAAGCGTTCACAATTCAATCAATCCAAAGTAAAAGCTCTTTATTCCTCCCTCTACCGCCTGCTTGAATCAAGAACAGAGCTGTTAACAGAGATTTCTCTGTACCTAAGAAACATATCTGCATAACAGTGCAATCTTTCTTTTCCATACATCTCTTCACACCTTCCTGCTGACGGTCTCATTCCCATTTGTGTCCCCAGACCCCTATCCCTGTCCTTTCCTCAGGATGTCCGAGAAGCTTTCTGTTGTATGCCTGTCTTTGAGATTTCAGGTGTATGTGGATTCCCCATCAGTATGAAACTAAATTTGATTAATGTCCTATTAATCTTTCCCATGTTGATTTGATTTTTAGTCCATAGGAACTTCTTCCTCCATGACGGATGTCAGAGAGGGCAGGACATGTGAACTTGATTAAATCTGATGCAGCAGCTGACATCCTGGGACATGTGACATACAGTCAGCAAAGGTGATTTCTTACCATGTGAGCCCCACACAATCTGTGTCTGCGGAGTCCAATGGAGCAAGAGTAGTATGAGGACATTTTTCTCTCTACATTTCAATTAGCGGAAGAAAATATTGTGGCGCTAGTTCCTTGGGCTCAGCAAATCTTAGGAAAAATACAACAAAGCAAATTTTAGTTATTGATCCATTTCTTCCCAGAGATGGTCTTTGTTTTCCTTTGTGTCTTTAGTGTCCTATGCCCTCAAAAGAAATTACTATGGGACAGACAGCAAACATAGGCCCTAGAAGATTTCTTCTGGAGTCAGTCCCACAGGGTCAGTTTGGATAAAATCTGATGTGGGTTACAGACTGTTGCTAAGGGACATCTTGGAAGCCAAAGTGCAAAATTAGTGGTGCAGGTCAAGCACTTAAAAGCTGTTAAAATGTTCACTTCCAAAAACTCAGTTCATGGGCTAAGTTGTTCAGGGAACACGTTAGACTGATACTAGGTCATTCACCAACCTCAAGAAGACTTCCATGCAATGAAGTAACCATGAAGCCCCACAGTCCCCAGCCCCATGGTCTATCTCTCCTAGATATTAGTGTGGCTACAAGAGGCTTAGCCAGAAAAAAAATTGATGATCATTTTCTTTCTTATCATTCTACATTTTAATAGCTTGGATTTTGACCAGTGAGACCATTCTCTCTGGTCTCTACCCTCTGGAATGTACTTACCAGGGTGGAAGTTGGTGGCCATAGAAACAGAGTAGGAACCCAAGTCTCTCTGTCTGTCTGTCTGTCTGTCTGTCTCTCTCTCTGCCTGCCTGCCTGCCAGTAACTGATGGACAAATCCTATGTAGTTCCACTCATATGAATATTCTAAGTAGGGAAGCTCTTACTAAAAGCATAGGACAGTGGTTGCCCGGGACTGAGAGAGCAGAAATGGAAAACTGTTGCTCAGTGACTAGAAAGTTTCAGTTATGTAGGATAAATAGGCTCCAGAGATGTGTGATACAACATAGGATCTCTAGTTAACAATATGGTATTCTGTATTTTAGAATGTGTTAAGGAAATAGATCAGGTCATGTGTTCTTGCAACAACAACAAAAAGACATATTTTGAGGGGATGGATAAGTGTAGTATGTAGATTGTGTTGATAGTATCACAGGTGACCCATATGTCCAAACTCATAAAGATGTATATATTCAGGGGCGCCTGGGTGGCTCAGTTGGTTAAGCGACCAACCTCAGCTCAGATCATGATCTTGCAGTTCTTGAGTTCAAGCCCTATATCAGGCCCTGAACTGTCAGTGGAAAGACTGCTTGGTATTCTCCCTCTCTCTGTGTCTCTCTCTCTCTCTCTCTCTGTCTCTCTCTCTCAAAATAAATAAATAAACTTAAAAGAAAAGATGTAAAGGGGCACGTGGGTGACAGTCAATTGAGCAAAGACTCGGTTTTCGTTCAGGTCATGATCTCATGGTTCGTGGGATCAGGGCCGATGTCTAGCTTTGTGCTTGCTTGGTATTCTCTCTCTCTCTCTCTCTCTCTCCCTCTCAACATAAATATAAACATAAGTAAAGAAACATTAAGAAATATGTATGTATTCAATAGGCAGTATTTTTGTATACACTATTCTACAACAAAGCTAAAAGTAAAACGACTAAGAGGAAAACCATTAACTTTCTATGTTTCTGCTTTTCTCCAACATTTTAAATTCATGCTGCTACTTATACGTTCCCAGACTATTGTCCTCAATGTTCTTGCAAGCTTTTTTTCTGAAAACTTCTATTTGGACTCATTTTTGAATTCTTTACAAAAGTGTACTTCTCTTTGCATAAAATCTTTTCATGTTTAAATTGATGTCTTCAAATCTTATATGATTTATGATATTAATCAGTCAGTGACTCCCAATATGCAGATTTTGAAATCCAGTGGTAAAGTCATTTAAACCAACCTGGGCCTCAGGTTGCAGTTACTGAGTACTCTGTAACAAAACAAAACAAAACAAAACAAAACAAAACAAAACAAAACATATTTTTGACCTAAGTACTCAGAATGGTACATACAAAACAAACATAATATGACACAAAACAGCACATCCAAACATTATATTGGTGTATATGCAGATTTTAAAGTTTTTTTCTTGCTAATTCCATTCAGCTACCTTTACAGCTATCTCAAGTAAACAGTTTCATATGGGTATCTTTTCAGACTTTCCCCTCATTCTTAAATAAATATATATTTTATCAAATGCATGCCATCTCTACACAAGTGTGCTTAAGTGATATTATGTATATATGTATATATATATATATATACACACACACACACATATATATGTATGCATACACATATATACATATATATGTGTATATGTGTATATATATTTTCTGTCTTCTTCTACATTTACCAAGTATACAATGAAGGCATCTTTAAAAGTCTACAATACACCTACCTCACTCATTTGAATAGATTCTCAGTGTCACAATGGACTTCAATGGATAGAAATACATGGTGAGTCTTTTTTTTCTTTTACAACTTTGCTAAGTGACAATCCTCTATGTGTTTATTTCCAACACGCAGAAGTTTCTGTGGATGAGGTTCCTAGAAGTGGGGATCTGGGTGTGGTTTGGAAAGAATCTAGATGGAGGAGTGTCGTGGATGAAGGAAGATATAGTGGGTGATAATTCCCAAGGTCACAAGACAGCAGAGCCTGTGGGAGGAATATACAAGTCTGTGATATCTGACCATGAAGAAGGAAGGAAGGAAGTTGGTTGGAGAGCATGCAGGCTTGAGGGAGAACAGAGACCATGAGAGTTTTGGAGGAAATGTTACACGGGGAAATCAGGAGGAGGGAATGAATCAAAATATAATCATTAGTGAGATCATCCAGGAGAGGTAACCAGCAAGGCCTCTGGGGATGAGGGATGGAGAAGTAATGATGACATATGGAGTCTCTATTGGATGATGATGTCAATGCAGTCATTTGGTTTCATAACTTTTATAGAATTGATTCAATTTCCTCTTTTTCAAAAACGTGGAGTATATAAGGAATTATGTGTAGATAAAAATGGTTCAGGTCAATATTTGGCAATAGAAGGTGGGGGCCATCCATGAATGCTTGTAGCGAATCAACAAATGGGGTGGGTGGGGATATCAGGAGGGGAGTGGACTCACTGGTGGAGGACGTGTGGAATTAGAAGAACGGGGGAAACCACATTCAATAAGGAGGAAGTGGAAGAAAATCAAACCTACCTGAGAATGTGAGGGAGCCCGCTATCATCTGACATTTTAATACTTTGGCTGTTATCACAACTGATTTATTTCTACTTCTACTTTGAAATCAAGGTGACAAGGCAGGAGTCAGGGTGAGGGGATAATCATGACATGGAAGAAATGGCATTTTCTCTCCCCCTTCCCCTGCTGGTTCCTTCACTTCCTTATTTATACTCCCTGTTCCTCCTCACTCACAGACATAAAATCATGGGTCAGCATTATCATCGTCACAGTCCATACACCCCTCTAGGGTTAGTCCCACTCACCTCACTAATCACCCGCCTCCATGGAATCCACCATGCTCCCTCTTCCCCAGTTGAATCCCCCAGCGGACTGTGGCTGCAGGTGCACATGGCCATGCTGACTGCTCCCGCTGTGAATTTAGGAGACTTACTCTAGGGCGTCCCTACTTCAGACACTGTGTGATAATTCATCTCTCACGTCTCTCTCTATAATCCATTCTTACGTTTTTCTCTGTCTGCAATGTGTGGTCAGACGTTCCTCAGTTCCCTTGAAGTGAGAAAGTATCTTCCACCCCGACTCCCAACTGGAAAATAGAAGCTAGAAGATAAGTTGCATAGGATCACCTACTAACTGTTAACAATGTTTATCTTTTGTTTTCTTGTTGATGACACAAATAAGATGTTCACAAGTTTTTTCAAATATGCTTTCACATTCTTCAGGGAATTTTACATCGTCCTTTAATATGCAGATTGCACACAGTCTCAGGATATTTGCTCTTAGTGTAACAGCACTCCCACCGGTCTTAAAGATGAACTTGCTTCAAATTTATACCCTCCTTGTTTGCTGACCTAAGTCCCTTGGTCTTTAGCAGAATTAACCTAATTTCCTTGAAATTTGCATACCACTGGCCTTGAGTAATGAAGGAATGAACTTTTCCAGAGGAGAAGACCTGACCACATTGGAAACAGCTGCAAATGATGCCAGCAAGTCTATTCAGGGTCATGTCTGTATAGGATTAGCCGATTGCACACTTGTTTCTCCTACATGGAGCCCACACCATTTCCTGCACCTTCCTCTATAAAACTATAGGGCTTCTCCTGGATGGGGAAGAAGGTCTCTGAGACATTTGTTCACCATCTTCCCAGGTTGCTGGCTTCCTGAGTAAAACACACATTCCTTTCCAACCATCCCTTGTCTCTCAAGTATTGACTTTCCAGCGGCAACTAGCAGAATCTGAGTTAGGAACCAGTTCTCTGATAGTATTAGCATTTTTACTTTGTTGGTAGTATTTAAGAACAATTTTCAGGGGCGCCTGGGTGGCTCAGTCGGTTAAGCGGCCGACTTCGGGTCAGGTCATGATCTCGCGGTCCGTGAGTTCGAGCCCCGCGTCGGGCTCTGTGCTGACAGCTCAGAGCCTGGAGCCTGTTTCAGATTCTGTGTCTCCCTCTCTCTGACCCTCCCCCATTCATGCTCTGTCTCTCTCTGTCTCAAAAATAAATAAATGTTGAAAAAAAATTTTAAGAACAATTTTCATTATGTTTAGCATATTAAAAAGTATCATTGTTATTTAAATTATTGTTGAAATAATAGAAACTTCATTTTACATATTTCTCATGACTTTAGTGACTGCAATATTTTTACACTAAATACCCTGAGGCATCTGCAAGCAGAAAATTAGGGGTCCCCAGGGAAGAAACAATATAAAAGGAGACAGCTTTCCTGCCCCAAGAGCACTCATTTGAGGCCCCCAGCTATTTTCTGTGGTCTGTGCCCTGCAGGTTCTACTTGCCCAGCACCCATACTGAGCACATTCCTGGGAGGAAAAGAAAACAGAAATGCAATAAGGTCAGCAGTTCAGGGTTTGAGGGGACCAAAGGGGATGCCAACCTACCAGTCTCCACCAGGCCAGGAAATAGCCTGAGTGCTTCAGAGACAGTGACCAGAGGAAAAGTCCCAGTGCAGGAACAAAAGTAAACATTGACCTAAAGCACAGGCTTGAGTTGTTTTTGCAGGATTGAAACCTTGCCCCAAAGGTTAATGAGGCTAAAACAGTCACCAGCGGGACCCCCACCGACACCCCTTCTTTTTCACAGGAATGTTCGCGTATTTCAGAGGCAAACAGCAGAAAGAGCCTGGGAGCCTAGACCAGTTTTGTCTCCTGCAACAGCTCCACCAGTGCAGATGGACCAGGGAGTGTCCTCCAGGGACCTCTGCCTCTTTATAATGTTAAGTCTCTGCCCTAGGAGGAGGACAAGCTTCACTAACATACCACAGGGTGCAAACACAAGCTTATGTTCGCAGTACCTCTGCACAACCTTATGCCCACCCTTACATGGGATGACAAAAGTCACCTTACTGAGCATTCACTCTAACCCTGAATGAAAGAAAGGAACCCACTCACCCCAACTCAGGGAGTCACAGCTTTGGAAGTTATCCCCCCTGATTTCCTCATTTGCCACAGATCAAATTTACTTTGTGTGACAGCATCTGGTGGAGCCTCTCCCTGTGACTCACCAAGGAAGGAACTCGCAGTAGTTCCCAGACACCTCTACCTGATATATTTCATTCTTAAGTACAAAAGCTGACACTTTCTCCCTATTGTTTACCTGTGGTTTTAGCTATATTTATTGAATGTATTAATAAGAAACGGTGGAGAAATATTAAGTAAAAATTGTGATAGCAATTATCTTTCGTCACTTCTGCCTTTTATAGCAATGTTAGATCCAAGTAAAAAATAAAACACAGTAGGGGTGCCTGGGTGGCTCAGTCGGTTGAGCGGCCGACTTCGGCTCGGGTCATGATCTCATGGTGAGTTCGAGCCCCGCGTCGAGCTCTGTGCTGGCAGCTCAGAGCCTGGAGCCTGCTTCTGTTTCTGTGTACCTCTCTCTCTGCCCCTCCCCCATTCGCGCTCTGTCTCTCTCTGCCTTTCAAAAATGAATAAATGTTAAAAACAAATAACCCAGTGAAGAAATGGGCAGAAAACATGAATAGACACTTCTCTAAAGAAGACATCCGGATGGCCAACAGGCACATGAAAAGATGTTCAACGTCGCTCCTCATCAGGGAAATACAAATCAAAACCACACTCAGATACCACCTCACGCCAGTCAGAGTGGCCAAAATGAAGAAATCAGGAGACTATAGATGCTGGAGAGGATGTGGAGAGACGGGAACCCTCTTGCACTGTTGGTGGGAATGCAAATTGGTGCAGCCGCTCTGGAAAGCAGTGTGGAGGTTCCTCAGAAAATTAAAAATAGACCTACCCTATGACCCAGCAATAGCACTGCTAGGAATTTATCCAAGGGATACAGGAGTACTGATGCATAGGAGCACTTGTACCCCAATGTTTATAGCAGCACTCTCAACAATCGCCAAATTATGGAAAGAGCCTAAATGTCCATCAACTGATGAATGGATAAAGAAATTGTGGTTTATATACACAATGGAATACTACGTGGCAATGAGAAAGAATGAAATATGGCCTTTTGTAGCAACGTGGATGGAACTGGAGAGTGTGATGCTAAGTGAAATAAGCCATACAGAGAAAGACAGATACCATATGGTTTCACTCTTATGTGGATCCTGAGAAACGTAACAGAAACCCATGGGGGAGGGGAAGGGAAAAAAAAAAAAAAAAAGAGGTTAGAGTGGGAGAGAGCCAAAGCATAAGAGACTGTTAAAAACTGAGAACAAACTGAGGGTTGATGGGGGGTGGGAGGGAGGGCAGGGTGGGTGATGGGTATTGAGGAGGGCACCTTTTGGGATGAGCACTGGGTGTTGTATGGAAACCAATTTGACAGTAAATTTCATATATTAAAAAATAAAAAAAAAATGAATAAATGTTAAAAAAAATTAAAAAAAAATAAAACACAGTAATTAATTTAGAAAGTATCTATATTCAAAGGAAATCATGATTTATTATGATTTTTTTTACATAAATGAGTTTTTCAAAAACAATTCTGGGTAGCTGAAGTGATATCCACCCAGAAAAACCAAAATACCCATTAAAGCTCTTAAAAACACCAACACAATTAAGACGACAGGAAACTACACAAGACTTACATCCTGTTAACATAAGACAGGTTATGTATCAACTTTTCACAACCTGTTAGTGAAAATAAATGAATAAATAAATGCAGCACTAATGACTGAATCCTGGCAGCCTCACTCCCATGCTCACACCACAAGACATGAGCTTCAGTGGAAAGAGAAGTCAGTTCCAGAAAAGGCTGTGGGAGACGGAAGGGGAGAGCTAGGAGCAGGCATGAACCACCGCCAGAGGAAGAAAGTCCCTTGAGTGTGAAGACACAGGACAGCCTGTGTGGAGACCCGAGCCCTGACCACACAACTGGCATCCAGGACGAGCAGGAGGGAGACAGGACGTCTCAGATGCAGAACTGTGGGCAGATGGGGTGAGAAAGTTGGGAGGGGAGCTCTGTGAATATCTCAGTGGAGGTAAAATTGGGGGAAGGAGGCATTTAGCATCTTCCAGACACAAGGGAGTAGAAAAAAAGGGAAAGGACACACAGTCCACCTCCCCACCACAAGTAAAGCAAAAACATATGAGACAAAAACTAGAAAAATTAATTAACACATAATATTCTTTTTCATAACCCAATAGAACAACTGGCTAAAATATTGAGGAAAACGTTTGTGTGCACAAATGCTCAAAATAAAAAGTGACAAGAGAATAATAGACATCGGAGAATAAATTTTTTTTTAAAAATCGAAATTCCTAATTATCTTATAGGCCACTATGGAAAAATAAACAATGATCATTTTGACAGCCTGTGCATTAAAATTGGAGCCATACAGAAGCTAGCATGGCCTTCGCACAAGGGTGACAAGCAAGTAAGTGAAGCCTTCCGTGTATTTCCAGATGGTGGTGGTGATGCTCCTACAACGATGCCAGTGAATGGAGCGCTTACAATGGTACATGTTCTGTGATTCGGCACCCGGGGAATGTGCTCAGTAGGGAAATCACTACAGACAGGAAGGAATTATTGGCTCCAAAGGGCTGAGTGCAGGGGGACAATGGCCCCACTGCTGGTGGGTCAGGGTTTTCTCTGAAGGTGATGGAAATGTTGTCAATTTAATCATGACGGTGGTGGCCAAAGCCTCTACGTATACCTACAATTATTGAATATTTATACTTTTTAAATTTTCCACAGACCCTGGGTCATGGGAAGTTGGGCTCTATTCCCTCACCTGCGTGTGCTCTTGTGACATCTGTGATCATCTTGTGTCTTCACACAATAGCATCATCTGTGTGTCACTCCTTCCTCCTCAAGGACAGGTCTCACCACAGAGGTGTCTCCCCTACAGGAGCCTTCACAGAAGCTTCTCAATAAAAGAGACTCAGAGACAAGGTCTGTGAGTTCAGGGGTTTTTGTCTCACTTCCTCGTTATCTGTGACACTGTGAGTAAAGGTAGCTGCTCCCACTGCCATGAGCTGTAGCACAGTAATAGTCAGCCTCGTCCTCAGGCTGCGGCCCAGAGATGAGCAGAAGCCCCGCATTGGCCGAGGCATCTTTGGACCCGGAGAAGCGGCTGGGGACCCCGGGGCCCTGGTGCTTATTTGAATCTGAGTAGTAGTACAGGAGATACCGGGGAGGGCTCCCTGGCTTCTGCTGGAACCAATTTATGTAGTAGCTGCCAACATTGTAGCCACTGCTCAGGGTGCAGGTGAGTCTGGCTGTTGTTCCCGGAGATGCAGACAGGGTGGGCGGCTGGGTCAGCACAGGCTGGGACAGGGAACCTGCAAAGAAACAGGGAGACATTTCTCAAGATTCCGACTTCAGCAGGAGTGATTTTGAGGGCTGCCCAGTTTCCGTGAGGCCTTTCCCCACCTGCACAATGGGAGAGGAGCATGAGGAGGACAGGAGTCCAGGCCATGGTGATATAGATCCTGGTCCCCACAGCTGGCAGGGCTGCCCGAGGCCTCCTTTTCTCCTCCACTATCTGCCAGAGGAGGGCCGTCCATGCAAATGAGGCACATCTGGTGACTGCCCAGCCCCTCCCTCGGCCCTGATGCCGGAACCCGGCCAGACACCACACACTGAGGAGGATGGAGGTTGGCTTCACCCCTGGGGAGATCCCTGGGAGGAAGCACCTGCTGAAACAACACACAGGTCCCTCCTCAGGGGACTCTGCCAGGCCAGAGAGGACGCAACTGCTGAGTCCCCATCAGGAGCACAGGGCTCAGTCCCCGGGTCAGGTGCCCTTGACTGAATGGTCCTCACTAAGCAGCTTTGTAGGAAGCACAAGACAGTCCCACAGCACCCCTCCTGGTCACAGGGTACAGCACTCACTGTGTCTCAAAGCCCCGAGAGCCCAGCTGGTTTCTGCAGCTCACCAGGTCCCTGTCTTTGCACACATCCGTCGTCCAATCCTTAGCACATGTTCCCCCTGCTATCTGAAAGTACATCACCCCTAAGAACCTTAGCCACAAACGGCAGAAGGCAAAGAAGCCATTAACATTAATTTATATGGACAATTGGTTGCATGTTTCCTGACTCAAAAAGCAACCTTTCCTAGGCTTCTCTAATACCTATGGACACATCTTGTTCTCAGATGCACAAAATGTATGGAGAGTAAGAGCACATAACGTACACAGTTCAAAGCTCTGGTGCCCTGGTGCTGAGATGCTGTGTGTGCAGTTCTCAGGAGAGGAGCTAGATGGCACCCTTGATGCTGCTTGATTGTGCCCTGTCTCTGTAGAGGCTTCCTGCAAAACAAAGGCTGGATGCTATTTTGGTTCTTCTTCCTTTGTAAAACTGAAAATCCTCCTCAGATTTCTTTTAGCAGCAAAGACAGGTACTAATGTAAATGTTTCCTAGAAGGTAAGTGGCTTAAACAGAACTTTCAAAAGGTAAAGATACCTGTACCATGATTCTGATCCTTGTGCTTAATTATTGTAACTTCTCCCTCCAGGAGAAGCCCTGTGCATATATAATTAATTACAGGATGTTCTAGACAAAGCTGAATGACCCAGGTGTGCATCAGGTCAGGCGTCAGAGAAGAGGGGACAATTGAGCTGCTTGGAAGAAATTGTAGAGGTTGTTCCCAGGAAAGGAATAGAAAGAGAATTTTGTAGGAATACACTCACCTAGTGGCATATTCCAAAGAGGATAATTCAGCCAACATCTCAAAAAAATGAATTGAATGTGTTGCTAATAATTACATTTGATTTATTGATCAGTAGATAAATACATACATACATACAATAGCTTTGGTTAGCTTCACATTTACCAGTGGAGAGTGTCCCATACTTTTTAATCTTAGGAGTTGACTTTATATTCCCCAAATTTGTAGGTTCTGCATATCTGTGTCATGTATCTCTTGTCAGGAGTTTATTTTGGTGTCATAACATTTCCTTATATTAAAAGAAAATTCCCTACCTGTATTTTATTACACATTGTCTTAGTTTAATAGAGGTTAAATGTGAGACTTTAATGTTTTTCAGATGTGTTCAATGTCTGAGCATTTGCTTCCATAAACCCTCACTTTCTCATTGCACCATGGATCCACCTCAACTTTCACTGTGCAAATGGTTCCCACACTTCTTGACTCAAAGCCTTTTTTAGTAAATTTCTGTGACCAGAAACACCCACCTCCTTAAGACAGTTTGTCTCAAGGCAGTCAGAGGGATCTTTCTCGTCGAACTCAGACAGGTCCTTCAGTGCTGTTGGCATAAAACCCAAAGTCTTTCTTACCCAAGGTGTTCATTATGGTCTGGTCCCCCCCCCCCCCCAACTTCTCCACTCCCTGAACAGCCACGCCCCTTGATCTCTGCCTCCAACTTCCCTTCTTTCCTATTACTTAAAATCCTGAATTCCCATCTCCTCCAAGGTCTCCAAGCTGCCTCTTCCTCAGCCTGTTGGGAGGAGATGCGAGATAACCTGAGATCATGGATGAAACACATATTTTGGCAACTCTGAGTAGAACTTTATTTATAGCAGGATATGCATACATCATCCCTCATAAGAAAAAAGCTAGAGACGGAAAGATAGATAGATGATAGATAGATAGATAGATAGATAAGTAGATTATAGATATAGATATAGATATAGATATAGATATAGATATAGATATAGATATAGATAGATCATGGCCCTGTTCAAGTTGAAAAACAATAAACAAAAGTGTAAAGAATAGCCTGCATCCATGTCCAACCACAAGGTCTCACTTTGCTGACTCTTCCACCTTTCTTTGTCCCTCATCCTCCTCCCTTCCTGAACATAAAACAAATCCAAACACTCCATCATCAGTATGGCTTTCGCTGATGTATGAACTTTGAGAGATTTAGCACGTTACCTTCATGTTCAGTGTTCCAGAGTTCTTGTACATTAAAGCAATGGGTTCCAACTACTCTCACATTACATGTATCTGTGTTGTCATTTCCTACATCTCAGGAGAAAGAAAGGGATGACTGTGTTCTCCACATGAGCTCACAGAAGGGAAAATCAAAACAGGGCATGAAGTTGCTCTAACCATGATGGGATGTGACTTCACAGAGTGGAGAAACCATCTGGTGACGTTGTGGACCAGGGGTCAGAGGGTGGACACGACAGGGCAAGACCTAGGAAACTATGTGGTCCAGGGGGAGCAACTGAGACAGGAGAACAGGAGGTGGAGACACAGGAGGCTGTGCTCACAGGAGACGCTCAGGACTGTGAGGCAGAAGGAACTCGGGGAGAGAAGGAGGAAGAGGATAGTGTGAACTGGGGGTTCCTGCTCTGACTGACCTGTCAGATGGTGCTGCCTTTGACTGCAGGCAAGCATTAGATAAGGAGATGGTTCTCTATTAAGAAACTAGTTGAAGATCTGGGAAACAAGTAGAAATAGTGAATTTCAAGCTCATAAATGGTGGACCCTGACCTTGGTGGCAGCAAGCAGTGACTGTGCCTGAGGCTGGTGTCCAGGCGTGGTGAGCAGTCTCCACCCAGGTGTGGATGTGTAAGAAGGACAGGAGCCTGGGACAGAACCCAGGGTACCATACCCCTGTACAGAATGGGTGAGAGGATCCCCCATGAGTCCCTAAGTCCAGGCTGGCTCTGGTACCCAGTCCCTTCATCATTCGTGTGGCATGTGTGTATTAATGATGTCCTACCTTCTGGTGAGCCGGGTGTAGGTTTGTCTTTCCCAGGTTGATGCCCAGGGAGGGCTGATGACAGTGAAAATATGATTGGTGGTAATGTTTGCAGACCTGTAGACTCAAGGGTGAGTTTGGGACAGGTCATGAGAGTCCGTGAGGGTGGAGCATCCAAGATCAGACTGAAATGCCTGGGACAGTGGGCATCATGAAGTGGGGCTGAAGAACAGGAGCTTCTCACCCTACCTGCACATCCCCAGGACCTCCAACCACAGGGAGGCAGACCTACAGGATCTTTCTCAACCCCCTCAGCTCCCAGGGGAAGGGGCACTTCATTCTGGTCACTGCTCCCCACCCCCACTTCCTCTTCTCTTTCTCTGCCCAGGACCTCAATCTGTAGCCCCAAGTGTGCTGTGTAGTTTCCAGGTCTTGTAAGTAATAAACCTGTATTTTTCAAAGATTCCTGATGGTTGTAGCTGAAGAATACCTCGTAGGCATAATAAGAACCACAAGGGTGGGTCTGGCCACCACTTCGGTTACGGACAAACTAAGACCCCCATAAAACATTAGCATCCATTCCTGAAGAGAGAACACTGCCTCCCACCATCTGCAACCATTGACTTCATTGTTCATTTCCAGTGCACAGCCCAGACACATCACGATTATTGACTACTCAGCCCATGGGATACAACTCCATCAACTGGAGTATGGGCCTTACATGTGGTTTCTTTTGTCTCTGAACATACAGGCTCCCCTCCTTTTCAAAGTCCCTCAGGTCAGCACCCTTTCGCCCCGCCCCTTTGGCAAAGCAGGTTCACGCCCTCCTAGCAGTAGATTGGATGATGTCACACTGTGCACCCTATTAGAGACCCGAGACTTCCTAGATGACTTTACATGCATGCCCTAAGGTGCTGTTATTGTGCTGCAGAGTATAGTGATCTGTGACAACACAGCAGTACGGTGTGGCTGCCATCACGGTGTCCCGTACGAGAGTGTCACCACCATAAATGCAATGCCGTGCTTCACACATTCACCCTCCTGCTCCTTCCTCCGCCTCCTGTCGATCACTGACCTTCAAACACTCCAGAGTCGTGCCTTTTCTAAAATGTAATCCAATTACAATTGTGTTATGCAGCACTTTAAATGTTCTCCTTTCTGGAGAAATATGTATTTACAATTGGTGTATGTTACTGTGACGTCAGAGGTCATTTGTTTTACAGCTGGCTAAGTTCCCAGTGTACAATGTACATCCTACTGGAGGAAATCTGTGTCACGTCAAGTCTTGGAGATTATGTAAAAAGCTGGTATAAACATCCGTGTGCAGAGTTTTCATTGCTTTTACATGTGATGGTTATGAAGAAAGCTTCTACAGACATTCACATTCAAGATTTCCTCTGGGCAGATTGTTTTTATTTCACCTTTTCAATTTGCAGTTCGGCACGTTTCCTGTATTCCCCACAAATATCAGCGTACAAGCGAAACTAGTCATCTGGTTAAAGCTAAGCAAAATGGTACCAGATGCAAAGAGAGTTGATTTGCCCATCTAGCAGAGCAGGGACAGTGCTAGGGCCCCATCGAGAGGCTCAGAACAGGGAAGATGTTTCACTCATTGAAAGATCAGAAGACAATAAATGAATATAAACTAGCATGGAAGTAAATTGTCATAGTTCATGAGGACAGGACTTTCTGGTACCATAGCGACCATCTGTCTATGAATGAACTAATCTGAGTGACCTTGAGGAGAGAAGGGAGAGGAGGAGCCTCACTCCTATGGGGTGCAACTGGATGGAGCGGGGCGCAGGGCATCAGCCAAAGAATAAGCAGAACTTACAGACTAAGCTGAGCACGCAGCTGCTGGGTTATTCACGCTCTTCACAAATGAGTAACTAGGTTTTTGTGTCACTTCCCCACAGGTCTGGAGCACTGTGTGAGCACTGAGACTGCTGTCCCACGCTGAGCAGTAATAGTCAGCCTCGTCCTCAGCCTGGAGCCCAGTGATGGTCAAGGAGCCTGTGCTGCCAGACTTGGAGCCAGAAAATCGATCTGGGACCCCCGAGGGTCGATTGCTATTACCATAGATGAGGAGTTTGGGAGCTGTTCCTGAGAGTTGTTGGTACCAGCTCACATAATTACCCCTGATGTTGGAGCTGCTTCCAGTGCAGGAGATGGTGACCCTCTGGCCCAGGGCCCCAGACACTGAGGGCGGCTGAGTCAGCACAGACTGAGCCCAGGACCCTGGAAGGGGGAGAGACACAGAGAGGGTGATGATATGGTCTAGAGACAAGAGGAAGAAGCAGGGCCCATTTTGTCCTCCCAGGAAAGTGTGTCCCTTTCCCCTGTCCCCACATTCAGTCACCTGTGCAGTGAGCGAGGAGGGTGAGGAGGAGAAAGGACCAGGCCATGGTGGAGGTCAGCACTGATCCTGCCTTCTGTGGCCCCACAGCTGAGCAGAGCCTCCCCTAATCTCTCCCTTCCCCTCTTCATCCTCTGAGAGAGGGAGGGCCCTTCCATGCAAATGAGACTCCCAGCTGTCTGACCCCTCACTGGCACCGATGATGTCAGGAGGGGTGGGGATGGGAGGGGCTGTGTAGAATCAGGGTGTGGGGAGGTCCCAGTTTTGAGCCCTGAGCAGAGGGCACAGTCAGTGCCAGTTCTGTAGTCACAGCTCTGATCATCGTTTACCCCTCAGAAACAGGACCGGTGCACCCCCTGGTGTCAAGACCCAGACCCATCATAGTGTGCATGGTGAGGAGAGGACACAGAAATAGCTCATGCCTCCCCATTGCTCTGATTCCTGTCCCCTGCATTAGGGCCAGACCAAGTGTCCCCTTAATATGGCCTCCCATCATCTCAGGGGAGACTATCCTCTACTCAGACTCCTCAGGCTGAATATGTCTAGGGCTCCCTGGCTGTTCATGGGGTTTTATACAAACTCCTGTTAGATCAGGATCATGTCCAGATCAGTGACTAGTCCCCACGGATACATGTCCCCATTGTGCATTGTGTTAGGTGTTTCCTGTGGTGTGATTGTTCCCCCCTTTACAGACGTCTCATTACCCTGAGGTTCCCACAACACCGAGGAGACTGGCAGCAATTCTCTGCATTGTGTGAGCAGAAGCCCTCGTGTGTAACCCTAGAGGGGGTACACACTGAACATCTTCGTCATCTGTCACTACTTCCACCTGTTTGACATAACAGTTCTCCACACACTATGGGCAATGGTTCCTCCTAGGATTCCTTTTCCCAGCACACAGACACAAGTCTGCAGGATCCCTGCCAGGAGAGGTTGTGTGTGGCATTGGCCTTAGGGCACAAGGGGAAAATAGGTGGGAAGATCCAGGCGGGAACGTGACAGCTGCAGATGCTCTGACAGGGATCCAGTGACACAGTTTATGTATTTGTCACCACTTAGCCAACTTGGCACCTAAAAACGGATGAGTGTTCTTTTACATGAAATTCGTCTCAGTAGGATTGATTAAAACTCAAAGATAACGCCCTTGTGAATCACTAGTACATTGTTCACAGATCTGTGCTTTTCGCAGGGAGAATATGGATGGAAATTATGGTTTAAAAATTCGGTGGAAAAACAAAGGAGAAGGAATGACCCCTGTTCTCATTTAATAGAGTTCCATAAACATTTTGTGAAATCATTTGATGTTTTTCTCTTGAGTTTGTTTTTTTTTAAATCATTGCTTTGGCCCTGCAGGCAGGAAAGATTGACGCGGGGCCCAGTAAAACTCCAAGAGGGGCCTGTTCCTATGAGCTTCAGAGCCATTTCAGTGATGGGATTCAAACACAGAGCTTCAAGGAACGAGCCGTTGGGGTCAGATTTGTCTCTTGGGTGGGCACAGCTGTAGCCCCTCTACCTTGTGTCCAGCATGTTCAGGACAGAGCATTTATTCATGCAACCGCCCATGACTAGAGGAATGAGTCCCTATTATCCAAGTTCACCTGGACCCAGAAGTTTCTGTCAAAGGTCCCACACCTGAATAGTGGAGAGGCGGAGACAAGGGGGCCTCTGTCCCTGACATCACAGGCCCTGAGGCCCTGGGATTGGGAAGAAGACATTTCAGCAGAGGTCAGCCTGTTTGTAGGTATCACTGGGGTGACGGAGGGAGCAACAGCCCAGCTCTGAGAACCAGGTGAGGCTGTGACTCACATCCCGATGAGCCTTGAACTCTATGGGAGCAGAACTCAGGCTGCTGCTCCCAGAATCAATGTACTGATCAGCCTCAAGCACTGACTGGAGCCCAGAGATGGTTGGGGACTGAGCTGTTGATGGGGACAGACACTTGCCCTGGGATTCCTGAGCAACAGCCTCGTCCCAGGAGATCAGGTGTCCAGAACATGTCCTGGCTGCCCTGGTGACAGGGCCCCAGTCACCCTCAATGTCCCTGTTGCTTTCTAGTGATGGAGAATCTGACACTGAGGATGGCTGGGTAAGCAGAGTTTGACCCTGACTTCTGGAGGGACAGAGACACCTGGAAACTACAGAATCCAGGACACTATACCCTCAGAGAAAGGAGAAGGTTGTGTGTGTGGTTTTGTATGTGTGTGTGTGTGTGTGTGTGTGTGTGTGTGTGTGTGTGTCTGGGTGTGTGACCTAAAATGAAACCAGGTGGCCTTACGCCCCTCTTATTCCTTCTCTACATCCTGAGAGATATTTGCCCATCTCCAGGGTCATAGACCTTGCATTTAAAGGCAGATATCTCAAATACCAGTTCCCTGGGGGAGGAATTATTTAGTCAGTGAGGATTCATTGGAGAGAAGACTTGTTAACACTTCCCTGGATCAGAAGTCTTGTTGAGTGACAGCAGGAAGGAGAATATGAGGGGTTTCATGCAGCTCCATTATCTGGTCATTCTCCTCCCTAGAGATGGGTCCCAGAAATGGGAAACTGCAGCAAGATCATTCCCAGCTTTCTCTGAAATCCTAACTTGGAGACAGAGGTCAGACCTGAAGAGCCAGAGGGACTGAAGCCTGAGGGACAAAGGAGAAGAGGGGGGAAAAGGTGAGAGGGTGTGGGGGCTGTTGTCATGGAGAGTCTGTAGAATCTGGTCCAAGTTCATGTCTAGCTTGTTCAGAGAGAGGAGACTGTGTCTCTGACCAGGGTTATTGTCACTATATCAGCCGTGGATGCATCCGTACTGACACAAGGTCACAGTCTATGGAATAAGGTGGTGGAACTAATGTGTGGATGAATGTTGCTGGGCAGCACGTTCAGGTGCAGGCACAGTATTTACTCCTGTGCATCTTCTCCAGACCTCGTGGGGACGTGCAGTTGGGCTCTGTTACCTCATCTGTCAGTGTCTTCCTGGGATGCCCAATTTCCTCTCACTTTACATTCAAACAAGAGTGTCCCTCTTTTGCCTTTTCAAGGACAGATGTTTCTGCAGATGATCCCTTCTACATGTGTCTCTACATGAGCTTCTCACTGAAAAGAGATGCAGAAACAAGGTCTGGGGGACCAAGAGTTCTTGTCTCAGTTCCTCATTATCTGAGACACTGTGAGTAACGGTAGCTGCCCCCACTGCCATGACATAGAGCACAGTAAGAGTCAGCCTCAGGCTGCAGCCCACCAGTGAGCAGAATCCCTGCATTGGCTGAAGCATCTTTGGATCCAGATAAGCAGCTGGGAAATGCAGATCCGAACTCCTTGATTCTGAGTAATAACACGAGACTTACCAGGGCTCCTTGGTTTCTAATGAAACCAGCTTACGCCATAGCTACCAACTCTGAAGCCACTGCCCAAGGTGCAGGTGAGCCTGGTTATTGTTCTCACGGATGCCGAGAGAGAGAGAGTGGGTGGGTCAGCACTGCCTGGGACAAGGGTAAAGTTTCCCACTGTCTGAGACTGAGTGACTGATGCAGGCTGGAGGGCTACCCTGCATCCCCAAGGCCTGTCCTTACCTGTGCACTTAGAGAAGAGCACTAGAAGGATTGGAGTCTAGGCCATGATGACACAGACCCTGGTCTCCACACTGGGCTGGGGCTCCCCAGGCCTCCTTTTCTCCTCCACTCTCTGCCACAGAAAGGGCTATCCATATAAATGGGGTCCATCCAGGGACTGCTAAGCCTGTCCATGAACCCTGGTGCTGAAGCTCAGTTCACATCACACACTAAAGAGGATGGAGGTTGGCTTCAACCCTGGGGAGACGAAGCGTATTCAGTGACAATATAAAGTCTCTGACAATTATGTTAAAAATAAATACATAAGACAGACATTACTGAAACTGTAAGAAAAAAAGACATTGTATAAGTGTATGAGGATAATTGAACCAAACGATGTAATTGGGTACCTTTAATAAAGAAATGTATTCTTTGGAAAGCCAAACCAAAGCAAACAATATACAGTCTCTGCTCAGGGTACTCAGTCAGACCGGAGGGAACTCAACTGCTGAGTCCCCATCAGGGAGCACTGGGCCCAGTCCCAGCTCTGTATCTTCTTTGGGTGGGGAATGGGCCTCACTGAGCTACTGTGTTAGGGATCACTGGGGGTTGTATGTAAGCGATGAATCACGGGAAACTACCCCCAAAACCAAAAGCACACTGTATACACTGCATGCTAGCTAACTTGACAATAAATTTTAAAAAATTAAAAAAAAAATTCTCCAATAAAGAAATAAATAGCAAAAAAAATGAAAATAAATACAAAAAATAAATGCTGTACATTCAGAGAATGCAGTCGCTAAACTCCAGGTTTGGTAAACAAACACTGCTTTTTGGTGAAATCTTTACCTTGGAGGAGAGGGTCATCATAAGTTCTATCTATTTAGTTGGCTTTCTTATTTGGAGGCAAAAGCACACCCCAGGGCCTGGGATAAGTGCAGGTTACCCTCTGTCTTGAAAATATACATGTCAATGTAAAGTCTCATAAAACATAGTATGATCGTGTGTGCCGTCATCTGGATGGATTTCATGTTCTGCTCTACCCATGTTTTGTAAGCTGAAAATATAGTAGTGACGTTAACATTTATTAGTATTAATATACATTTTGTTTAACTTTTTAGAGGCTCCATGGGTACTGTGTGTAAGAAACGGCAAGAGTTACAGATTTCAGGCCAGAAACCCCAGGGAATATGTTCTATTGCTATTTTGCTAGTAAAGGTACTAATCATCTCAATAATTGTTTCACATCTTGGAACCTAAGGCCTCAGGGTTTCATCCACCTCCTCATGTGTCTCTGTCACTGTGATAAACACCACTGTCCTACACTTGACAGTGAGTTCCACAGAAGCTTCCCAATGAAGAGGACCAGGGACAAGGAGCCAGGGGTTTTGTCTCACTTCCTTGTTCTCTGTGACTCCGTAAGTAACGGTAGCCGCTCACACCGATGTGATCTGTACCACAGAAATTCTCAGCCTCGTCTTCAGGCTGCAGCCCAGAGATGAGCAAAATTGCTGTGTTAGTGGAGGCATCTTTGGATCCAGAGACACGATTGGGGACCCCAGGTCCCAGCTGCTTTTCTAAGTCTAAGTATTACAGGAAATACCAGGGACGGCTCCCTGCCTTCTGCTGGTACCAGTACATGTTTTGACCACCAACGCTGAAGCCACTGCTCAGGGTGCAGGTGAGTCTGGCTGTTGTTCCCAGAGATGCAGACAGGGAGGGCGGCTGGGTCAGCACAGGCTGGGACAGGGAACCTGCAAACACAGACACAGCAGAATGAAGAGAAGGGACAGGGTGCATGTGATTGGGGAGCTGAGCCAGAGGGATTTGACTCAGGCTATGGACCCACCCTATGGACTGAGGCCTAGCTTTATCTGTGCAGTGACAGAGGAACAGGAGAAAGACAGGGGTCCAGACCATGGTGACACAGCCCCTACTTTAGCCACAGTGCTAGGGCTGGGCTGCCCATAGTCTCTCCTGTCCTCTCCCTGCAGGCCTCACCGAGGAGGGGCTGGTCATGCAAATATGACCCCCCTCTGCCTCTCCCTCCTGTGCACTCACAGGTCTGTGGCCCTTGGACAGGGAGACTTCCTGATGCACTAGTTTCCCCCTGGGTGGGCCTGGAGGAAGCAGCTGCTGGCATCACACTCAGGCCCAGGTTCAGGGACTGGTCCAGGCCTAGATAGGACACATTTACCCTGTCCCCACTGGAAGGAGGGGCCCAGCGCCAGGGCCTCTTGTCATTGGAGGGCTGCCAGCTCGAATCCCCTTTCCTGCAGAAACCCCCACACACAATGCCACATCACCTCCTGCTGGTCTCTGGGAGAAGCTCTCCTTCTTGCCCAAGGATGGCAATCTTCCCCTTCACCTGCTTCCCTGATGCCTGAGTTTCCACCATGTGTGTGCAGCGCTCCAGAGAAGGACAGAAGTCTTCCTGTGCTGTCCCTGATCACGTTTCCTCCGTGGATGGGAGGAATGTCTACCAGGAGGAGCACGTGCAGTCCTGACCCCGTGGAGCCTGTGAACTTCTGTGAAGCTAAGGATAAGACACAGGGAACAGAGAGCAGGGGGGATCTGTCCACATGGCAGGGCTCAGAGGAGGCAGGCTGACTCTGGGAGCCGAATGTGAACTGGGCTCGCTGAGGGGACACACACCTTCACCGAGGAGGACACACAGTGTCAGAACGCTGGGCCCTTCCAGAGCCAGGCAGACAGGGCACAGCAAACTCTGATGAGGCTGCTGCATGTGCGGAGACTGAAATAAACCTCTGGGTCTAGTAGGGAACACTGCTGGGCCATCCTGTGACCTCGTCTCCATATTTCTGGTACTTTTAATTCCAGCTGTGCCTCTGCAATGCTGCTCGTTAGAGACCTACCTCCACAGCAAGTCCTAGGACTGAACTTGAAATAAGAAGACCTGGAAGGAGTCACTGGGGGTCAACTGGAGAAAGATGAGAACAGAAAGATGAGAAAGATGTCCCCGGGTGGGACACAGTGAGGTGACTGGCTGGACCCCGGGCTGTGGGAGATGGAGGGATGGTCCAGAGTGTCAGGTCAGAGGGAGGGTGATGCCCACAGATACGGGGATGCCCTGACTGACACAGGTGAGGTGAGATGGGAACCAGGTGGGAGGCAGGGTGATGGGGTCTGTTGTCCCTGTGTCCCATGGCAACCATGGTGTGACATGTGGAGAGTTGTGGAAACATCACAACAGGCATGAGGGATGCCTTTCCTCCCCCATAGGAAGGATGTGGGTGTTACAGTAACTGCTTGACTGGCAGCTTAGTCTGCATCATTCATTCATTCGTTTGTTCACTCATTCATTCCTTAAATACACATTTAAGTATTGTCCACACATGTCAGATCAGCACTCATCACAGCATGAAAGAAAATCTGATTTTTATTCATTTCAGAATCGCTGGTACGTTGTCTGTTTCATATAATTTGCATGGTTACTGTTTGCCTTTCTCATTGTCTGTGTTTGGCAGTCCAACTTACATCACACAAAGGTTCCTACTCAATCAGTTAGTGCTTCTTTATCAAAACATTCTTTGATATACTGGGGAAAAGTATGCAATTGTATATGCACCAAATTTGAAGATAAAGAGTATCTATCTATAACTTAAGACAAAGGGGAAGAATCAAAAAGAGTAATTGACACATCTGAAAAATACAAAATCAGCTTCCATTAGTCACCATGTAATATAGAAGTAAATGACCAATATCATATTGCTTAGAAATAGCAACTGAAATCATAGCAGTTTGAAAACTAATGAATTGATTATATATTCATTCTAATAAATGGCAGAGTCACAGTAATCAGCCAGGATCCCTGACCGTGAAGGGAGCCCTGAGTCAACCCAAGCAACTCTCAGATAGGTTCAAGGCACCACGGGTGAGAAGAATCCTTTCCTGCTGGGAAGGCCTGGAGTCAGTGGAGCAAAGAAGGATTTAAAAACTGGATGTGGGAGAAGAACCCAGGGCCCTGGAGTCCCTCACGAAGTTGGAAGGGACAGAAAGATCCAGCTAGCCCCTAGTGGCTTTTAACATGAGTCAGAATTACAAACAAATGCAACAACACATCAGTAATTAAGGGTTTTTAAGGGAACAAAGGGAATACAAAGGTTAACAATTTCCACCAGGCCAGGAAAGTGCTTCACCACATCAGAGACAACACAGCAGAGGGCAAACTCCCAGCGCTGTGTCAGAGAAAGCAAGGCCCTGCATTCCTTTCCCCAGGTCAGGAGCCCAAACCTCCTCCAGTTTATACTGGCTCTGGGAGCAGGCCCCTGGCCCCTTCCCCTTGCGGGACGGTTACTTCTGCTTCGTTATAATGTCAGTCTCCACACGAGGAGGAGCGCAAGCTGCACGGACATAACCTAGGATGCAGGTAGGGTCCTGTTTTCTAAGTGTGCCCGTGCGACACGATGGCCACCTTTCGCAGGGTGACAAAGTCCCCTTTCTGAATATTGATCCTGATGACTAAATAAAAAGAACCCGCTCACTCCTGCTCTGAGACTCAAGGCTTTGCAAGTTATTCCTCGTGATCTCATTATTTTGCTGCAAATCCAGTTTCCTCTGTGAGACCACACACCTGGCAGTCTCTAAATTTCACTCTGAGTGGAAAGAACTCAGCTTAGTTCCGAGACAGCAACTTCATTTTCCTCTCCCTCTCTCTCTAAGTTCTATTACTTAAATATATAAATTATAATATATGATATGTAAATTGCAACATGGAACATACATATAATGTGTATATGCAATCTGTAGTGTTTTATATTATACAAGATACTTATATTTAATAGTTATATAATACAGTTACATATGTAATAATTCAATATAACATATTACACATATTTAAAATATGTGTTTATATATTGCTTATATAGTATACATACTTTTGTAATATGTAATATTTATTTATAATAAATATCATATATATATATATTTTTTTTTTTTTTTCTTTTTGCCCCTATCAAGGACCCAGATGCCCTGGATGACAAAGTAGCACAGTCTGACAGAGACCCTTGAAGGAAAGCTAGAAGCTATAAGGTGACAGAAAGAATGGGGGTGATGACTGCCATACAGAGATGACGGGAACAAAGGAGTGCAAATGCCCCCCCACCCCCACCCTCCACCACCCCAACATCTTTTCTCTTCAGCCCTAAAGGGATCTCCTTGTCTGTGAGGCAGGAGGTGAGGAGAGGACTCACGACAGGACAGAGAAGTCCCATCCTCCCCTCCCCAAGGGTCTTTTACCCTAGACGCAGGTAGCACGGCAGGTGATTTGTTCATTGTGCGAACTTCTCCAGGTGTGGGATTGTCTGTCCCTACCTGAACACTCCTACCTACCCTCCCCCCTGGGCATTGACTCCATGGGGTTGGAGGATGAAACATGGAGCGAGGGAGTGAGTCAGAGCTGAGGGCTCATGTGGCTCCAGGGGCACAGGGGCTGCAGAGTCACACTGCCGTGGGGACACTGCCTGATGAGTGTGCGAGAATTATTAGAGTAGTTCCCTAGTCGGTCAGCTCCAGAAGCTTGTCCTCACAGGACCGGTCCCACAGTGCCACCTGCTGGGCTTAGACACCAAATCGTCCAGTCATTCTGAAACTTCCTAGCACTCTTGGAATGATGTCCAGACTTTTGCAATTGGATCTAGAATGCCTTCATTCCCAAATGCAGTAGGATGAAGAGATGCCCTCTGTCTATTTTAGGAATGGTTGCAATTTTTCTGGGTCACCGATGACCTCCGTGTGGTTAAATACATGGTGTATTGATTGCACAGTGCTAACGCTACCAGGTATTACCTGACATTGGGGTTTGCCCTTCCAGGTGCCTAGGGTCAAAACCAGTCTAGTGTCATCTTAAACTTCATGAAAGCCTTAAAGTTCTCAGAGTACCAAGATGGTTCAAACTCATAATAGTTCTCTTGGACGCGTCCTCTAGTTTAACCTTTGTTGCGGTGGGGGGTTTAGATTCTCCTGACAGATCCCTTCAGCCCACACTGCAAGGACTTTTGATGCCTGTCTTTGCCATGAGGACAGGATGCTGTCAGGGAAATGTGTCTTTTGCTCCTTATTTTTCAGCATTCACGTTTTCCTTTGAAATTTAGCCTGGCAAGTGCTTATATATTTGACACTCTGATATACTTCATATATCAGTTTTGTAATTAAAATTTTTTTAATATTTATTTATTTTTGAGAGAGAGAGAGAGAGAGAGAGAGAGAGAGGCAGAGAGAGAGAGAGACTCAGAATCCAAAGTAGCTTTAGGTTCTGAGCTGTCAACACAGAGCCCAATGTGGGGCTTGAACTCACAGACTGCTAGATCATGACCTAAGTTGCAGTCAGACGCTTAACCGACTGAGTCACCCAGGCACCCCCATTTTGTAATTTTCATCAGTATGAGGATAGGTATAAACAGAACATTACTATAAATGGAGGCCTCCTCCCTTCTGAGGGGTTTTTCTATCTCTCTTGGACCGCAAACACTCATGACCTATTACTCTATGTAATTCATGGGGGTTGGGTGTCTAAGATCTGGGTCCGCAGAACAGATGTATACCCAACATCTTCCCAACAAAGGAACCAGAAGGAGTGAGCAGTAGATATTGAGGGATTAAACTGGGGGCAGCAAGCTCATGGCAGGATGGCACTGAATATCGAGATGGATTTGGACCTTGTTGGTTACACCTTCACATATTAAGTCACCCAATCCACGGTCACAGTGTTCTTTCACGTATTTAATCTTTTTAATGTTTTCAGCAATCTTTTGCAGGTTTCAGTTTGCAAGTCTTTTGCTACTTGTTTATTTTGCCTCCTGAAATTATTATTATTCTTTTTGATGCTATCCTACATGGAATTGGTTTTAAATGTCCTTTGGGGCTTCTTGTAGGCATAGAGAAAACCACCCGAGTGTTGTAGGGAATTACTATGTGAACTCCTGTAGGAGATCTTAGACAGACCCAGGTTTGGGGTGATGATAGAGTCTGCTCCCCATTTTGGAGCAGGAGGGAGTATGAGCGGGGAGCTCTGCGTGCCTGACCATGAAATGAGCGATCTCACAGGGCAGACTCTGAGCATAGGATGGCTTTAAGAACTAAGTGGATCCTGTGCTGCCTCCGTTTCTTATAGGGAAACAGAAAAGCATAAAGATTTTTTTCGTTTGGGAAATAATAACTCATTTATATATTTCAGAACTTGTATAGTTATTTGTGAAATATATATTTCATAAGCACCAACTAATCTCTGACTGGTACAATGAGGGAGTAACACGAAGGTTCAGGAAGGAGCCGTCTCTGTGTTCCTGCCCCAGTGGTTCCGTCAGGACTGAGAGGAGAGCTCTGCTTCCAGAACTCTGATTCTTCAGGGTTTGGCCCCTGGGAGAGGACACCAGACCTCCCAGCACCCAGCGCCTCTCTGCTGGCTGGCCAGTTCTCACTCCTTCCTCCAGCCTCCAGCATCTCTCCACACCTCCTCTCTGAACCCTTATTCCTCTTCTCTTAGATCAACATCATCTAAAAGAAGCCCTCTAGCTTTGACACCCACCTTGGACTGTTGGATTATTTGAAGGTGGAGACAAAAACCGTATTCCACTCCAATTATTCGTCTTTTCTTTTATATTTACACAGGGATTGTGCAGTTAGTAACCTATAAGTTTCTGATTATAAATTATTCCCTGGTAATTATACTTTTATTTTATCGATTCATTGCTACATTACTGAGGCATTTTTAAATACCCTTTAACAAGTTATAGAAATCATTAAGTATTTGTCCTCTATAGTAAAAGACCAGTAACCATAAAGTGCATATTTTCAAATACAAGATAGTATTTGACATGTGTGTTAATGTCAAGTGTACATAGGTATCAGTAGCATATGACACATACACGGACAAACGTTCAAGGATGTTCACCAGAGGGTAATTTATGTTCAGGGTTCATGGGGACCATCTATATGAATCCGTAGGGAAGGAGGTTGCCAAAAACCATCAGTCCTTCCTATGATGTGTGGGCCTATCCCACCTCTGGGAATGACAGGTGAGGAGAGTGAGGGGAAATGAGTCAATCATGAGATGGGAAGGAGCTCAAAGATTTGGTGGATGCCCTGGAGAGGAGAGAAGGTGAAGCAAGGAAGTGAAGGGGGGGATTAGGAGAATATCTAAAGCAGAGAGAAAGGACCCCCTCTGCCTGGTTCATTGCAGTTTCCCCACGCAGAGCCCCTGCCCCTCCACAGAGGAGTGTCTGAGGAACCTGCAGAATGTGGCGGAATGAATGTCTGAGGGCATAAGGAAGATGGACAGGCACAGAGAACCTGTAGGAAGATTGATCCAGTCACAGCTCAGGCCACTCTCAGGTCAGAGACGCCCCTGTGAGCTGAACAAGCTGTCATCGGTCACTCACCTGTGTCTCCCATTTTGGGAGATTTCCACCTCCTGACTCCTCTCGGGACAACCTACAGCCTCTCTTCCCATCGGAAGAGTCCCGCCCTCACCTGCCCTCCCTGACATTTGGTCACCTGGGCAGGGACCGTAATTTTGCTGACTTTGCAGCTCCTGCTGCTCTGGATTCCAGAGTAGGAGCAGATGGCAGTTCTGGAATCCTGCATGGGGTGGGGCTGGGGGGGTGGGAAAACCACGTTCTGCAAGTGAGGGCAGGAACTTCTCTCTGAGCTGCACTTGGGTAGCAAGTAGTGTTCTCATATGCATTGTATTTTGCAAATTAACATGGAGCCATACAGGAAATATGACAGTAGAGCCTCCTGAGGGCCACCATGGGGACTGAGGACAGGATTTCTCTCCTTCTTTCCCTTCGTTCTTGGGAATGGAGTCATTCATGCAGATATGGGGCATGTCTGGCCCCTGCATCACTCTGGGCTGATGATGGTTCTAGTCAAGGGAAAGGAAGAGATGATCTGGGTTTCCTATGGGCTGAAGGAAGATCAGCACCCGGTTTTCCCATGGGATTAGATGGGTCACAGTGCAGGAGAATCATACTTGGGAAAAGGGTCATTGCTCCCATTCCTATTGAAGCAGGCTCGGGCTCTTCCCATATGTAAGAGAGGGGGGCATCAGTCTCTGCTGTCTTGTCAGGCCACAGCGCCCCCTGGTGTCCACAGAATCATAACGTGTATTTGAATCTAATTAGTACTTCAAAATCAGGTTTTTAAATGCAGAACAACCCACTTACTAGCTTTTGCATGGAAGTGAATAATACACAAGTATGCAAATGGGAAATGGCATGTGCACAAAAATAAAAAGTGGAAAAATCATACTGTCAACCTCTTTTAATAATAAATTAAAAACATAATTTAAGAAGAAGTAAAAATGGTTCCATTAAAAAAATGAATAAACAGACCAATTTCCTTAGGAAAAAAAGACAATATTATTAGGAACTATTCCATAAGAAGGCATAAGATGTGGTTAACTGCACAAAATACACTAACAACTTTCAGAGCTCATTGTTTCATAGTTTCATTTGTTTGCACTTCTCTCTCTCTCTCTCTCTCTCTATATATATATATATATGTACATATATATATTATTATAGAAAGAAATATATATATTCTTATAGAAAGAAATACATACACTTGATATATAAAATACAGAAAAAGGGGGGATGCCTGGGTGGCTCACTTTGTTGAGTGTCTGACTTTGGCTGAGGTCATGATCTCAAGGCTTGGCTCTTGAGTTTGAGCCCCACATCCCGCTCTGACCTGACAGGTCAGAGCCTGGAGCCTGCTTCAGACTCTGTCTCCCTCTATCTTTGCCCCTCTCGTGCTCACGCTCTGTGTCTCCCTCTGTCATAAAGTAAAATTAAAATTTGTTTTAAAAGTACAGAAAAAGGAAAATTGTAGAATATTATGAAATATTGATGCAAATGTTCTAAATATAAGATATCAATAGTGAGAATCCATTATCAGACTAAAATAGTCATATAAAGTGACTATACGTGATTTATTGCAAATATAGAGTGGGATTCCGTATTAATAGATCTTCTAAGATAAGGCATCATATTAGTAAATAAACAGATGAAAATCCCATGATCTCAGTAGACCTTGAAAGATTCTTTGAAAAATTGAAAGCAAAGTCCTAATAAAAACCACATAAAATGGAAACAGATAGAAGCCTTTATATTGTGATAGCACATTCTCTCCTACACATATAGAACTCACTCCCACAACCAGGGAATTAAATAATGGGGTGGTGGAGGGGAGGACATTTCTACAAGGTGAACAGGCTAATGTGACCTAAACACCATTATCATTCAACATCCTTCTGCAAGTAAGTATTAACAAAGTGAATAACAAATAGCAAGTGGATACCAAAAATCACTGGTTGGATCTCAGCACGGATGGGAACGGACAGGGACTCATTTCAAAAGACCCAAATGTACGAATCAGCCATAGATACTCTGGATTTTGTGACCCTGTTTCTGCCCTAACGTGACATGGTCACTGTCCTCAGGGTGGCCTGTTTCTGGCACCCAGGAATTTGCGCTCAGTTTGAGAAAATCAGAAAATATCTTGCTCCCCAGGACAGGCTTCAAGGAGAAATTTAAGAGGATGTGGAAAGATTTGTAGACAAATTCTTTGAGGCGGGTGACAGACCTCAGCTGATATCAAACAAAGAAACAGCCGATGGGGCCAAAATGTCATGGCTACACAGCAAGTCCCATTTCTGTGGGGACAGCACGTTTTTGTCTCACTTCCCCACGGGCCTGGAGCTCTGTGTGAGCTCTCAGACTATCATCCCATGCTGAGCAGTAATAATCAGCCTCGTCCTCAGCCTGGAGCCCAGTGATGGTCAGGGTGCCTGTGCTGCCAGACTTGGAGCCGGAGAATCGTTCAGGAACCCCCGAGGGTCTGCTATCATCCCAAAGGATTATGGTTTTGGGGGTTTTGCCTAGGAGTTGTTGGTACCAGCTCACAAAATTGCTACTGATGTGGGAGCTGCTTCCAGTGCAGGAGATGGTGACCCTCTGGCCCAAGGAACCCGACCCCGAGGATGGCTGAGTCAGTACAGACTGGGCCCAGGACCCTGGAAAATGGAGAGACACAGACAGGGTGAAGCAGGGGTCTGGACACAAGAGGGTGGAAGCAGGGCCCACGTGTCCTCCCAGAGCCCCTTTGCCTGTCCCCACATCCAATCACCTGTGCAGTGAGTGAAGAGGGTGAGAAGGACAGGAGACCAGGACATGGTGGAGACCATCACCAGTCCTGTCTGCTGTGCCCCACAGCTGAGCAGACTTCCCCTAATCTCTCCCTTTCGTATCCACTGAGAGAGGGAGGGCCTGTCCATGCAAATGATTCCCCAGCTCTCTGAGCCCTCACTGGACCCGAGTCAGGTGCCTCTGCCCGTGGATGTCAGGGGGTGGGCAGAGGAATGGCTGTGTGGGGCCAGGCTGTGCAGAAGTCACAGTTATGAGTCTCGAGCAGAAGGCACAGGCAGTGCAAGTGACAGGTCTCAGGTCTCATCACCCCTGAACCCTCAGAAATGGGCCCTGTGAGCCCCCTTGTGTCCAGACTCAGAAACATCATTGTGCAAAATGGTAACCAGAGCCCATAAAAGGAGCTCCTGTCCCCCGTTGCTTTGTCCACTGCCCCTTTCCTAGGCCCAGGCCAGGTATCCTCCTGGGTAGCCTCCTATATCCTCAAACCAGACTTTCTGCTCTACTCAGACTCCTCCGGAAAAGCCAGGCCATGTTTCCCTGTATGTTTCATGGGTCAGGACTGAGGTGGTATTTTTTTTTTTTTTTTTTTTTTTTTGGGACAGAGAGACACAGAGCATGAACGGGGGAGGGGCAGAGAGAGAGGGAGACACAGAATCGGAAACAGGCTCCAGGCTCCGAGCCATCAGCCCAGAGCCTGACGCGGGGCTCGAACTCACGGACCGCGAGATCGTGACCTGGCTGAAGTCGGACGCTTAACTGACTGCGCCACCCAGGCGCCCCTGAGGTGGTATTTCTACAAAATGCCACTTAGATCAGAATCATGTCCAGAGCTGTGATGAGTACCAAAGGACACGTGGTCCCTTCTGTGTAGGATTCTGTGTTCTTTCCTATTATGTGCTTCCTCCCTGGTTTCCAGATCTCTCCTGCTCTGAGGTTCCCACAGGCTGAACAGAAGCTCTCCTTCTGTCCTCAGTGCTGTGGGAAGGAACAACTGTGTGTATTCCTAGGGGCACTGTCCACTAAAAATCTTTGCCATCTGTCACTATGTCTGCTTATTTGAAACAACAGTTCTCCACACAATGTGGTTAGTGATTCCCTCCCAGGATCTGTCCCCCCAGCACACAGACACAAGTCTGCAGGGGTCCTGTGTGTGGCACTGAACCCAGAGCCCAAGGACAAACCTGCAGGAAGTTCCAAGAGGGGAGGAGTGACCACAGCAGGTGCTCTGACAGGGATCAAATGACACAGTTTATGTATTAGTCACCACTTACCCAAGTGTGCACTTTAGAAATGGACAGAAAACATACACAGACACTTCTCTAACGAAGACATCCAGATGGCCAACAGGCGCATGGAAAGATGCTCAACGTCGTTCCTCATCAGGGAAATACACATCAAAACCACACTGAGATACCACCTCACACCAGTCAGAGTGGCTGAAATGAACCAATCAGGAGATTATAGATGCTGGAGAGGATGTGGAGACATGGGAACTGTCTTTCACTGAGGGTTGCAAAGTGGTGCAGCCACTCTGGAAAACAGTGTGGAGGTTCCTCAAAAAATTAAAAATAGATCTACCTATGACCCAGCAATAGCACTGTTAAGAATTTACCAAAGGGATACAGGAGTGCTGAGGCATAGGGGCACTTGTACCCCAATGTTTATAGCAGCGATTTCAACAGTGGCCAAATTACGGAAAGAGCCTAAATATCCACCAAGTACTGAATGGATAAGAAGATGTGGTTTACGTATACAATGGAATATTACTTGGCAATGAGAAAGAAAGAAATCTGGCCATTTGCAGCAATGTGGATGGAACTGGAGGGTATTAGGCAAAGTGAAATAGGTCAGTCAGAGAAAGACTGATATCATATGTTTTCACTCTTATGTGGATCCTGAGAAACTTAACACAAGACCATGAGGGAGGAGAAGAAAAAAAAAAAGTTTGAGGGAGAGAACTCGAGGGAGAGAGCCAAACCATAAGAGACTCTGAAACACTGAGAATATACTGAGGGTTGATGGGGGGGGGGCGAGTGGAAGGGGAGGGTGGGTGATGGGTATTGAGAAGGGCACCTGCTGGGATGAGCACTGGGTGTTGTATGGAAACCAATTTGACAGTAAATTTCATATTGAAAAAAATACAACAAAATAATTTTAAAAAATAAATGGGTATATGCTTTTGTGTAAAAAAATTCTCTCAGTGACATGATTGAAACTCAATGACAATGTTCTTATGAATATGCAGATACAATCACTAGGGTACTTTTCACAGATCTGTATTTACTACAGAGAAAAATAGATAGAAATTGTGGGAACAATGTAGAAGGGATGCATTCTCTTGGAGGTTGAATAGGAGTCGATAAAGTTTTTCAAAAATCATGTTTTCTTTGTCATTAGTATAGCATGGTGGAATTTTTCTGCAGGTAGGAGAGCCCAACATGATGTCCAGTGAAATCCCATGAGGGACCTATTTCTATGAACTCCAGAACCATCTCTGTGATGCAATTACCAAACACTGAGGGAGCTTCCAGGAAAAGCGATTTGGGGTCAGACTTGTTTCTGGGGTGAACACAGCTCTACCTCTGTTCTTTGTGTCCAGCATATTCAGGATAGAAAGAAAGCTCATTCAGACCTAGACCTCCATGAGTAGAGGAATGAATTTCTATTATCTGAGGCCAGAACTGGGCTGAAAACTTTCTATCAAAGATTCCATATGTGACTGGTGGAGAGATGGCGATAAGGGGAACTGTGTCCCTGAGGTCACTGTCACTGTGGCCCTTGGTTGGGACAGAAGAATTTTCAGCAGAGATCCAGATTGGTGCAGGTGTCGCTGGAAAGACTGAAGCAGTGACCCTCACATGTCCTCATGTACCTTGAGCTCCATGGGAGCATCAATGAAGCTGCTGTTCGAGAATCAATGAACTGATCAGCCTTGGGGGCTGGCTGGATCACAGAGATTGTCGGGGACTGAGCTACCCATGGAACAGAGAGTCTCCTTGGGATTCCCGAGCATCAACCTTGTCCCAGGAGAGGAGGTGTTCAGAGCATGTGCTTGTTGCCCTTGTGACAGGACCCCAGTCACACTGGATGTTGCTGGTGTTTCTGATGATGGGGATTCTGCCTCCTGGGATTCTGTCGCTGGTGGTACTGTTTGAGTACATGTTGACTATGATTTCTGGAGAGAAAGAGAAGCTGGGAAACTGAAGAATCTAGGACACTATACATTCAGAGGAGAGATGTGTGTGTGTGTGTGTGTGTGTGTGTGTGTGTGTGTGTGTGCATCTGTGTGTGTGTCTGTGTGTGTGTAAGACAGACAGAGAAAGAGAGAGAGAGGAGAGAGAGAGAGAGAATATGCTCCATGTATCCTCAGTAAGTCTTTCCTTCAGAGGCCAACTACGTAGACAAGTGTACCCCTGTCCCTCTAATGTCCTCTCTCCACTCCCTGAGTGTTGTTCTCCATGCAAATCCATCGCTGGGTCTGGCTCTCTAAAGAGCCTCCTGTGTTCTGGAGCTTGGAGCTAAAGAAGGCTAGTGTCTTGAAGGTCACTTCCCTTGCACAAGGATGGAATGTACACAAGGAAGAGGAATTTGGTGCAGATTAGTTCTGATAGGAATTCCATTGAATCATGAATTTGGATCTTGGGGATGGGTCTTCAGTCCATTTTCACCCCAACAGATACATATCCCACATTTGTGGGTTCAGGTCTCAGGAAGCACAAGACAGGAGTGACAACACAGTCCCTTCCTCCTGCCCTTCACAGCACAGCCACACCCCACTATGCCCCCAAGGTCCCTGGATGCCTCCTTGGAGGTGACCATGAAAGAGTGCCTTTTTTATTTTGGAAAAAGGCTAATACGTGAGACCTCAATGATTGGAACAAAATTGTGTGGCTGCGTTAGTCTCCTGATGGCCTCAGAAACAAATATTCTCAAAAACAGGAAAATTTGTCATGTCTGGAACTATGTAGCCCATCCTTCCTTTGTTGGCTATGTCAACAGTTACCTTTTGTGGAACCTCAGTAAGTTTGAAGGGGGAAAAGTCATTGTACTAATGGCTTTTGTGGGCAAATACTCAAAGGCTGAATGAACCTTCATTTGTCACAAACACAATAATGTTGTTGTCAAATTACAGAGATTTACTGAGGCTGGTGGGCATGGAAACTATAAGCAGAGATGAGAGCGAAAATCAGATGATGAGGGGATTTCCTGCCAGTCCAATATCTGTGACTTCTCCTCCCTAGAGATGAACCCTAGAGAGAGGAAATTACTGTAAGATTTTACTTCTCTCTGAAATCCTAACATAGAGATGGGGTTGAGACCTGAAGAGCCATGTGGAGAGACTGAAGGCCTGAGGGAGGCAGGAGCAGAAGGGAGAAGAGGAGCCTGTGTCGGGAGGGGGAGGGGTGAGGTGAGTCTGAAGACGTTGTGACTCACTTTTTGTCAGATGGGTGAAAGAGAAGATTGTGTCTATGACCAAGGTGCTTATTAACATATCGAGTATAGATGTGTTGTCAGTAACACAAGAGTCACAGTTTCTGGCCTGAGATTTGTGGATGAACATGACTATCTAGTTCACCTTGTCCAGTTGAGACAATCAAACTGTGTGATCTTAGAAACTATATAAGAGTCCCTGCGCCCTGGATCCTGACACAGAGTTTCTGAAATTCTTGTCATTTCCTAAGTGACAAGAGCACTAGAAGCATCTTAGTTCTAATGACATGACTCTGGGTGGGCTTCTGGATGGCTCCTGGATGGGGCTGGTCCCCAGAAAGACCAAGCCTTGATCAGAGCCTGCAATTATTCACCCCCCATACTTGAGACAGGGAGGGAAGACTGACAGTGCAGTTAATGTCCAATCACGTCTACCCAATTCCTCAATAAAATCCCAAAGTAAAGTGTTTGAAGAGTGTCCGGTTTGGTGAACACATCCACTCCCAGAACAGATGCACCTCAACTCCACAGGGACTGAAGCTCTGGTGCTCAAGACGCTCCCAGACCTAGCACTAGGTGTCTCTTCATTATTTGTTTACTTGACCCCTTCATCATATCTTTAATGAGCTGACAATAGGAGTCAGTGTCTCCCTCGGTTCTGTGAGTTGATCTGGCAAATTACTGGAACTCGAGGAGGGAGTCGTGGAAACCTTCGACGTGTAGCCACGTTGGACAGAGGGTACAGGCCATCTACTAGTTGTTGTTGGCATCAAAATGGGGAGCAGCCTCCTGGTGCTGAGCCCTTCACCTGTGGATCTGACACTATCTCCCCGCAGATAAACTAAGCGTTAAATTCAGTTAAACTGTAGGACACTCACTGTGTATCCCAAAGAATTTTTAGATGTGGGAAAACAGATACAAAACATATAATTGATGAACATGAGTGTGTGAAGTGAATATTCTGCGAGTAGTAAAGGAGATATGACTAGAGGGAGAGCCAGAGATTTTGGTCGTAAAATAGTTGTTCTTGCTAAGTTTCTCCAGGGGCATGTGCAGTTGGGCTCCATTCCCTGATTCGTGTGGGCTCCTGGGACACGTGTGCTGTCTCAGGCAAGAGCATCATCTGTGTGTCAGTCTTTCCTCCTCAAGGACAGCTCTCACCATAGAGGTGTCTCCCCCACAGGAGCCTCACAGAAGCTTCCCAATAACAGAGGCTCAGACACAAGGTCTGTGGACCCAGGGGGGTATGATGCACTTTCTCCATATCTGAGTCACTGTGAGTAGCCAGAGCTTCTCCCACTGCCATGAGCTGTAGCACAGGAAGAGTCAGCCTCGTCCTCAGGCTACGGCCCAGAGAGGAGCAGAAGCCCTGCATTGGCCGAGGCATCTTTGGACCCAGAGAAGCGGCTGGAAACCCCAGGGCCCTGGTGCTTATCTGAGTCTGAGTAGAATCTCAGTAGATACGTGGGAAAGGTCCTTAGTTTCTGCTGGTACCAGTATATATGGTAGCCGCCAACAGTGTCGCCACTGCTCAGGGTGCAGGTGAGTCTGGCTGTTGTTCCCAGAGATGCAGAGAGGGAGGGTGGCTGAGTGAGCACAGGCTGGGACAGGGAACCGGCAAACATGGACACCCTTTGCGGATTTGGCTAGAAATGGAAACCAAAGTTCAGGATTCTGAGCAGAGGGGGGGTGTTGTGGGGAGCACCCCGTGTCCATAAGGCCTGTCCCTACCTGTGCAGTGAAGGAGGAGTAGGAGGAGGAGCAGCGCCCAGGCCATGGTGACAGAACCCTGGTCCCCACACTGGGCTGGGCCACCCCAGGCCTCCTTTTCTCCTCCACCCTCTGCCACAGGAGGGGCTGTGCATGCAAATGAGGTCCATCCAGTGACTGCCCAGCCCCACCCTGAGCCCTGGTGCTGGAGCTCAGCTCACACCACACACTGGGGAGGATGGGGGTGGAACTCCTGCCCGGGGAGCCCTGGGAGGTAGCACCTGCTGCGACATGGAGCAGCATGGAGCTAGACATGGAGCTAAGGAGGGAATCAGGATCCACAATGCATCCAACTATCATAATAGATGAGGATTTAGGGGCAATTAGTGGGAGCTTTTGTTACCAGGACACATAGCGGACACTCCTGATGTGTCCTGACTCAGACAGAGCTGGATTTGTGTTCCTGTTTCTGCTGTGACCTGTCATGGACCCTGTCCTCAAGGCAGCCTGCCCCTGGCACCCAGGAATTTGTGCTCAGTTTGAGAAAATCACACAGTATATTGATCTGAAACACAGGCTTCAGGGAGGAATTGCAAAGAATGTGGAAAGACTTTGTAGACATATGGTTTGTGGAGTGTCTCAGACCCTAGTTTGTACGAAACAAACAAAGAAGCACTTCACTTGGCCAAAAGGTCAGGGCTGCACAGGAAGTCCCATTGCTGTGGGAACAGCAGATTTTTGTCTCACTTCCCCACAGGCCTGGAGCACTGTGTCAGCACCTTGAGTAATGTCAAGAGACTGGCAGTAATAATCAGCCTCGTCCTCAGCCTGGAGCCCAGTGATGGTCAAGGAGCCTGTGGTGCCAGACTTGGAGCCAGAAAATCTGTCAGTGACACTTGATGGTCGTCTGTTATTAGCATAGATGAGGAGTTCAGGGGCCTTTCCTGGAAGCTGTTGGTACCAGTTCACACTAATTCTACCGATGTTGGTGACGCTTCCAGCGCAGGAGATGGTGACCGTCTGGCCCAGGGCCCCAGACACTGAGGGCGGCTGAGTCAGCACAGACTGGGCCCAGGAACCTGGAAGGGGAAAGACAAAGAGAGGGGGATGCTGGGATCTAGAGAGAAGAGGAGAAACCAAGGCCCACGTGTCCTCCCTGGACCACTTCCTCTGTTCCCTCATCTAGTCACCTGTGCAGTAGATGAGGAGGGTCAGGAGAAGAGGGAACCAGGTCATGGTGGAGGTCATCACCGACCCTGCCTTCTGTGGATCCACAGCTGAGCAGATCTCCTCTAATCCCTTCCTTCCCCTTTTCATCCTCTGAGAGAGGGAGGGCCCATCCATGCAAATCAGACCAGCAGCTCTCTGACACTTCACTGACCCTGGGTCAAGTCCCTCTGCCTGAGGATGTCAGGTGGGTTGGACGGGGAGGTGGTCTCTGGGGCCATGCCAGGAGAGGGGAGGTCACAGTTTGGAGTCCTGAGCAGAGGACACAGGCATTGTCCAGGTGCAGGTCCCAGCTCTAATCATGGCCGACCCTCAGAAGCAGGTGATGACCACCCCCTGGTGGTCACACACAGCGTATGTGACCTGGTGAGCAGATCTCATCAGAGTTCCTGCCTTCCCACTGCTCTATCCACCATCCCCTTCCTTCGGGACAGGCCAGGTGTCCCCTGTGTGGCCTCCCATCCCCCGAGGAGGACACACTGTGCTCTCCTCTGGCTCTGCATAGTGAGTCTGTCCACAGCGCCCGTGGCTATTATTGATGGGGCAGCACTGACGTGGTGACTCTTGTACAACCACACAGATGAGGATCAGGGCCACAGAGCGATGCGTCCACATTGACACATGGCCAGTTCTGGGCAGGAGGCCGACTTCTTCCCCCTTCCCTGCTTCCTCTCTGGTCTGAGAGTTTTCCTTTCCCAGAAGCTCCCTCAGCACTGAGGACACAGGGACACCGTTTCTCCAGGTTGTGGGTAGAAGCCCACCTCCCTCGTGTGCATTCCTACAGGGTTCCACACTGAATATCTTTGTCAGCTGTCACTCTTGCCACCTCACATCACATACTGGGGACGATGGAGGTTGGCTTCACCACTGGGGAGACCCCTGCAAGGAAGCACCTATTGAGACAACACGCATGTCCTTGCTTAAGTGGGGACTCTGCCACACCAGAAGGGTCACAGCTGCTGAGTCTCCCTCAGGAAGTACAGGCCCAGTCCCCAGTCCCAGGTTCCTTTTCGTGTATGGTCCTCACTGAGCCCCTCTGTAGGGACACCATGGCAGTCCCACAGCGCCCCCTGCTGGCTGAAGGGCACACACCCCACTGTGTTTTCACAGCCCTGAGAGCCCAGCGGGTTTCCTCACTTATGTTTATTCACACATCATTGAGCTGAATCTTGGATAATGTGACCCTGTAGTGCTGCCCGTGATCATTGTAGCATTTTTCACTCTCCAAAGAAGCCCTAGTCCATAGGATTTGGAGGCATTTACCTCAATTAAGTGGTAAATTGCCAGTTCATTGCAGAAGATACTCCAGACCTCATGTCCCTCCTCTGGCCTGCAATTGAGAATATGTCTATCTCGTGAATGTTTGAAAACTCCTGTGCGTTAAAGCAATGGATTCCAGCCTCTGTCCATGGAATTGAGTATTATGTTAATCTTCTATATTTTTAGGTAATTTCCTTGGCTTACTACCTTAAGAAGAAAAGGAAATACAATGCATTTATATTTGATGAAGTCGTATTTAACAAGTGTCATTTTTGTTTTTCTTTTATTGTTTTTTCATGGGTTATCCTGACAGTGTCTTGCCTAAACTTTTTTATAGAAACCCTAGATCCTGAATATTTTCTCCTTTTATTTTACAGCTTTTTGTTTACAGTTTTTTTCTATAATCCTTTTAGTAATTTTTAATACATATAAAGTGAGTTTTAAGTATGATTCATTTCTCGCTCAGGATATCCAACTGTTTTGTGGCCATTTGTCCAAAAGTCCATCCTTTCTCCTCTGAAAGGCTTCTCCAACTTTGTAAAAGAAAAAAATTGTTTATCCTTCATTCTGTGGGTCCGTTTCTGGGTTTTATGTTCTGTTATCTTGGCCAATGTGTCTATCCTCTATCCATACCACCCTGACTTGCTAGGATAAGAACTCAAGCACACTTTTATCCAATTTGGGAAGAACTGGCATATTTACTATAATGAGTCTTCTCATCCATGAACGGAACTTATCTTTCCTTGTTTTAGATCCACTTTGATTACATTTACCAGCATTGTCCAGATTTCAGCACCTGTGGCCTATACTTGTTTTGTGAAATATGCCCCTAAATAGTTCATCGAGTGGTTTTAAGTTTTTTTTTAATAATTTTCACCTGTTTATTGCTAGTATGGATACATCTATATGATCTTTCTATATTGATCTTTATTCTAAAATGTTTCCAAAATTATTTATTACTCTTTGAATTTATATATTTGCATACCTAATTGTAGGTTCCTTTGTAGTTTTCCTGTAGGTCATTCTCTCACCTGAAATGGGACAATTGTCTCTTGTTCTTCTTCATCTGAATGCCTCTCATTGTTTGTCTTGCCTTATGGTTCTGACAGACACATCCTGTCCTATGTGGAACAGCAGTGCTGAGATAGGACATGGTGGCCTTGCTCCCTACCCGAGGTGGGAAAGCTTTCAGTGCTTCATCTCTGTGTGTGTTCACCGAAAGGAAGGTGTTTTATAGTTTTCTTTACCAAACTGAAGATGTACTCTTCTATATTTTGTTCTCTGAAAACTTTTATCACTCTCATTCATATACTCATTCATTCTTTTCCATGAGCACAAATAGGTCTTGAGCTGTGCAGGAAGTAGAAGAGAATCATCCTACCTGAGAGAGTGAGGGAGACTCTTTCATCGGTCTTTCTTTTTTAATTTTTTAAAAGTTTATACATATGTGAGAGACAGAGAGACGGAACCCAAGTGGGGGAAGGGCAGAGAGAGAGGGAGACAGAATGGGACGCAGGCTGGAGGCTCTGAGTTGTCACCAGAGAGCCCGACATGGCACTTGAACTCAGTAGCCATGAGATCATGACCTGAACCGAAGTCAGATATTTAACTGACGGAGCCACCCAGGGGCCCCTCAGCTGTCATTTAATACTTTGGCTATTATCACAACTGATTTATTTCTACTTCTACTTTGGTGTCAAGGAGACAAGGCAGGAGGCCTGGTGAGACAGATACCACTCCCTCTTGTCCAATATGAGGGTGGGCGAGAGGATACTTAAGACATGGAAGAAATGGCATTTTCTCTCTCCCTTTTCCTGCTGGTTTCTTCACTTCCTTAAACTCCCTATCCCTCCTCACTTTCTTAAAATCCTGGGTGATCATTAGCATGATCACAATCCATCCCACATACCCCTCCAGGTTTAGTCCCACCCGCCTCACTGACCACCCACCCCCTCAAATCCACATACTGCTCCCTCTCCAGCTGAGTCCCCCAGCTGACTGGCTGCAGGGGCACATGGCCGTGATGACTGTTCCCACTGAGAATGTATGAGACTCTCTTTAGGGCCTCCCAAGTCAGACACCCTGTGATCCTTCATTTCTCACATTCCTCGCTGTAGTCCATTGTTAGGGCTGTCCCTATCTACAGTGCACAGTCAGACTTCTTCAATCTCCTTGAATTGAGAAAGTATTTTCCACCCAGATTCCACACTGGAAAATAGAAGCTCGAATGTAAGTTTCATGGCGTCACCCACTAATTGTTAACAGGCTTATGTTTTGTTTTCTTTTTGACGACAAAAGAAGATGTTCACTGTGGGGGATGAGCTTAGGAGTCCCCCGGGCCTACACCAAGGGGTTAATACGACATAAAGAAATATAAAGCCATAGGATGCTCACAACTGAATTTGGGCAAACCAGATTGGCACCCCAAGACTAGGCGGGTGTACGGGCACCCAGATAGAAAGGGTTGCAGAGCCCCCACAATAGAGAGGGAAGGGAAAAGGCCTAAAATAAGAACAGGCACAAAGGCTCCCCATACAAAGGTATATGAGGTAAGCAAGATTAGGCGTTCAGGGCAGAAGCACTCTCCAACTTAGTACTATAGCAGAAAAGCTGCTTTCACTGGAGGAAAGGACCAAGTTAGGTAAAGAGGTACATTGAGCTACAGACCGCTGCACTGCAGGCAAAGCAGCCCAGAGCAGAGATGGTTAATGAAAGAAAAGGTGCCTTGTTAACCCTGAGGTTGTTCCCCCTGTCTGCCTTAGCCCCTAGGCAGGCTCAGATAAACAGACAGGGTGCCGTTAACAACCATGGGAACAACCATCTGCCCATCTGCCCCGTGCCAGGATTTTGTTGTCTATTGGCCCAAACCCCAAACACTGTATATCTTCAAAAACCTTTTTGTTCACATCCGCAAGTCAATGCTCACAATTTCCTCGTCTCTTTGTGCACACCCATCAAATCTGTAAGCCTTCTGATCTTAATAAATACAGAGCAAGGACCCTTATTTGGGGCTCTTGTCTTTTCCTGCTCATTAGCCATCTCTCGCTTTTCATCCAGTGTCCCCCTCTCTTGCTAGACAAGAGAGAACGCTAGAGTTAGAGTCTTCGACAGTTCACTATTTCAAATATGCTTTCACATTCTTCGGGACAGTTTACAGTTCCCTTCAGATATAGATTTCACACATCTCAATGTAACAGCTCTCCCTCTGGTCTCTCGGGGGAAGTTGTTTCAAGCACAGACACTCTTTGTGCGCTGACCTAAGACCCTTGATCTGCAACAGAACTACCCTACTTTCTTGCGATTTGCAGGCCACTGTCCCTGAGGAAGGAGTGAAGGACTGACCTTTCCCAGAGGCGAAGGCCTGACCACATTTGGAGCAGCTGCCAATCATGCCAACAGATCTGGCAATGACAGGCTCATGTCCACATAGAACTAGCCACGTGAACACTTGCTTCTCCCCCATGGAGAGCCGCCACGATTCCCTGCACCTTGCCGTACGAAAGTATAGGACTTCTCCTAGACAGAGAACATGATCTTTGAGACATTTGTCCACATCTCCCCAGGTTGTTGGCTTCCTGAGGAAGCACCCATTCCTTTCCCATCGTCCCTTGTCTCTCAAGTATTGAATGAATTTCTAGTGGCAAACAGCAGAGCCTGAATTCAGAACCAGCTCTCTGTTCATCTTGACATTGTTCGCAATATGATAAGAATCCTTTTCGTTATTTTTAGAATGTAACAAGGTCTCGTTATTACTGAAATTATTATTGAAATAATTAATACAAACTTTATTTTATACATTTCTCATGAGTTTACTGAATTATCTTATTAGGGCCATATTTTTTTAATGTTTATTTATTTTTGAGAGAGAGAGCACGACAGGGCAGGGTTGAGGCAGAGAGAGATGGGATGAAGGATCCAAAGCAGGCTCCTTGCTGACAGCAGACAGGTGGAGTTGGGAATTGAAATCACAAACTAGGAGATCATGACTTGAGCTGAGGTCAGACATTTAAATGACTAAACCGCCCAAGGCCGCTTGTTAGCACAGTGTTTTTAAACTAAATACCCTGAGCCTTCTGAAAGCAGAACTGAAGGGGTCCCCAGGTGGGAAAAAATCTCTGTATATAAAGAGGAGACAGCTTTCCTGCCCCAAGAGCACTCATTTGAGGCCCCCAGCTATTTTCTGTGGTCTGTGCCCTGCAGGTTCTACTTGCCCAGCACCCATACTGAGCACTTTCCTGGGAGGAAAAGAAAACAGAAATGCAACAAGGTCAGCAGTTCAGGGTTTGAGGGGACCAAAGGGGATGCCAACCTACCAGTCTCCACCAGGCCAGGAAATAGCCTGAGTGCTTCAGAGACAATGACCAGAGGAAAAGTCCCAGTGCAGGAACAAAAGTAAACTTTGACCTAAAGCACATGCTTGAGTTGTTTTTGCAGGATTGAAAACTTGCCCCACAGGTTAATGAGGTTAAAACAGTCACCAGCAGGACCCCTACTGACACCCCTTCTTTTCACAGGAATGTTCATCTATTTCAGAGGCAAACAGCAGAAAGAGCCTGGGAGGCTAGACCAGTTTTATCTCCTGCAACAGCTCCACCAGTGCAGATGGACCAGGGAGTGTCCTCCAGTGACCTCTGCCTCTTTATAATGTTAAGTCTCTGCCCTAGGAGGAGGACAAGCTTCATTGACCTACCACATGATGGGGACACAAGCTCCTGTGCTCCATATTCCTGCACAACCTCAGGCCCACTCTTGCATAAGATGACAAAACTCCCTTTTCTGGGTATCCATCCTAACCCCAAATGAAAGGAACCCACTCGCCTCCACTCAGGGAGTCACAGCTTTGATACTTCTTGTCCGTGATCCCCTTATCTGTGGCAAATAAAGTTTCCTTTGTGTGACAGCATCTGCTGAAGCCTCTGCCTGTACCTCACCAAGGAGTGAACTCAAAGTAGCTCCAACACTTCTAAGTAATATATTTCATCCCTTAACTTGGAAACCTGCCTACTTCTCTCTACTCTCAACCTGTGGTTTTAGTGACATTTAAGTCTATTAATAAGAAATTTCAGAGAAATATTAAGTAGCAGTTTTCTTAAAATTATCTTTGTCTGCTCATTTTCACCCTTTAGATCAAAGTAAGTTAGAAAAAAATGAAATAATTTTAAAGGTATCTGTTGTTAAGAATCCCTGGTGGCCTCGTGCCCAGGCTCACACCACAAATCATGAGCGTCAGTGGAAAGAGAAGTCAGTTCCCAAAAAGGCTGTGGGTGACAGAAGGGGAAAGCTAGCCGTGGATCTGAACCACCATCACTCGAAAAAGCCCCTGAGAGTGAAGACACAGGACAGCAAGTGGAGAGACCCAAGCCCTGACCACAGGACGGGCATCCAGGGTGAGCAATAGTGAAATGGGAGGTCTCAGATGCAGTGCTGTGGGCAGATGGGTGCGAAAGTCAAGTCAGGAGGGATGCTCTGGAAACATCTCACGAAGGAAAAAGAGGGCGGAGGAGACATGTAGAGTCTGCCGGGCATGAGGGAATGGGAAAAAGAGAAAGGCCACAGAGCCCACCTCCCCACCACAAGGAAAGGAAAAAGGTATGAGACAAAAACTTGAAATATGGACCGTAACACATAATATTATTTTTCATAATAATAAACAACACCGGCTAAATTATTGAACAAAACTGCAGTATGCAGAAATGTAGAAAATAAAAAATGACAATGGGGGACAATAGCCATCGGAAAATAAACTTTTAAAAAAGAATCTGTGATTACACACCATCATGGAAAATAATTATGTTATTTCGACAGTCTCTATTAAAATTGCAGCCATCTAGATAGATCCGCGTGTCCTCGGCACAAGATGAACACGTCTCTAGAGGAAACGATGAAACGTTCCCTATATTTAAATATGGTGCCCGTGATGTTCCTACAACAATGCACACGCTGATGCCATGAAAGGTGCGCTTCCGGGGGCACGTGGTCTGTGATTCGGCACCTGTGAAATGTGCACAACAGGAAAATCACTGCAGACAGAAAGGAATTTTTGGCTCCAAAGGGCTGATGCAGGGGGGCCATGGACTCATTGCTGGGGGGTCAGGGATTTTTTCTGCAGGTGATGGAAATGTTGTCAGTTTGATCCTGATGATGTTCGCCAAACTCAGGAAACATACTACAGACCACTGAATCGTACCATTTAAATGACTGCACTTTATGCCTGTAAATTATCTTAAGAGATTTGTCTTATTTTTAGAAGAAAACAACATGAGGTGAAGCTACTGTCACTGACTCTTCATAGTTGTTCTGTGCTCAGACAGTCAGACCCCCAGACCCTCCGGGGTGTCCTCGGTCTCCCTGTTTATTTGTCACTGGCAGTGACCATGGGAAACAGGGGCACGTTGCTGTATCATTTGCCCACGGGCTTAGAGCACTGTGTCAGTAATGACCAGCTTCGTCCTCAGGCCGCAGGCCCGAGATGATCAGAGAGGCCCTGTTCTCGAGAACCCAGCTGGGATCCCGGAGGGCCCGGTACTTCTGAGCATCTGAGTTTTGGGGACACGGTGGGGAATCTGTGGGTACCAGCACACATAATACGACCCAACATTGTTGCTAATTCCAGTGCAGGTGAGGGTGACCTTCTAGCCCACAGACCCTGAGGAAGAGGTTTCCTGTGTCAACACAGACAGTGCCCAGGACCCAGCAACACAGCAGTGGAGACACAGGTCAGTGTCAGGTTATTACTCACAGTGTGTTCTCAAAATGGGGGAAACAAGCAACTTAGGGGTCCCCCGAAAGCAATTCTTCTGCTTTCCACAGCCAGTAACCTGAGCAGAGAGCAAGGAAGGTGAGGAGGGGAGGGGTCCAGGCCAGGGTGGAGATACCCCAGGCTGTGGTCCTGAGCCCTCAAGGGAGAGACCTGCACAAAGCCTCTCTTATCCTCTCCCTTCCTGGAAGAGAGAGAGGAAGCCTTCATGCAAATCTCTCCCTCCCCTGGGACTGAATGTGGTGACAGCTGAGTGTGGGGTGGGTGGGACTAGGGAAACTCCTCTAGGCACAATTTTGCAGGGGAAACAAGGCAGGGCTCCAGGCCTGGGTTCTCAGATGGGACCCCTCCCCACACACACACCACTCAGGCACAGGCCTACAGCGCCCCCTGCTGTCTCAGTGTCCAGCCGCACCCAGGACTGGAAGGGACATCCTGGAGCTGTGAGAGAGAGACCAGGGCACTAAGGACTTCAGTCAGCCTGGCATACTGTCCACCCCCACACAGGGGCCAGATCTTCTCCTCCCTCAGGGCTTCTGCACGTGCCACCACACCTCAGTCCTTGCTGCAGACACAGGGCCTCCTCAGCATGAATCACCCTGGGCTCCTCCCACTGCTTAGAGACTTGTGTTGTTGGGGCCAAGAGTCATCGACCGCTGGGGGATGATGTTTCCGCCCAGTGAGTCAAGGTTGGAGAGCATGCACGCCCCTCAACAGCCTTTTTCGGGAGCCCTGAGGGGACAGCCCAGTCTTCTCATCTCACTTCCCATTCTGGCGGGCCAGTCCCCATTACCCTCTGCACTGACCTCGATGAGGTAGATCAATGACGTTTCATGGCTATAGATCACGTGAGTATATTCTATCTCTCTATCATCTATCAAACTTTGAATTTTCTACATTACCTATAATTGGTATGGTATCGGCCCCAAAAGAGACACATATATCAATGCTCCAGATTCAAAAGGCCAGAAATAGGGTGGCTCAGTCGGTTGGGTGTCAGACTCTTGATTTCAGTTCAGGTCATGACCTCAACTTCTATAATTGAGCTCTGAGCCGATTTCTGAGCCTGCTTGGGATTCTCTCTCCCTCTCTCTCTCTTAAAATAAATAAATAAAGCTGAAAGTACCCAAATAATATAAATAAAAAGATCAGAAATAAGTGCAAGTTCCCCTTGACAAGCACAGAGAATGTAGACTGAAAATGAGGCCTTTCTTCAGTCTGTGGAGGAGAGCACACATGGATTTTGCAGGGAATTCAGACAAGAATAAGCATGAATCATATAGCAGATGCCTCATAGGCGTAACTCAGGTCTCACGGATGTTCCCTGACACACTTTGGGAAATAAAAGTGGAGTTTCTGGACCCCCTTCAGTGGGCACATGGATCTGCGTGCCATGGGCGGCAGCGTGCACCCACGTGGTCATTCTGGGGTAAGAAGCACAGCCTAACGAACGATCCCACCTGGGTCAGGCCACATCCGCAAAGAGCCCCATGGGAGCTGCTCTGTGCCCTCTGCTGCTTCCTGCATTGGCATGGGCTCCTGGGGCTCAGGCTTCTCTGTACACCCAGCTGACCCATTCCCTTCCTGGGTGCACAGTTACTGTTTGGGATGATAAAAAGCTTTGAGAAATGGAGAGTCGTGATGGTCACCCAACATGGCGAATATATTTCATATCTCTGAATTGCACAAGAAAGTGATGAAAAGAGTAAATTTCCTGTTGTGTGTATTTTCATAATTAAAAATTACTAGCTGAAAACGCAAATTATGTTTAAGAAGTTGCACTCACACCAATCTCTTTCCCATCTTTATATGTGTTACCCTATTCTAACTCGTCCTCATCACTAAAAATTGACAGTGATTTTATTATCTTTTTCCTGTAGGTTCCACACGTAAATGAGATAAAGCATTTGCCTTTCTGTGTAGGCCTTATTTCTCTCAGGGTCATGTCCCGCAGGTTCATCCATGTTGTCACAAATGACAAGACTTTCTCCTGGAAAGGCTCAGGGGGTCGACTTCCTTTATGCAACATAGTGCCCCGCAGCCCCTCTGCTGCATGGATCATGGACAACCCCGATGCGGCAGGAGAGGAGAGGAAGACACAGTCCATTCTTCTGGGCTCCAGAAAGCAGCCACATGCTGCCCATGGGCCCTGATGGTGTCAGCTGTAGGGAAGTCATGTTGGTGAAATCTCCCAAGCAGACTAAAAATTTTGCTGCACTGGTGGCACTCCCACCTGTCCCTCACAAGCCCCACTGAGAAGTTTGCTGACTGGCACACACAGTTTCTCCCAGGGGCAGTCACCCTCTCCCGACATCACAAATGAAGGGAAGGTACCCAGCCAGTGGGCCAGGCCAGCTCTGCGTCTGTGATTCTTAGTGTCTCCTCGCTGGGACACAGAGCTACTCAGTCAGCCTGAGGACAGGAGCCTGGAGGGAAGGGAGGGCCTCTGCTCTGACTCCTAGAGGAACATAGGCCATGCAGTGGAGGACTGTCTGCCTGGGGGATGGGCTGTAGACTCTGACCAGAAATCTAAGGCAAGTTGATGTACCCTTGTGAAGAAAAAAAAAGCGAAATCCACAGGCTCTAATTTTTACATGTGAATCACAAGGCGAAATTTCTGCATCATTATCACTTTTTTGTTGTCTTTGGTTTGCTTTATTATTGTTATTCTTTGTCTTTCTTTGTTTTCCTATTTTCCACAGAGTTCACACAGGTTTGATAGGAAACTGGGAAGAAGGACAGTCAGATCCAGTAGCTACACCCAAGTATAGTAACTGTGCATTCAATTTACATTAGACTTGAGAGACTCAGACTACAGTGGCCTAAGCAGACTGGGTATTTGTCCCACTTCCCCATGTGTCTGTATCACTGTGACTAGCACTACTGTGCCAGATTGCACAGTAATAGTCAGCCTCGTCCTCAGGCTGCAGCCCAGAGATGAGCAGAAGCCCTGCATTGGCCGAGGCATCTTTGGACCCGGAGAAGCGGCTGGGGACCCCAGGTCCCAACTGTGTACTGGAGTCTGAGTAGTAGTACAGGAGATACCGGGGAGGGCTCCCTGGATTCTGTTGGTACCAGTATATGCTATAGCTTCCAACATTGATGTTCCTGCTCAGGGTGCAGGTGAGTCTGGCTGTTGTTCCCAGAGATGCAGAGAGGGAGGCTGGCTGAGTCACGACAGGCTGGGACAGGGAACCTGCAAACACAGACACAGCAGAGGGAAGAGAAGGAACAGCGCACATGGGATTAGGGAGCTGAGCCACAGGGGTTTCACTCTGGCTGCAGGCCCACCCTGGGACACTGGGTCCTGTCCCTACCTGTGCAGTGGCAGAGGAGCACGAGGAGGACGGGGATCCAGGCCATGGTGACACACGCCCTTCCTAGACCACAGAGCCGGGGCTGGGCTGCCCTGGGCCTCTCTTATCCCCAGTCCACAGAACTCACAAGGAGGGGCTGCTCATGCAAATGGGACCCACCCCTGCTGCTTGCTCCTGTGCACTTAGAGGCCTGCAGCCCGTTGACAGGAAGACTATGTGATGCACTAGTTTCCCCCTGGGTGGGCCTGGAAGAAGCAGCTGTTGGGACCACAGCAGGCCCAGGTTCAGGGACTCTTCTAGGAACAGAGAGGACACACCTGCCCTGTCCCCACTGGAAACAAGGGGTCCAGTCCTGGGGCTTTCTGTCCTGGAGGGCTACTCAGCAGGGAGCCCCCATCCTGCAGAAAGCCCCAGACCTTGTCACTGGGCCCCCTGCTGGTGTCTGGGTGAACCTCTCCTTTCCCAGTGCAGGCTTCCCTGGTGCCTGTGTTTCCACCACCTGAGAGTAACCCTCCAGGGAAAGAGAAAGGTCCTGCTGTACATCAGGTATCGTCCATGGATGGGGTCTGATGAGAGGGACACATGCAGTCCTGACTCAGTACAACCTGTGAACCACTATGGAGCTGAGGACAAGACACATGGAAGAGGGAATAGAAACCATCTGTCCCAATGGTACAGCTCAGACGATGCATGCTGGCTCTGGGTGCCGGATGTGGACAGGAGCTCACCTAGGGGACACACACTCACACAGGAGGACATGTAATGTGGGCATGCCGGGTCCCTCCAGAGCAGGGGAGACAAGACACAGCAAACCCTGATGAGGGTGCTGCAGGTGGGGGGACAGAGCAGGGCTGGGCATGCAGCAGGGACCACTGCAAGGCCATCTTGCGACCTCACCTCCGTGTTCTGGGAGACTTGCAATCCTATCTGTGCAAATCATCAAGAGCACCTGCTAGACACAAGGAGAGGGAACCTGCCAGCTGAGGGATTGGGGGAGCACCAGTGCCGTCTGGTGGACACGGGATGCACAGTGACCCAGGGCCTGGAGCTGGGGCCTGGGTCCCTGCCCCTCATCCCCCCTGCTCACTGTTGCAGACTCTTCACGGTGGATTCTGACACTAACACATATGCATGGAAGTTTCACCCATGTGTTTTGTGGCCTGATAACTCATGTCTTTCTCCTGGTCCTATTCCATGTGTGGACATACAGATACTGTTTACCCATTCTAAGGGTGCGTTGATCACTTTCGAGTCTTGGCAATCATAAATAAGACAGCAACAAACATTTAGGTGCATATTCTCGTTTGCACACAAGAACCTCATTTAGAGTAAGCTGTAGGACTCTTCTTTTTGCATTATATCGTTAAGGCTTTGTTTGCCGTAGAAAACACTGCCAAGGAATCTTCCCAAGTGATGGGGCTTTTTGCACTCCCACCAGCAGTGAATGAGAGTTCCTGCTGCCCCACATCCTCGGTAGTATTGGTGCTGACACTGTATTGAACTTTAGCCATAGTCATGGGAGGCCTCTGGTACGTCATTGTTCAATTTGTAGTACCACAATGACATATGAAGTTGGAAATCACTTTGCATGTGTAATAGTCATTTTGTCTATCTTCCTTGTTAAGGGATCTGTTCAGATCTACCCATTGGGGAGGTACTGCCCAGCACCAGGGAATTCAGGAGCTCAGCAAGAGCTCTATGTCAGCAAAAAGGGAGAAAGTGAGTGTGGAGTCTGACACAGGACTCGATCCCAACACCCTGGGATCATGACCTGAGCTGAAATCAAAGAGTTGGACGCTCAACCAACTGAGCCACCCAGTTGACCCTCAACAGCTTATTTTTAAGTAACGTCTGTACCTAAAGTGGGGCTTGAACTCACGAACCCAAGGTCAAGAGTTGCATGCTCTAACCACTGAGACAGCCAGGCTCTCCTCCGCTGAGTCATTTGTAACTCTGAACAAGCTAGTTTTGCCTTTGATAATATGAACACAGGACAGATAAGAATCACTCTGAAGACATAACTGAAGGAAGGGATATGGCACTCTCAGATCATCTTATTCCCAGACAACAAATAATCTTTTGAAAGATCTGACAACAAAAGTCACTCCTGGAACCTCTTGACAGGGGATGCCACCAGGTCTAGAGAGTGGAGGGAGATTTTCTCTCACTTCCCTATGGATCTAAAGTACTGTGTAAGCATTGGTACTATCTTGTCATATAGGACACTAAGAGTCACTTCCTTGCACACTGGATCCCAGAGATGTCAGAACATATGGATTGGTCAAAACATCTTTGGATCCAGAAAACGACAGGGCACTGGGATCTCTGGTGTGGTATTTGACCCTGCCTTGAATCGCAGGAGATACCGCCGAGGGTTCCATGGCTTCTACTGGCACCATTATGCATATTTCTTAAAACAACAATGATGTCACTTCTCAGGGTGCAAATGAGTCTATTAGATTCTTCAGAGATGTGGACAAGGAGGGTGTCTGAGCCAGCACGGGCTGGCAGAAAGAACTTGCAAACACAGACACTCATGGGTGATGGGGCAGGGATGGAGGTGAAGCTGCTTGGAGGTCTGATCCAAAGGTGTGGACATAGGCTCAGAGGCTGCTTTGGGTCACCGAGGACCGTCCTTACCTGTGCAGTAAGGAGAGAACACAGGAGAAGAGGTTACACCATGGTGGTCACAGTCCTACTGAGAACCCATGGCTAGAGCTAGGCTGTCCCAGGCATTTCTTATCTCCTTCAGTGGCCTCTGGGAGATGCGGTTGTACTTAGGGTTGCATTTTCTTTCTTGATAGTATCTTTGGGTGTACAAAAATAGGAACTTTTGAGAAGCCCAATTGATGATCACCACCCTCCCTTTTTTTGGTGTTTCTTATGATATCCTACGTGAAGAATCTCTTCCCAAGCTCAAAAATCATGGGGATTTCCCTCTTGCTTTCTTCTATAATCTTTATAGTTTTAGCTCTAAAATTTAGATCTTTGATCCATTTTACATCCATTTTTGTTTATAGTATGTGGTAAGGGTCTAACTTCATACTTTTGTGTGTGGATATCTAGTTGGTCCAGCACCATTGGTTGGAGTGACCTTTTTTTCAGACTACATTCTCTGAGAACCCTTTTGAAAATCAATTGACCATAGATGAATGATTTCTTTATGGCCTCTGGGATATGTTTAATTTATCTGTATGTCTGTCCATAGGCCGGTACCACATTGGTCTTGACTGTAGCTTCGTAAGTTAGTTTTGTGACTTTTGAAATCTAAAAAAAAATTTTTTTAATGTTTATATATTTTTGAGAGAGAGACAGATGGACACAGAGTGTGAGCTGAGGAGGAGCAGAAAGAGAGGGAGACACAGAATCCGAAGCAGGCTCCCGGCTCCGAGCTTTCAGCACAGAGCCCAATGCGGGGCTCAAACCACCAGCTGTGAGAACATCACCTGAGTAGAAGTTGGACGCCCAACCAACTGAGCCACCCAGGTGCCCCAGTGAGTTTTGAAATCTAGAGTTGTCAGTCCTGAAAATGTGTTCTTCTTCAGGATTTTTTGGATGTTCTGAGTCCCTGCAATTCCACAGAAATTTTAAGATCATCTTTTCTTAGAGTGCAAAATAGACATTTGGACATTTGATAGGGATTGCATGTAATCTACCAATTGCTACGGAGAGTATAGCTTCCTAACAATTGTAGTTCTTTATTTGTTTTGCAAGGTAAATAAGATAAAATAATAAAACACTCATACTAACCATGTCTTTATCTACTTTTGTCTTAGTACAGAAAAACTATAAAGATAAATATGGGCCCATTAGTAAACTTGGGTTGTTCTTTATTCAAATATTTTATTATGTTTCTAGAAATTGTGAAATGTACTCATAAAGTTGCTAATATAAAGAATACTGGCATAGCAAACAGTTCACAGTTGCTTCCTATTTAATTTTCACTAGAAAACTGAGGTATCTAGAGTTAGGAATTCTAACAAATATAATTGAGACTACTAACAATAATAAGGAAAACGACTATGTGTTCCAGGAAAGTAAGACATGTGTTTTTTGGGGGAAAAAGTTTGAAGAAGGGGAATACATTTTGTGTTGAAGGAGAAGAAAAGTAATTTTGTCCTAACATTGACTTTATGGATACAATGCAGCTTCTTGGAAGTATCAGCCTGCCACCTGCTTACAGAGTTCCCAGCAACTCTTCCAGTGCGTCAAGCAGGACATTTTCTGGAAGGTTCAGGAAACTTGGGATATACTGGGACCCTGAGCACAGAGAAATTACCCACTTCTGTAGGCGTTGCAGGCTAAGTCTGATGGCAGGTTTTTGGCACCAGTTTGGCTGGACTTTTGGCCTGCAGGGGCTGCTAAATGTTCACCGTAGAGCTTTCTTATAAAAGTCCCAGCAAAGCAGGTTTTAAAGAGTGTATACGGTCAACAGTTATTTTGCTGTAGTTAGGTAAATAATAATCACACCAAGTTCTTTTTGAAACCACACTTATTTTGCAAACAAATGAATGTCCATTTGGCTATAAGGAGTAAAAACAAGGGTGGTTGTAGAGGAAAAAATTTTTTTCGATAAACACATGGGTAAATACTTGATTCTAACCCTGTTCATTAAAACCTGGACTAGAACCTGATTTCCATAGCTTCCTACAATGTCTGCTATAAGTCTCAAACCTAACATTTTGACTTTTGTCCCACCCACTGAGCTGGACTAACACTGCCCTTTTCCCAGGATTCGTGCAAAGTAAATCTGAACAACTTCAGAGAAAGTTGATGTAACTCCACAGCAGCTCACACAGAGGCAGTCTTCATGTTCTTCCTCTCTTTCCCCTCACCATCCTCAGCCCCTGATTCCTTCCCGGCCTGAGGCCCCTGACCTTCCCCAGCCCTCCACCTCTCATCCGGAGCCCCAAACCTGACTATGGCTCAGTCCACAGCCCCTGCCAAGTCACACCTTCTTGCTCCCCTGCTAATCCTTCCTTATCTGTGCACAACTGGGATGTCATTTCTGGGCATCGGGTCTGGGGTTCACTATCAAACTCTACAGTGCTCCAGCTCTAACCCCAAAGACCTCACCCCTCCTCAAGATCCTGGGACACAACCTTCCTTTACAACACGTTTAGGTTCTGTGTCCTCTCTCTTCTCCCAGACACTGTCAACTCCCTGAACATGGGGACCCTTCCTGTCACGTCCACATGGGTTCCACATCCCTAGAGTCATTTGTGGCACACACTAGGTGTTCAGAAAGTGCTATGGATGCACATTATCTGGGCAGCACTGTATCAACACCCAGACACACCTGGACTCTTTGTTCCTGGCTCTGTCCTGACCTGTCACAGACTCTGTCCCCAGGGCAGCTGGCCCCTGACACCCAGGAATTTCTCCTCGGAAGGAGAATCTCCTACAATGTATTCCTGCCGAGGACAGGCTTGGGGACCTGAAGTTAACAGAACATGGATGATTTGGTAACCAAAGTTCCTTGAAATTGTTCTCAGACTACAGTTTACACCAAAAGAAGGAAGCAGCTGACTTGGCCAAAGAGGGGAGGCTGCAAGAGGACCCCCGTTGCTGGGGAAACAGCAGATTTTTGTCTCACTTCCCCAAAGGACTGGGCACTGCATAAGCAATGAGTTTCTTGTCCCACACTGAGCCATGATAATCAGGCTCGTCGTCTGCCTGGAGCCCAGTGATGGTCAAGGAGCCTGTGTTGCCAGACCTGGAGCCAGAGAACCGGTCTGGAACCCCCACAGGCCAAGTGTGCTCATGGAGAATGGCTTTAGGGGTCATTCCTGGGAGCTGTTGGTACCAAAACACACAATAACCGGCTCCAGTGTTGGCTGGGCTTCCAGTGCAGGAAATGGTGAGTGTCTGGCCCAGGGACCCACCCAGACACTGAAGATGGCTGAAACAGCACAGACTGGGCCAAGGACCCTGGAAGAAGAAGAGACAGAGAGGATGAGGCTGGGGTCTAGAGAAAGAGGAGGAAGCGGGGCCCCTTCCCCTGTCTCTGCATCCAGTCACCTATGCAGCAAGCAAGTAGGATGAGAAGGAGAGAGAACCGGGCCATGGTGGAGGTCATCACCTTTCCTGCCCTGTGTGACCCCACTGCTGAGCAGATCTTCCCTAACCCCTCCTTCCCCTCTTCATCCTCTGAGAGAGGGAGGGCCCATCCATGCATGAGACCCCCAGCTCTCTGACCCTTCACAGACCCCAGTTGGTCCCTCATCCTGAGGAGGTCAGGGGTGGGCAGGGCAGGGGCTGTTTGGGGCCAGGGGGTGGGGAGGTCCCAGATGGGAGGCCTGAGCAGAAGGCAAAGGCAGTGCCAGGTGGCAGATCCAAAGAGTCAATAACCCTGACCCCTCAGAACCAGGCCCTGAGTGACCCCTAGTGTCCAGTCACAGACACGCCATTGTGTGACATGGTGACCAGAGCGCATCAGAGAGACAGCTCCAGCCTCCCCACTGCTCCCTTGCTCTTCATGGGTCAAGACTGAGCTGGTATCTCTGGGATACACTCTTTTGAGATCATGATCAAGTTCAGAACAGTGACAGGTCTCCATGGACAGGTGTTCCCTTCTGTCCAGGAGGCTGGCCGTTCCTCTTATGGGATTCCTCCCTGGTTTCCGGAACTCCCCTTCCACTCGTGTTCACACAGCCCTGAGGAGTTGGGGAGCACTCCTTTCCGGGTTGTGTAGAAGCCCTCGTTTGTTCCTAGAAGGGTTAAGCCCTAAAAAACTCGGTCATCTGTCACCATTTCCACCAGCTTAGAAACAATCCTCCGCACACTGTGGGCACGGATTCCCTCCTAATATCTGTTCTGCAAGCACATAGACCCAACTCTGCAAGAGCCCTGACAAGGGAGGCTGTGTGTGGCATTGACCTCAGAGCATAAAGGGCAAACCTGCAGGGAGTTCTAGGAGAGAAGGAGTGACAGCTGCAGGTGTTCTGACAGGGACCTCCTTGCAGACTTTATGTGTTAATCACCTATTAGACAACTGTTACCTTAAAATGAATGTGTGTCATTTTTTCCAAAAACTCAGCTCCGAAAGAGTGATTTAAACTCAGTGACAGTTTCAATGGGAAGGTACAGGTTCAATTGCGAGTGTGTTTCCCCGGACCCATGTTTATTGCAGACAGAATACGATTTAAAATAGTGCTTGCCAAATGCATGAAAACATAATGGAAAATACGTGACATTTAGTTCTTGGTTGAATAGGGGCCAATACCTTGCTTAAATCACTTGATTCATTTTTGTTATTATTATTATTTTAATGACAATTCTGCATATTAGGGCTGGTCTAACAGGTAAAGTAGGAAAGCCCAACATGGTTCCCGGGGAAACACCATGAGGAGCCTGTTCCAGTGAACTTCACACTGATCTCGCTGGTGGAATGAACAAACACAGAGTTTGCTGCATGGAACGATAAGGGGTCAGACTCCTCTCAGGGTGGGTAAAGCAATAGTCACTGTGTCTTGTGTTCACCGTGTTCAGGATAGAAAAATTGCTCAGTCAGCCACCGCTGATTAGAGGAATGATTCCACTAGCTAAGGCCAATTTGACCCAGAAAATTCTTTCAAAGATCCCATATTGACGCCAGCTGAGGTGGAGATAAGGGGCACTGTGTCTCTGAGGTCACAGGCCCTGTAGCCCTGACTTGAGACAGACGTTTCAGCAGAGGCCTATCCTGGCTGGAGGCGTCACTGGAGTGTCTGAGGGTGACAGTCCAGCCCTGAGAGGATGCAGAGTGTGCCTCGGGTCCCTGTGGGCCTTGAGCTCCAAGGGAGCAGCACTGAGGCTGCTGTCCCAGAATCAATGCGCTGATCAGCTTCGGGCGCTACCTGGAACCCAGACATGGTTGAGGGCTCAGCCGCCCATGGGGACAGAGACTCACTCACGGATCCCTGAGCATCAGCCTCATCCCAGGAGAGCAGGTGTTCAAAGCAAGTCCTGCCCTGCTGATGGGACTCCAGTGACACTCGCTGTCACTGGGTTTCCTGCTCATGGGGATTCTGTTTCCTCGATTGTGACGCTGATGAAGGCTGGGTGAGCACAGGTTGACAATGACTCCTGGGGAGACAGAGGAACTTGGAAAGTGTCAAGTCCAGGACACTATACACTAGCTCATGCTGGACAAAGCAGGAAAGAACATCCAATGGGAAGAAGACAGTGCCTTCAACAAATGGTGTGGAGTAAACTGGACAGCAACGTGCAGAAGAACGACTGCACGACTTTCTTACACCATATACAAAAATAAGCTCAACATGGATGAAAGACCCATGTGTGAGACAGGGAACCGTCAAAATCCAAGAGAAGCGCGCAGACAACAAACTTTGACCTCGGCCATAGCAAATTCTTACTGGAACTGCAGGACACAAGGGCAGGCCTCCCCTCAATGAGCCACTGGGCATGAAGTTTTTTTATTTATTATTTTTTAAAAATGTTCGTGTGTTTATTTACTTTTGAGACAGAGAGCAACAGAGCATGAGTGGGGGAGGGGCAGAGAGAGAGGGAGACACAGAATCTGAAGCAGCTTCCAGCCTCTGAGCTGTCAGCACAAAGCCCCATGCAGGGCTCGATCCCACGAATCGGGAGACCATGACCCGAGCAGATAGACAATGACTGAGCCACCCAGGCTCCCTGGGATGAAGATTATTTTGAGTTAAAAAGCAGTCAAGGTCCACACACACAGGAAAAGCTCTTCATGTCTCTTCAACTGACTAAAAAATTCAGTGCGAGCACCTGCTCTGGGAAGCCAGCTGGCACCACAGACAACTGCACTAGATATGGACATGGTGGGGGAGACCGTGGGGGGGGAGGGGCGGCCAGCAAGGCCTGTTTGGTCACAGTCCTCTGTGTCCCATCATTTCCCAGGGGCCCTGCACACATTGTTTTCCTAACATCTACTCTATTCTTCTTCAGTCTGTGATGTGCATTTCTTTGCATTGAATACTAGACCCCTACCTCCTTCCATGTAATTCAGAAAAACACAGATCTCATTTTGTCTGCGTGTCTTTTGACTTTCTAGGTCTCTGTTGATTCCCATATATTCTCTATTAAATTTCTTGTGTGTCACTTCAAACCCCTCAAGGACAGGTCTCACCATAGAGGACTCTCCCCTACAGGAGCCTCCACAGAAGCTTCTCAATAAAAGAGGCTCGGAGGCAAGGACTGTGGACCCAGGGGTTCTGGTCTCACTTCCTCGTTATCTGAGACACTGTGAGTATCCAAAGCTGCTCCCACTGCCATGATATGTAGCACAGTAATAGTCAGCCTCGTCCTCAGGCTGCGGCCCAGAGATGAGCAGAAGCCCCGCATTGGCCAAGGCATCTTTGGACCCGGAGAAGCGGCTGGGGACCCCAGGGCCCTGGTGCTTATTTGAATCTGAGTAGTAGTACAGGAGATACCGGGGAGGGCTCCCTGGCTTCTGCTGGAACCAATTTATGTAGTAGCCGCCAACATTGTAGCCACTGCTCAGGGTGCAGGTGAGTCTGGCTGTTGTTCACGGAGATGCAGACAGGGAGGACGACTGGGTCAGCACAGGCTGGGACAGGGAACCTGCAAACACAGACACTCGTCACTGATGGAACCTGAAATGCAGGCAAAATGTACCAGGATGCTGAACATGGCAAGCACCCTTTGAGATCCCCTTGTGTCCCTGAGGCCAGCCCCTACCTGTCCATTGAGACAGAAGCATGAGGACTAGAAGAGTCCAAGCCATGATGACATAGACCGTAGTACCTACACTGGGCTGGGCTGCCCCGGGCCTCCTTTTCTCCTCCACCCTCTGCCACAGGAGGAGCTGTCCATGCGAATGAAGTCCATCTAGTGACTGCCCAGCCCCTCCCTGAGCCCTGGTGCTTCAGCCCAGCTGAAGGACACACCCTGGGGACGATGGAGGTTGGCTTCACCACTGGGGAGACCCCTGGGAGGAAGCACTGCATGCACAACGCACAGGTCCCTGCTCGGGGGACCTTGCCACACCAGAAGGGACACACGTGCCGACTTCCCATGAGGGAGCCCAGAGCCCAGTCCCCAGGCCCAGGTTCTGAGCAGTTGTGAAGACACCACAGGGTACTCCCACAGCGCCCCCTCTTGACTGACAGGCACATACCTCACTGTGTCCAACAGCCCTGAGAGCCCAGCTGGTTTCCTCAGCTCCGTTTGTTCACACATCATTGAGCTGAATCATGGCCAACGTGATCCCATAATACTGCCCTTGATGACTGCAGTGTTTTGCATGCCCAGAAGGAGTCCTGGTCTCTGTGAGTTGCAAACATTACCTCCCGTTAGTGGTAAGTTGTTGACATCTGGCAGAAGATACTGCAGACATCATATCCCTGCACTGGTGTGCGAGGTAGCATCTGTAAACCTTGGGAATGTTTCTCAGCTCCTATGCATTGTAGCGATGGATGCCAACGAGTGTCCAATAAATTGGGTTTTGTTTTAATCTGCGATTTTTTAGCTCATTTATTGGCTAAGTGATTTATCAAGGAAAGGGAAAACAATGAATTTATCTTTGATGAAGTCCAATGTATCAGTTTTTTTATGGCTTGTGCTAATGGGGTCTTATCTAAACATGTTTATACAAACCCTAGAGCCTGACGACTTTTTCCATTTTTATGTTTACAACTGTATACTTTACAGTATGTCAATAAGCCTTTTAGTGAATTTTTTTATGAGGTCAGAGTTTTCGGTGAGATTCATTTCTCTCGATGGATATCCAGTGGTTCTGTGGACATTTGTTCAAAGGCCATCCTTTCTCCTCTGAAAGTCTTCTGCACCCTTGTCAATAAGGTTTTCTTATCCATAAGTATCCATAAATATTTCTTATCCATGCTTTTGTGAGTTTGGTTCTGAGTTTTCTGTTCTGTTACATTGGCCACTGTGTCTACCTTCCATCCACACCACTCTGTCTTGTGATAGGAATTGAATTACTGTTCTCTACAAGTTGGGAAGAATTGTCATCTCTACTATATTGACTCTACTAATCCTTAAAGACAACATATCCCTCCACGGTTTTGGATCCATTTTGATCCCTTTTCCCTGCATTGTCGAGATTTCAGCATCCATGTCCCGTACATGTTTTGTTAAATATTCACCCAAAGACTTCATCATGGAGTGGTTTGAAGTGTTATTTTTACCTTGTTTTTCAAAAGTTTATTGCTCGTATAGACGCAACTAAATGATCTTTCTACGTTGATCTTGTTTTCCACCACATTCCCGAAATTGCTTATTACCCTTTGAATTCATATATTTACATACATATTCATAGCTCCCTTTGTATTTTTCCCGTATACCATCCTCTGGCCTGAAAATAGGGACAATTGGCTCTTGTTCTCCTTAGTCTGTATGCCTCTCATTGTTTGACTTGCCTTATGCTTTGGTCAGGCACATCCAGTCCTATGGCTAACAGCAGTGTTGAGACTGGACATGAGGACCTTGGTTGCCACCCTGGGAGAAAAGCTTTCAGAGCCACACCTCAGTGTGTGTTAGCTGTGGTGTTTCATCATTTTCTTTATCAAGCTGAGGATGTGCTCCTCTATTTTCATTCTCTGAGAAATGATGTCTTTTTCATTCATTCATTCATTCATTCATTCATTCTCATTCTTGGTCATGAATAGGTTTTGCATTGTGTGAAATGCTTTTTCTGTATTGATTGATAAGACCAGGTTTATTTAAAATAATTTTTAAAATTCAGTGTATTCATTTATTTATTTAGAGAGAGAATGATAGCTTGAGCTGGGGATGGGGAGAGAGAAGAGGAGAGAAAGGATCTCAAGCAGGTTCCATGTTGTCAGCGTGGAGCCCCATGGAGCACTTGACCTCAGGAACCCTGAGGTCATGACCTGAGCTGAAATCAAGAGTCCTATGCTTAACTGAGCCAAATTGGTGCCCCAGGGTTTTTTTCTTATTTAGCCTGTTAATATTGGAGATTACATTGACTGATTGTTTAATATAAAACTGGCCTTGCATCCCCACAATACACCCCATTTCATCGTTGTGTGTATTTCTTGTGATACATGTATATAACTGAATACTGTTTTTTTTAATATTTTCTTTGAAATAGTTTTCTGCTTATTTGTGTGACATATTCCATTTTTTGTCTGTTTTGTGCTAGGGTGCTATTGACACCAGCTACTGAATGACAATTTTAGAAAGAATGATTTCTGGGGCACCAGGGTGGCACAGCGTACTATTCATGATTTCTGCACACGTTGTGGTCTCACGGTTCATGGCATCGAGCCCATCAGAGGGTTCTGTGCTGACAGTGCAGAGTCTGCTTGGGTTTCTCTCTCTCTTTCCCTCTTTCTTTCTCTCTCTCTCTCTCTCTGAAAAACAAACTTAAAAGAAAAGAAAGAATTCTTACCTTAACCCAATTCAGCACATTGATCCACAAGCAAGGAATATCTATTCATTCATCCCAGTTTTTTCTAATTTCTCTTACGATGCTTTGTAGTTTTCCATATACAAGGCTTTCAATTTTTCCAAAATACATCCTTAAGAATTGCATAATTATATCACTATAAATGGAACTGCTTTTATTTTTATATATTGATGGTTTATTGCCTCTATGTAGACTACCATTTATCTCCTCATTCTGTTTTTGCAACCTGAAGCCCAGAATTGAAGCAATCAGACCCAAACCATCTGCGACTGAGCCCTAGAGCTGATTGGGAATCAACACCTTTTGTTCTCGGACATCTCCACTGAATATTTTTTTTTACCTCTGAACAACAAAGTTTGCCTTTGAAAACATGAACACGGTGAGAATGGGTCGTCAGTGTAAAAATATAACTGAAGGAAAGGATATGACAGTGTCACATCATCTGTCTCTGAGACAACGGAGGGTCTGTTGAAGATCTGAGCACAGAAGTCACCCCCTGAGCCACCTGAAAGGTAACGTCACCAGACCCAGAGAGTGAAGGGGGACTTTGTCTCACTTCCCAATGGGACTGACGCACTACATAAGCATTAGCACTATCGTGGCATATGAGACAGTAATAGTCAGCTTCTCCTCATGCTGGAGTCCAGAGATATCAGAAAACCTGAACTGGTCAAAGCATCTTTGGATCCGGAAAATGATAGGAGACCCAAGATCCCTGGAGTGCATCTGACTCTGATTTGAATCTCAGCAGAAACCAGGGATGGCTCTTTGCCTTCTGCCAGTGCCTATATATGGTGTCACTTCTCAGGGTGCAGATGTGGGTCAGCACAGGCTGGGAGAGGTTTGCTTCTTCCAAACACAGACACTCCTGTGTAATGGGACAGGGATGGAGGTGAAGCTGCTTGGGGGTCTGATCCAAAGGGGTCGACAGAGGGGCAGGGGACTCCCCAGTTGTCCGAGAACCGGAAGGGAATGTGAGGGGACTACATGCAGCTGTATGTTCTGTCCATTTTCCTCCCGAGGGATGGACCCTGGAGATAGGAAACTACAGCAAGGTCACTTCTAGTTTCCTCTGAAATCCTGACATGGAGATGGAGGTCAGACCTGAAGAGCCAGAGGTAGAGACTGAGCGTCTGAGGGACACGGGAACAGATGGGAAAACAGGAGGAAGGGTTTGCGGGGTGTTGGCAGGGAGAGTCTGCAGGATCTGGTCCAGATTCACAATAGCTGGTTCAGACAGAGGGCACTTTGACTATGACTAGGGTTATTGTCCCTATATCACCTGTGGGTACATCAGTAGTGACACAAAGCCCTTTAAGGACCACATGGTAACACTGATGTGTAGATGAATGTTTGCTGGGCAGCACGTTCAGGTGCAGACACAGTATTTATTTCTGTGCATCTTCTCCAGACCCCGTGGGGACGTGCGGTTGGCCTCTGTTATGTCAACTGTCAGTGTCTTCCCGGGATGCCCAATTTTTTCTCACATTACATTCAAACATGAGCATTTCTATTTTCCCTGTTCAAGGAAAGATCTTTCAGCAGAAGAATCCCATCTGCATGTGTCTCCAGGTAAGTTTCATACTGAAAAGATGCTCGGAATCATGATCTTTGTGCACAGGTATTTTCTCTCGCTTGCTCGCTATCTGAGACGCTGTGAGCAATGAAAGCCGCTCCCACTGCCATGAGCTGTAGCACAGTAATAGTCAGCCTCGTCCCCAGGCTGCGACCCAGAGAGGAGCAGAAGCCCTGCCTTGGCCAAGGCATCTTTGAATCCAGCAAAGAGGCTGGGCACCCTGGAGTCTTCTCCATTCTGAGTCTCCCCCTTAAAATTTCTTGCAGGATTTGTTTAGTGGTCACAAATTCCTTTAGCTTCTGTTTCTCTGTTATCTCTTTATCTCTCCTTACATTCTGAATGACAGTCTTCCTGGAGGAAAGATTCTTGGCTACATATTTTTCCTATTCAGCCCATTGAGTATATCCTGACACTCCTTTCTGGCCTTCCAAATTTCTGTGGACAGATCTGCTGCGACCTTGATCTGTCTTCCCTTAGAGGTTAAGGACCTTTTCCCCCCATGCTGCTTTCATGACTCTTAGTTTTTCTGTGTATTTTGTGAATTTAGCTATGATATGCCTTGGTAATGGTCATTATTTGTTGAATCTAATTTGTGCTCTCTGTCCTTTTGGATTTTGATGTCTGTACCTTCCCTAGATTAGGGAACTTTTCAGCTATAATTTGCTCACATGTATGTTCTCCCCCTTTTTCTCTCTCTTCATCTTCTGGGACGCCCATGATGTGAACGTATTCCTCTTAGTAAGTCCCTGAGTTCTCTAAATCCTGTATTGTGATCTTTTGCCTTTGTTTTTCTCTTTTTTTTTGGCTTTATTATTTTCCAGAATTTTATCTTCCATAACACTGATTGTGCTCTGTTTCATCCATCCTCACTGTCATGGCATCCATTCAAGATTGCATCTCAGTTACAGCATTTACAACTTGGGCTTGACTAGATTTTAGTTCTTTTGTCTCTGCAAAAAGGGATTCTCAGGGGTCTACTATGTTTTTTTCAACCTCAGCTAGTATTCTTATAATCATGGTTTTAAATTCTAATTTAGACATCTTACTTATATCTGTGTTGATTACATCCCTGCACATCATTTCTCCTTTTACGTTCTTTTGGGGTGAATTTCTCCATCTTGTCACTTTGGGGAAAAATAATAATAAATTAAAATTAAAAATTAAAATTAAACAAATTTTTTAAAATAAGCAAAGAAAGGAAGCTAGATGCTAGATGTGTTTTCGTCTGCTTGATAAGAGATACTTGATGGAAAAGAGAAAAAAGAGAAAAGAAAAACAGTTTACAAATTTACAATATTTTTTAAAAATTAAAATTATACAAAATGAAGAAAATAAAATAGGGTAAAAAGTTTTGCTCTTTTTTTATCCAAGGAAGAAAAGAAATAAAAACAACAACAAAAACCGGAGCAAACAAAAGAACAAACGAACAAGCAAACAAAATGAAATTGAAAGAAGCTAGATCCAGTTTCTCCTAGAGCTGAAACTTTGTAGCACAATATGGTCCCCAGATTCAGCGCATGGAAGGGGTTTATGCTGTTCTGGGGGATGTGCCCAGAGGTTGCAGATGGATAGGGCTCTGTGTAATGGTTCCATTCTCCATTTGGTGGTGCTGCTTCGCTCACTGGGGTGGGTAAGTGTGGGTCTGCTACAGGCTAAAATGGCTGCATCCTGCTCTCTAGTCTCCTGAGCAGAAAAATGTCACACCCTCTTGGATGCGCACCCTGTCACCTCTCCTTTGTCTCAGGCTTCTGTCCATTCCCCACCTTCACACTCTCTGTGTTTAATTATTTATTTTGAGAGAGAGAGAGAGAGAGACAGAGTGTGAGCGGGGGAGGGGCAGAGAGAGAGATGGAGACACAGAATTGGAAGCAGGCGCCAGGCTCTCAGCTGTCAGTACAGAGCCCGATATGGGGTCGAACCCATGAACCATGAGATCATCACCTGAGCCAATGGTGTATGCTTAACCAACTGAGCCATCTAGTTCCCCAGAGCTTAGGTCTTCAAAGCATTTAGAGCACTCAGCACTTCAAGAAGACACATGTGTTAGTATAAACTGTCGCGGAATAAGTTAGATTGATACTAGGTAATCTGTCAATCTCAGGAAAACTTCCATGAAAGAAGGTATACTGTAAAGCACCCCTCAGTTCCCAACCCCATGCCACATCCCTCCTAGGGATTAGTGTGGCTGCAAGAAACCAAGGCCTAGCCAGAATAAACTAATATTATTATTATTATTATTATTATAAACGGTTGTGGATTTCTCTTTCATCTTGTATGACCTTAATATCTTGGCTTTATGACTAGTGAGCATATTCTGCCTGGTGTTCACAATCTGGAAAATGTACCTGTTTGGGTGCAACTTTTTGGCCAACCAAACAGACTGGAGAACATTCTCCCTCTGTCTGTCTATGCCTCTGTCTCTCTCTTGGTCCAGATGGGCCTGCTGTTGGGGGAGTTAGTCATGAGAGTTTCCAGACCCTAGGAAACATCTGTCACCTCAACCTTCAAGTTTGTTTGTGCTGGAAAGTCTATTCCAGGAGCACCAGCCCAGTATCCCAGTTTAGTGGGCTTGTGGCACCGTTGTGTCATAATTACCCGTGAGACTGGGGATGCCATTTTCACTACAGCCTCCTTACCACCTGTGCAACAAAGGTTTTTGCTTTCTTAGACTAATTTAGGAGTAAACTTTGGATTGTTGGGCAACCTATTCAGGTGTAGGCCAGCAGCATGGGTGGTGAAAGAATTCACCCAAGCAGAGCAAAGGAGATAGAAGTTTAGGGAATACACTGTAAGGGAGCAGCAGGCAGGACAGCAAAGCAGAGATGGTCTCCCAGGAGGCAGCGGTAGGGGCTATGGTCAAGAGGGGAAGGTAAGGTGGTGTGAAATATTTGGCTTTTTTTTTCCTTTTTTTGGTACATGTGTCTGGGTAGGAGTCAGCTAGGGCTTATAGATATTTTGAGGTGACTTGTCTAACGGGCCTGTTTGCATCCAGCCCACTCGTCACTGTGGGACCTTCTACCATACTCAGGTGACCATTGCTCAAGTCTGTCGCCTAAAACTGGCCTCTATGTTACCGCTTGCTAGATCAACAATGGCAAATCCTTGCCATTTGGGCAGAGGTCTCATCTTCAGTAGCGGCTCATGTTGAACAGTGGGGGTGTGCTGTCCATACATAACCTTGTCTGTCCGTCTGGGGTTCTGTGCAGTTATAGACCAGAGCATGGTATTATACTAACATGCTGACAGGTGATTTGAGTGAAATTCCTTGGTGGCCTGGTCCATGGGATTTAGGAGGAGGGGATCCTCTGGTGTCCTGGGCTGGAATCCTTGTTGAACCATCATTCATATATGGAATTGTTGCATTCTGGGAGACACAAACTTAAAAAGTGGATTCAACTGGGCGGGGGGTGGGGGCAACAATTAGGCATATGTGTATTGAAGCCACAGGTCCTAAGAGAGAAACAAGGCAGCATAGCCATGACCAGGTTTCTTTCCAGGAAAACCATCCTTATGTTGCCAGGTCCCAGGGGGAGGAAGGTCGTTCAGTCAAACCGTAGACTTTTTTTAATGTTCCCTGATTGACCCTTTAGTAGGACACAGATACCCTCTGGGCTTCAGCTACGAGATCTAAACTCAGTCATTTCTGCAAACCTAATGTGACTAAAACCTCCAACTGGGTTTGTATAATCATAAAGGGTCTACATTTTGTAGACCCTGGGGCATGTGTATTGGGCTCTACTCCTTCACCTGTGTGCACTGCTAGGATGCCTGTGCTGTCTCAGGCAATAACACTGTGTCACTCCTACCTCCTCAAAGACAGGTGTTCCCACAGTGGTGTCCCATACACAAGCCTCCACTGAAGCTTCTCAATAAAAGAGATGCAGGGGTTTTTGTCTCACTTCCTGTTTATCTGAATCACTGTGAGTAATGATAGCTGCTCCCACTGCCATGATATATACCACAGTAATAGTCAGTCTTGTCCTCAGGTTGCAGCCCAGAGATGAGCAGAAGCCCTGCATTGGCCGAGGCATCTTTGGATCCGGAGAAGCGGCTGGGGACCCCAGGTCCCAACTGTGTACTGGAGTCTGAGTAGTAGTACAGGAGATACCGGGGAGGGCTCCCTGGATTCTGTTGGTACCAGTATATGTTATAGCCTCCAACATTGATGTCCCTGCTCAGGGTGCAGGTGAGTCTGGCTGTGGCTCCCAGAGATGCAGAGAGGGAGGCTGGCTGAGTCACAACAGGCTGGGACAGGGAACCTGCAAATACAGACACAGCAGACGGAAGACAAGAGACAGGGTACATGAGATTAGGGAGCTGAGCCAGAGGGATTTGACTCTGGCCGTGGGCCCACCCTGGTGCCCTGCATTCTGTCCCTACCTGTGCAGTGACAGAGGAGCACGAGGAGGATGGGGATCCAGGCCATGGTGACACACCCCCTTCTTAGGCCCAGAGCTAGGGTTTGTCTGCCCCGGGTCTCTCTTATCCCCTGTGCACAGGCCTCAGAGAGGAGGGGCTGCTCATGCAAATGGGACCCACACCTGCCTCTTCTCCATGTGCACACACAGGGTGTGTGGCCCTTGGACACGGAGACTTCCTGATGCACTGCATTCCCCCTGGGTGGGCCAGGAGGCAGCAGCTGAGGGGACCACACACAGGCCAAACTCCAGGGGATTCCACCAGGCCCTGATGGGACACACCTGCCCTGTCCCCACAGGAAACACGGGGGCCCTGACCTGGGGCCTCCTGTCAGTGCAGGACTGCCAGTGGATCCCCCGTCCTGCAGAAACCCTTAGACATGATCTCACAGCAGCCCCTGCGGCTCTCCGGGCAAACGTCTCATTCTTTCCACTTTCTCGTTCTTTCCCACTGCTTCCAATGCTCTCCTTTACCTGCGTCCCTAATGTTTGTGCTTCCATCATGTGAGACAGACCCTTCAGAGAAGGATGGAGGTGCAGTCCTGGTGTTCTCTCCCTGAACCGGGTTTTTCCTTGGGTGGGGCTATTGTGGGAAGGACAGGAGCAATCTTGACCCAGGACAGTCTAGGAATTCTGGTGGAGCTGATGACAAGATGCAGGGAACAGAGAGCAGGGGATCTGCCCCCACAGGGGGCTCCTAGGGGGCAGGCTGACTCTGGGTGATGAGTGAACAGGAACCTGGTGAGCGGTCACAAACCTTCACAGAGAAGGACACAGATTATGGAAATTTGTGCCTTTCTGGAGCATGGCAGAAAGGACTCCACAAACTCTGATGAGGCTGCTGAGGGTATGGGGACAGAGCAGGGCCCGGGAGTCCAGTAGGACCACTATGGGGCCATCCTGCAACCTCCCATCCCTGTGCTGGGAGTCTTTCCATTCCAGCTGGGCTTCTCCTGGTCAGTGCTGCTCATTAGAGATTTAGTTCTGCAGGAAGTTCTAAGACAGATTTTGGGGCAAGGAGAAGTAGAAGGCAACCCCGAGGGATGGTTGGAGGAAGATGACAGCAGAGAAAACAGGAAGGGTGAAATGGGTTGTGTCCCCAAGTGGGACAGAGGGAGGTAACTGAATGGACAGCAGGCTGTGGGAGAGGGAGTGATGGTCCAGAGAGTTAGGTGGCTAGAGGGTGATGCCCACAGAGACAGGAATGCCCTGACTGACACAGGGGAAGTCAGGTGGGAAAGCAGATGGAGGGCAGGTGGTGGGTCTGTTGTCCCGTGTCAAACTGAGACCACGGTGTGACATGTTGAGAGGCGTGGAAACATCATAGACAACCAGGGCTGCAGCGACGCCTTCTGTCCCTCATAGGAAGGATGTGGGTGTTACAGTATTTGCCTGACTGAAGGCTTGGCCTGCATAACTTATTCAGTTGGTCCCCATCAGCAGATTATTGAATGACAACATGGCTCTTAATGTCATTTGAATAAGCATCTCACAGGGAACAGGTTGCTGAGGTTGCTGACTCTGACCATTTGTTGATATATTTAGGTGCTGAACCCCCTCCCCTTCATTATATGTGCAGATGTAGAAAGGAAGCCCAGTCTTGGGGTCACACTGGTGAGATGGACACACACTGGGAGAGAGGGGATGGGCACATCGGGATGAAACACTGCACAGCAGAATCAGGCTAGGGAGCCTCCCTTCCCATGGTGGTGTTGACCATCCTCCCCCTCGCTTGCTTCCCTGCTGCTCAGGGCTGAGACATTCTGAGCCCTGCTTGCACTTCTCCATAGATTGACATCACTGTGGAATGCCACTACCCGGAGACAGCATACAGTGCTAATCTGCCTCATCCTCAAGCTGGCCTCTGTGATGGTGAGGACGGCTTTGTTCCTGGAGATGGACCTGGAGAAGTGATCAAAGACCTGAGACAGGTGATTGTTTGTGGTAGATAAGGGGGTGGGCACCCCTGCCTGGGGTCTGGTTGGTACCAGCCAGGGAAGTTACTGATAGATACTGACCCAGAGCTAAAGCCACAGGTGAGTGTCACCATGCCTCCTGCAGACACTGACTGTGATGGCTCTTGGATAACCACAGTATGAGAATTGGTTCCTAAAACCAAAAGGAGGCACATGTGTTAATATGAGAGGCAAGGGTCACCCTGAAACCTTGATTTTATGTGCCCTCCAAGAAAGCAGGGTCTCTTCCCCTGACCTGACCCATAAGCAAGGAACCTGAGAAGAAGCACCATCCAGACCATGGTGGGGATCCTCACAGGTCTTGCCCCCTCAGGTTCTTGGGTTGGGGTCTCCTCTGGGCCTTTTCATGCCTGTAGACCTATGAGGAGGAGAGGTGCTTCATGCAAATTAACTTCCTCTCTTTTACTGCCCCTTGGTCACCCTGATGTCGCCTGGGGGAGACCTTGAAAGAGGCATATATTGGGACTACACAGAATCAATGACTGCAGGGACCCTGGGACACTGAGTGACAGGGTGACATCTTGCCCCGAGTCATCTCCTCCATGTCCCTGGTGGCCTCAGTCCCAAGTTTCTTCCCTGGAAAGGCAGACTGAGGGCATGCATCTGCTTCTCACATCCTGGCCATGCTTCTAGTTCATTCCACATGTACCCCATCCCTGGGAATATTTTCTGCCCTCCCCAGTGAAATGGCCTCTTGTCTCTTTGGAGAAACTTAGTGGTCAGTCCTCCAGGAGTGAGTCCACTGGAAATTTCAAAGCCCGCGCTGGGTATGAACAAACAGGGTCTCTTCTGACTCAGTCCTAGTCCCTGTCTCCTGATAGCCATGGGGCAGAAGACCAGAGGTGGGGGAGTCTACACCAGAGGCACCCCAGGCTGTGGAAGTCATCCTCATTTGCTCTTGGAAGCCATCTATTATCGGAAGTAGCAACAATGTAACTGCTGGTTTTGAGGGGAAGGTAATCATATCACCATTAAATTATGAGATTTCTCCAAACATCAGGGAAAAAAAGAATCAGAAGGAAAATGGCACTGTCTGAAAACATTGTGTGACCCGAGGCATTATAAAATACCCTTGCCTTGTGTAGTCGCTATGCAGCAGAAAGAACCCAAAGGGTGGCCGGGGAAATGGAAAAACATACAATTTCTGGAGTAATAGGTGAAAGAAAAGCCACTAATTGGACTTCATCCCACTGTGGAATAAGAATGTGATCCAATGCTCATTTCTGAATGGTTAGTAGATTGTTTCGTGATACGTATACGGCCATTGCTTTCTTTGTCATCAACTGTGTTCAGAGACTTAATTCACATCAGACGTAAAGATTTATAGTAAATTCGGGGCACCTGGGTGTCTCAATCCGTTAACCATCTGACTTTCGATTTCAGCTCAGGTCGTGATCGCACAGTTCCTGAGTTCAAGCCCTGCATCGGACTTTCTGCTATCAATGCCAAGCCTGCTTCTGTTCCTCTGTTTCCCTCTCTCTCTGCACCCCCTCAAAAATAAATAAATGTCAAAAAAAGATTCATATTAAATCCAATTCTATTAGCCAAAATTATTCTTGAGACAGTGGTTAATGTGTAATTATATGCATCAGATTTCAAGATGAAGAAGAAGACCTAAAACTTAAGAGAAAAGTTATCAATTCACATCCGTCACTACAAAATGCTGAAGCACATGAGAAGTCACAGAATAATCTGAATCTTATCTGTGACTATTGCAGATAATGGAAGCTGTGTGTATTATGTATTTCATCCAGAATTCCGATATCCAGTGTTTTCCACAACAAAAGTAACCTTAAAATGTCCATACTACCCCAAACAATCTATAGATTCAAGGCTTCCTATGAAAATTCCTATGATATTTTTCACACAAATAGAAAAAAAAGTCCTGACTTTTGTATAGAGGCAGAAAAAGACCTAAAATTGCCCAAGCTTTCTTGAGAAAGAAGAATAAATCTGGAGGCACCATACTTCCTGCTTAAATTTATAACAAAGTTCTAGGAATACAAACAGTATGAAACTGGCCTAGAAAGCCACACATAGATAGATGCCACAGAATACAAAGACCAGAAGGTAATGCAAGTTCCCCTTGACCACCAGGGAGCAAGTGCACTGAAAACAGGGCCTTTGCAAGGTTCCTAGAGGAGAAGTGACACGGAGTTTGGAGGGGATTCAGATAGGCATATGCATGAATCATACAGCAGGTGACCCAATCGAGATCCTAAGGTTCTCACTGGTGTTCCTGACACACTCTGGGAGAGAAAGCTGGTATTCTTGGACACCTTGCAATGGGACACGTTGGTACGCATGCCATGGTGGTCAGCATGCATCCACATGGTCAATCTGGGGTAAGAAGCCCAGCCTAAAGACTCTCTCAGCCGCGTCAGGCCACATCTGCCAAGAGCCCCCATGGGAGTTGCCCTCTGCCCTCTGCTGCTTCCTGCATTGGCATGGGTTCCTGGGGCCTGGCTCCTCTGCCATTCCAGATTACCCATTCCCCTGTTGGGTGCTCGGGATGATGAAAAAGCTCTGCAAATGGACACTTGTGGTGGTTACAAACATTGTGAGTATACTCAGTATCTCTGAATTGCACAATACAGAGTGATTAAAATAATAAATCTTGTTGTGTTTATTCTCATCACTATAAATTATCAGTTCAAAATCAAATTATATGTAAGAAGCTGTACTTATACAAATATCCTTGTTGTCCTGGTATGTGTTACCCTATTCTAACTTACCATCATCAGTAAAACTTGACAGTAATTTTTAAAATTATTTTTCCTATAGATTCCACATATAAATGAGATCATATAGCATTTTTTCTTTCTCTGTAGGGCTTATTTCTCCTAGGGTAATATCTGGCAGGTTCGTCCATGTTGTCACAAATGGAAGAACTTCTTTCTGGAAAGATATAGGACTGGACTTCTTTGTGCACAGATAGGGGACATCCTGCCCTGTCGCCCCACAGCCTCCCTGCTGCTTGGATCACTGATAAGCCCTGATGTCACAGGAGAAGAGAGGAGGACAGAGTCAGGGCCTGGGAATTCAGGAAACCAGCCACAGGGGTACCCAAAGTGCCTGATGGTGTCCGCTTTGGTAAATTCACATCTGTAGAATCTACTTCCCACCTTCCCAAGAGCAGACCCAGCATTTTGTAGCAATGATGGAGCCCTGCTTGTTACCTTCACAAACACCACTGAGAGGTTTGCTGACAACTAAAGTTTCTCCCCTGGCTAACCCCCTCCCCCGACGTCACAATTTAAAGGGCAAGTAGCTGGCCTGGTTGCCCAGCCAGCTCTGTGCCCGCTATTTCTTCTGTTCTGAGTCCTCCCTCGGCACCAGTCTTATTTAGTACATCCTACCTGGAACACACAGCTATTCAGCCAGCTCTGAGCACAGGAGCTTGGAGGGAAGGGAGCCTCTGCCCCAATCCCTGGAGGAACAGAGTCCACATTCTGGAGGACTGTCCACCTGCCGCGATGGTCCAGACTCTGACTAGAAAACTAAGACAATGGATGTGCCTTTATAAAGAGAAAAAGGGCCAGCTCAACACTCTCTGAGTTTTACACTTTAACCACCAGACAAAATGTCTGCACATCGTGGGTTTCTTTGTTGCCGGTTTGTTTGTTGGCTTGTTTGTTTTCCTGACAGTACAAAGAGGTTGAATAGGACACTGAGATGAGGAAGGGTATTGTGACCTAGAAGCTACTTCCAAAGACAGTGAGTGTGCATTCAAGTTATTTTCAACTGGAAGAGAGTCAGAGTGCAGGGATGTGAGCAGGCTGAGATATTTGTCCCACTTCCCCATGAGTTCGTGTCACTGTGACCAGCACTACTGTGCCAGATTGCACAGTAATAGTCAGCCTCGTCCTCAGACTGCAGCCCAGAGATGAGCAGAAGCCCTGCATTGGCCGAGGCATCTTTGGACCCAGAGAAGCGGCTGGGGACCCCAGGTCCCAACTGTGTACTGGAGTCTGAGTAGTAGTACAGGAGATACCGGGGAGGGCTCCCTGGATTCTGTTGGTACCAGTATATGTAATAGCTTCCAACATTGATGTCCCTGCTCAGGGTGCAGGTGAGTCTGGCTGTGGCTCCCAGAGATGCAGAGAGGGAGGCTGGCTGAGTCACGACAGGCTGGGACAGGGAACCTGCAAACACAGACACAGCAGAGGGAAGACAAGGGACAAGGTACATGAGATTAGGGAGCTGAGCCACAGGGATTTGACTCTGGCTGCGGGCCCACCCTGGTGCCCTGGATCCTGTCCCTACCTGTGCAGTGACAGAGGAGCACGAGGAGGATGGGGATCCAGGCCATGGTGACACACAGAGACGCCCTTCTTAGGCCACAGAGTTGGGGCTGGATTGCCCCTGGCCTGTCTTATCCCCTGTCCACAGGGTCACAGAGGAGGGGCTGCTCATGCAAATTAGACCCACCCCTCCCTCTTCTCCATGTGCACACACAGGGTCTGTGGCCCTTGGACTCGGAGACTTCCTGATGCACTGCGTTCCCCCTGGGTGGGCCTGGAAGCAGCAGCTGTGGGGACCACACACAGCCCCAGGTCCAGGGACTCCTCCAGGTCCTGAGCGGACACAACTGCCCTGGCCCCACTGGACACAAGACGCCCAGTCCTTGCTTTCTGTCAGTGGAGGACTGCCCAGCTGGATGCCCCTGTCCTGCAGAAAGCCCCAGACACGGTGTCACTGTGCCCCCTGCTGGTCTCTGGGTGAACCTCTCCTTTCCCACCTCTGGCTTCCCTGATGCCTGTGTTTCCATAACCTGAGAATGACCCTCCTGGGGAAGAGATAGGTCCTGTTGTGCTGTCACTGATCAGGTTTCCCCTGTGAAGGGGGGGGGGGGGGGTTTCTAACGGGAGGGACACATGCAGTCCTGACCCAATGGAGCCTGTGAATATTGATATTGGCTCAGGTCATGATCTCAGAGTCCTGGGATCCAGACCCAAATAAGACTCTGCACTGAGCAGGGAGTTGCTTGGGACTCTCTCTCCCTCCCTCTCTCTTCCTCTCTCTCTCTCTCTCTCTCTCTCTGCAACCCCCTCTCAGAGAGAAATAAATAGGGGCTCCTGGCTGGCTCAGTGGGTTAAGTGTCCGACTTTGGCTCAGATTATGACCTCACAGTTCCTGAGTTGGAGTCCTACCGAGGGCTCTGTGCTGACCACTCAAAGCCTAGAGCCTGCTTTGGATTCTGTGTCCCCCGCTCTCTGTCTCTTCCTCACTCTGTCTCTCAAAAATGAATAAACGCTTAAAAAATATGTAATTAAAAAATGAAAATAAAGAAAGAAAGTTTAAAAATCTAAATGTAGAAGAGAAGGTTGTACTAGGATTTTGGAAAAGGAATCCGGAATGGAATTTGATATGTGGTTAGTACTGGTTAAAATTCAGAACATTCAAGTGAATAAGTGAATTTTAATGTCAAAATACATGGATGTAAAATTAAAATTGTTTTCACTTGTTTAAAAGGACTAAACGGTCTTGAACTCTTGGTCTGCTATTACCAAAAAATGGTAAACAAACAATTTTATTCACTTTTGACATTATCTGCCTAGAAAACAAGCGCTGTGTTTTGCCAAAATATTTCCTATGCTTATCAGGACTTTGGTTCATTGAACAAAAGTTGTGTTTGTTTGTTTTTGTCCATTTTACAATTTGTATTAAATGATGCATTTGAAATAATGTCATTTAACAGAAAAATTGCCAGAATATAAAGAGCTCTCACATTCCCTTGACCAGATTGCCCAATTAATGTGCTTCCACATTTGCTTTCCACCCCCACCATCACATTACACACACTTGCACTCGTACATTCATTATCCTTTAGCAATATCATAATTTAAACTCAGGAACTGCTTTATAATTTGATCCAATCTTTAACCATCATTTTTGTTTGTTTCCATAGAAGTGCCTCCTAATACCTGATTTCTTGAAGCACAGGCCTTACTTGGAGAACTCACTCACATCACCCCCTCCTGAAATGAGTTTAACTAAACTGGCCTGTTGTCGGGGAAGGTTCAAGAAACTGAGCAATCTACCAGCCCAACCTTTAACATATGCAATCTCAGGGAAGTTTCAGAGGAGGAGGAAACTGGCCAGGAATAGGATGCCCCAACATGGGTTTTGCCCCAAGATGGGTCATTTTGGCATGAACATTATTTCAAGTTAAAAGAAAATAAAACTCAGCATATTTAGGAAAAGTTCTATACCTTCCCCCAAACTTCCCGCTTTTATCAGGAAGAGAACTATCAACTCATGTTCCTCTTTACCTATGACATGTACCTCAATGGTAGAGTGGGGTGCCTAAGTGGCTCATTTAGTTCAGTGGGCTACTCTTGATTCCAGATAAAGTCATGATCTTGCTGTTCATGAGATTGAGCCCCACAGTGGGCTCGGCACTGACAGTGTGGAGCCTGCTTGAGATTCTCTCTGTCTCCCTCTTTGCCCTCTCCTTCTCTCTCTCTCTCTCTTAAAATAAATAAGCTTTTAAAAACTTAATATAAATAAATAGATGATAGACAATAGACAGATAGATGATAGATAGATTGATGATAGATAGATAGATAGATAGATGATAGATAGATGATAGATACATAGCTAGATAGATAGATAGATAGATAGATAAGATAGAGAGATGCAGAGATAGATAGATGAGATGGATAGAAGAGATAGATAGATGAGATAGATAGATACATAGATAGGTAGACAGATAGATAGATAGATAGAGGAGCAATCTATCTTTGTTTTCCCGACATCTCCTCTGGCCTTCCTGTGAAAAATGGTCTTTCTCCTCTTTGAAACGGAGACCCCTACCTCCTTTATTCATATAAGTGTCATGTTGCCTGTCTTTGGAATCTTCCGTGTCTTTGTGGATTCCCTTTATGTAGGCTATTAAATTTCATTTTCTCCAGCTAATTTGCCAAATGTAAATGTGATTCATATTCCAGCTAGAAGGACCCTGAAGAACTCAGGAAATACTCTCCCCCCCGCCAACAATAGGCCCACATGAAGTTTCATGAAGGGTCAGACAAGAGTAAGCAAACATGTGAATTCCTAGGACTCCTGATGTACAGTTCCCTATGTCAGGGGCTGATCCTATTTCCTGGAAACATGAGGTAGAAGTCCTCCTGCACCAGAGATAGGTTCCCACACTGTTCCAGCTGATGGAGCTCCCCCCCCCCACACACACACAAAGTTCCCAAGCCCCCTACCAGGTTCCCCTCCTTCAAATCCCTATCCTCAGTCCCTGCTTCTTCCAAGTCATGAGGACCCTGACTTTCATCCCCACTCAATCCCTTGTCCAGAACTCATAGTCTGACTGGGACAGACTCCACAGCCCCTGCTGGGTCACAGCTTCATGCTCCCCTCCTGTCCCTTCATCATCTATGCGGAACTAGGATGTCATTACCAAACATCAGGCTCTGGGGTTCCCTGTTCACCCCTCCAATGCTCCAGCTCCACTGCACCGACCTCACCCCTCCTCATGCTGCTGGGACATAGCTTTCCTTGAAGACATGTTTAACTTCTGTGTCCTCTCTTCCCCCAGACACTGTCAGCTCCCTGAGCATGGGGACCCTTCCTGTCATGTCCAGATGTGTCCCACATCCTAGACTCATGTGTAACATATATTAGGTGTTCAGTAAGTGGTGTAGATGCACAATATCTGGACAGTGCTCTACCCTCAGTTAGACATAGGTGGACGCTGTGTCTCTGGTTCTATCCTGATCTGTCACAGACTCTGTCTTCAGGGCAGCCTGCGCCCGGCACCCTGGAATCTCTACTTAATATGAGAAAATCCTACAATGTTTCCCCACCAGGAATAGGATTGAGGGGGCTGAATTTAAGAGAATGTGGGTGATTTTGTAGCCAAACTTTCCTGAGATTGGTCTCAAACCACAGTTTATCTTTTTTTATTTATTTTCGTGATTTTGGCTTTATTTAATTTTTTAAATTTTTTTCATTTAAATTTTAGGTAGTTAAGATACAATGCAATAGTGGTTTCAGGAGTAGAATTCATTGATTTCATTACTTACATACAACACCCAGTGCTCATCACAAGTGCCCTCCTTAATACCCATCACACATCTAGCCCATCTCCTACCTACTTCCCTCTGTCAGCTCCTACTTTGTTCTCTATCATTGAGAGGTTGGTTTCCCTCTCTTCTATTCACCCCCTTCCCCATATGTCCATCTGTTTTGTTTCTTAAATTCCAGATACGAGTGAAATCATGCAGTATTTTTCTTTCCCTGATTCACTTATTTCACTCAGCATGAAACATTCTAGCTCCATCCATGTCATTGCAAATGAAAAGATTTCATTTTTTTTTGATGGATGAGTAATATTCCTTTGCAGATACAGACCACGTCCTTATCCATTTATCAGGTGATGGACATTTGAGCTCTCTCTGTAGTTTGGCTATTGTTAATAAAGCTACTATATTGGGGCGCCTGGGTGGCGCAGTCGGTTAAGCGTCCGACTTCAGCCAGGTCACGATCTCGCGGTCCGTGAGTTCGAGCCCCGCGTCAGGCTCTGGGCTGATGGCTCGGAGCCTGGAGCCTGTTTCCGATTCTGTGTCTCCCTCTCTCTCTGCCCCTCCCCCGTTCATGCTCTGTCTCTCTCTGTTCAAAAAAAAAAAAAAAAAAAAAAAAGCTACTATAAACATTGGGGTGCATGTACCCCTTTCAACCTATACTTTTGTATCTTTTGGGTAAAGAACTAATAGTACAATTGCTGGATCATAGGGTATTTCTATTTTTAGTTCCTTGAGGAATATCCATACTCTTCTCTAGAGTGACTACACCAGTTTGCATTCCCATAAACAATGCAAGAGGGTCCCCTTTCTCTGCATCTTTGACAACACCTGTTGTTCCTTGTGTTGTTAATTGTAGCCATTCTGACAGGTGTGAGGTGGATTCTCATGTGGTTTTCATTTTTATTTCCCTGAGGACGAGTGATGTTGAGTATCTGCTAGCCATCTGGATGACTTCTTTGTAAAAGTGTCTATTCGTGTCTTCTGCCCATTTCTTAAAAGGGTTATTTGTTTTTGGGGTGTTGAGGTTGAAATATTCTTTATGGATTTTGGATACTAACCTATTATCAGATATGTTTTTTGCATATACCTTCTCCCATTCTCTAGGCTGCCTTTTCATTTTGTTGTTTCCTTTGCTGTGCAGAAGCATTTTGTCTTGATGAAGTCCCAGTAATTCATGTTTGCGTGTGCTTTCTTGCCTTCAGCAATGTGTCTCATAAGAAGTTTCTCCAGCCAAGGTCAAAGAGTTTAGGCCTGTGTTCTCTTCTAGGATTTTGATGGTTTCCTGTCTCACATATAGTCTTCCATACATTTTGGATTTATTGTTGTGTATGGTGCAAGAAAGAGGTCCAGTTTCATTCTTCTGCAGGTTGCCATTCAGTTCTTCTGGACCCCTGACCTGAGGAGGAGGGGTCTGATGGGGACACAGTCAACAGCCTCTGCCTGGTCCCTTCCTCACGCTCCCCTCTGGCTCCTTGATCATCTATGCAGCACTGAGACATCATCACAGCACATCAGGTTCTAGGGTTTCCTGTCAACCCCTCCAATGTTCCAGGTCCACCTCACTGCCTCACCCTTGTTGACTCTCCAGAAACATCTTATTTGTGTTGCTATTCATACTTCTTTGTCCTCTTTCTCTCCCAGGACATTTTCAGCAACATGAGGGCATAGATTGTCCCTAGCGCACTCACGCTGTACTTAAGCCCAAGGGTCATACCTGGCACATACTTGGTGTTCACCAGACGGTGTGGAGGGACAGATCTCTGTACAGTCACCTATCCAGAACAGGAGCACGTGGGATCTGCCGGGGTCTACCCAACGGGGACTCAATTCCCAGGACAGCCTGCCCCCAGGTGTGCAGTAAATCCTGCCCAACGGAAGAAAATCAGACGATGCTCTGCAGAGTAGGGCTGGGTTTAGGGGCACAATTTGAGAGAACAAGGACACTATTTCTAGACAAAATTCCCTAGCCTTGTCTAAGACTCCACTATTAGAAGACAGGAAGAAAGAAGCAGCTCCGTCGGCCAAGGGGAGTGAGCTGCACAGGAAGTCCCATTGCTGAGGGGACAGCAGGTTTGGGTCTCACCTCTCCACAGGCCTGGAGCAGTATGTGAGCTTTGAGACTGTGGTCCCACACTGAGCAGTAATAATCAGCCTCATCCTCAACCTGGAGACTAGAGATGCTCAGGGAGGCCACGTCCCTGACCTGGAGCCTGAGAGTCTAGACAAGACCACCGCAGGCCGAGCACTGCTACCATAGATGACAACGTTGGGGACACTGCCTGGGAGCTGCTGGTACCAGGACACACCCCCAGCCCCAACGTTGCTGCTGCTTCCGGTGCAGGAGATGGTAACAGTCTTATTCACAGGCTAGGACACTGCAGATGGCTGAGTCACCACCGACTGGGCCCAGGACCCTGCAAGTCAGAAGAGAGACACGGGGTGAGAGAGAGGGGTCAGTGGACAGGGCCCATACATGGTTCCACAGTCCTCTCGTCTCCAGCCCCGATCCCAGCCTCCAGCCACCTGTGCAGTGAGCCAGCAGTGTGAGCAAGAGAGGAGCCCAGGCCATGGTGGAGACCCCTGCTCAGCAGTGTGTCCTCAGTGTCCCTCAGCCGGGCTCCCAGAGTCTCTCTTATTGCCTCCAGCAGCCCAAGGGGAGGGAGAGACCCTTCATGCAAACCAGCCCCCTCCCCCTGGCTGGCCAGCCCCAGCCTGAACCCTGAAGCTGACCCTTGTCTGGAAATCTCACCCCGGGAGGGGATGGAGCGAAAGCTGTGGGGCCTGACCTGGGGCTCCCCAAGGGCCTGTGAGCACCCAGAGGCTAAGCCACAGTGAGAACCAGAGCCAGGTGGCTCCCACTTGGGATCACAGCACACAAGGCTCAGAGACAGGACACAGCGCCCCCTGCTGCCCGAGACCCAGACATGCCCATATGTTTGGTCTTGCCCACAGAATACTTGAAGACATCAATAGACTTGATGATTTATTGTCACAGAAGAATTTGGTGGAAATTCCAGAGTTTCCAAATACACCAACCCCCTCCACAACCTTGTCTTTCCCATCATCCAACTCTAGCCTGAGTGTGGTCACTTTTTATACACCAGGAAGCAACACTGACAAGCCATTGTCACCCAAAGTCTATATTTACAACAGCAAAGCTCACTCTTGATGTTGTTCACTTAATAGGTTCAAGAGCTATACACTGATATATGTCCATTTTAGAACCACAAAGAACACTTCCACTCCCACAAAAAACCTCTGTGCTCCAGTTGTGCATCCCTCCCTATGCTCAACCCCTTGCAACCACTGATTCTTTTATTGTCTAAATAGATTCGTCTTTTTCGAGAATGTTACATCCTTGGAGTCACACAGCATGAAGCCATTACATGTTGGCTGCTTTCATTTAGCAACATGCAACAAAATGTCTTCTGTGCCCTTTTATGTCTTGGTGCCTCATATCTTTGTAGCTCTGATCAATATTCTATCTTTGGGGTTTACTCACCTGTCACCTCCTGAAAGGCATTGCAATTGGCTGCGCCAGGTGTGGACAGTTATGCCGCTGTCCACATACTTGTGCAGGGTTTTTTTGTACACATTGTTTTTAACTCCTTTAGGTAAATGCAAAGATGCATGATCCCTGGATTTTAAAGCAAGACAATGATCCGGGGTTTTGTTTGTTTGGTTTTTCTTTTTGGGTTAAAAAAAAATTTTTTTTTTATTTACATCCAAGTTAGTTAGCAATAATCATGATTTTGGGAGTAGGATCCAGTGGTTCATCCCTATATAAAACAAGCCGTGCTCATCCCCACAAATGTCTTCTTAATGCCCCTTGTCCATTTAGCCTATCCCCCCTCCCACAACACCTCCAGCATCCCTTAGGTTGTTCTCTATATTTAAGAGCCTCTTATGTTTTCTACCCCTCCCTGTTTTTATATTATGCTTGCTTCCCTTCCCTTGTGTTCATCTGTTTTGTATCTTAAATTCCACATATGAGTGAAGTCATATTATACTCGTCTTTCTCTGACTAATTTCGCTTAGCATACTACCCTCTAGTTCCATCCACGTTCGTTGCAAATGGCAAGAATTCGGAGAATGTTCAGTTTTAAAAGAAATTGCCAAAATCTTTTCCAAAGTAGCTGTACCATCCTGAATTCCCCTCACCAATGAAATAGAGTTCCATTGCTCCACATCCTGGCCAGACGTTGGTGTCATCTGTGGTTTTGATTTTGGCCATTCTAATAGGTATGTAATACTATGTCATTGCTGTGTTTTTGTGCAATTTCTTACTGACATATGATGTTGAACAGCTTTTCTCAAGCTCATTTATATCACATGAATATCACCTTTGTTGAGATAATCTGCAGTTTTTAGATTGACATTGTTTCCTTACTATTGAGAAGTCTTATCTTTTAAATTAAAAAAAAAAAACCCAAATAGTTCTCTCCTTAAATCACCTTCAATTTGCAGTAGAAAGGAATATGTATAAAGAAGACTATGCTCCAAATTTCCTCCTTATTGCAGTCCTTTGTTGGATTCAAATATATGTCACATGTATTTTGTGACTTTCCTGAAATAAGAAGACATGTAACCAAACGGAGTCTTTACTCCCCCTCACGGATGGTGAACATCCTTCTTGTACCTGAGGGCTCTCAAAACACCCTGAACAGAGCTTCAGGGTAGATGGAAGAGCCATTCTCCAGCCTACATGCTTGTAAGGATCAGACTGTCCTCGTCCCCATCACTTTCTGAACAGCAGTAACTGCAATGGAGGCGTTGTCCACAGAGATGATGGGGGCCCTCACAGGGTCACCAGCTGCTCAAGACGAAAAATGAATAAAGGTGAAAAGGGAGAATTTTGTTGTAACAGCGGCAACTTTTTTTGTAACAGCGGTAACTTTTTTTGTAACAGCGACAACGAGTTCATCCCCTGTTATGGTGAGTGTGGGACTGGGAAGGCCTTTTACATCCTGAGAGGGGGTCAGAGGGAAAAATCATGGAACCACCCATCAGTCAGCTAGTGCATGTAGGGTTCCTTTGCAAAAGTTAGTGACCTTGACTAATCCCATTCAATAGGTTTCCTTCAAGTTCTGTCGATTTCTTTCTTCATTCTGCAGAAGCTTTTTATTTTAATGTAGTCCCAATAGTTTATTTTTTCTTTGATTTCCCTTGCCTGAGGAGATACCCTTAGAATAATGTTGCTACAGCCAATGTCAGAGAGATAACTGCTTGTTCTCTCTAGAATTGTTACGGTTTCAGGCCTCACATTTAGGTCTTTAATCCACTTGGAGTTCATTTTTATGTATGGGGGAAGAAAGTGGTCTGGTTTCACTCTTTACATGTAGCTGTCCAGATTTCCCAGCACCATTTGTTGACAAGACTGTCTTTTTCCCATTCCGTATTCTTGCCTCCTTTGTCAGACATTGATTGGTCATATAATCTTGGACTTATTTCTGGGATTTCTATTCTGTTTCATTTTTTTGGTCTGTTTTTGTGCCATAACCATACGGTTTCGATTACTATAGTTTCCTAATATAAATGGAAATCTGGAATGATGATACCTCCAGTTTTGGTTTTCTTTTTCAAGACTGTTTCACTATTAGTTTTCACTACTAGTTTTCATAGTAAAAGTCTTTCACCCCTTCGGTTAAGTTTATTTTTGGGTATCTTATTATTCTTGGTTCAATCTTCAATGAGATTGATTTCTTAATTTCTCTTCCTGTGGCTTCATTATCAGTGTATAGAAATGCAACAGAGTTCTGTACATTGATTTTGTATCCTGTGACGTTACTGAATTTATTTGTCGGTTCTGACTGTTTTTTGGTAGAATATTTAGAATTTTATATATGTAGGCAGGCCGATCAGAGAAGATGGCCACGTAGGAGGATGCTGGGCTCACCGCGTCCTGCTGATCACTTAGATTCCCCCCACATCTACATAAATAACCCAGAAAACCGCCAGAAGGCTAGCATAATGGTCTCTCCGGAGTCAAACATAGACAAGAGGCCCATGGAAGAGGGTAGGAAGGGTGGAGAGGCAGTGTGCCCTACACAAACTGGTGGGAAGGAGCTGGGGCGGTGGAGGGGCAGCCAGCCCACCCAGAGCCCCCGAGTCCGGCTTGCAAATTGGAGGGGCCAGATTCCGTGAGTTCTGACAGCCAGCGGGACTTGACATCTGGAATGTTAAAAGTCAACAGCTCTGCTCTTGGCCAGTGGGGAGGGCAGGAAGACACCAAGAGGGAAAGTTGTTGAGCTCTGGCAGACAGAGTTCAGCCGCCAAGGAACAAAGGCTCTGGCCACCGCCATCTCCCTCTCCCATCCCCAGCCGAATTCCCTAATGGAACCAGTTCCTGTCACCAAACTTGCTTGCACCGCGCAAACACCCAACGCTGTGTTTCTGTGGATCCGCCCCTTTGATGAGTCTGCCTGCTTCCCTCCTGGTGCTGCAGGGACCCTCCTGCAGGGGACCACCAACAGCAAACCGAGCTGAGCCTGTCCCTTCTGCCCTGGCTCACTTTTCGGATGCACCCGGGCTAATATGCCAGATCCCATCTAAGCAGCACCGCTAGCCTGGCAGTGTGCAAGGAGCCCAGTCAGGGGCCACACCACTCCATAGTGAGTCTTGTCCCTGGGAGAAGGGCAGATAAGGTACACATCAGTCTGACCGTGGCCCCAGGGGTGGGCTGGGGGCAGACATCAGGTCTGACTGCAGCCCCGCCCACCAACACAAGTTACTCCAGACAGCACAGAGCAGCACAGAGGAAGAGCCCTGCAGTTCCACACCACTCCAGGGACTATCCAAAATGATGAAATGGAAGAATTCTCCTCAAAAGAAACTCCAGGAAGGAGCGACAGCTAACGAATTGATCAAAAACTGTTTCAGCAATATAACGAAACATGAATTTAAAATAATAGTCATAAAATTAATCGCTGGGCTTGAAAAAGGTATACAGGACAGCAGAGAATCTATTGCTACAGAGATCAAGGGAGTAAGAACCAGTCATGAGGAGCTAAAAAGTGCTATAAATGAGGTGCAAAGTAATATGCAGGTGACCACAGCTCGGATTGAAGAGGCACAGGAGAGAATAGCTGACTTAAAAGATAAAATTATGGAAAAAGAGGAAGCTGAGAAAAAGAGAGATAAAAAAAAAAATCCAGGAGTGTGAGGGGGAGAATTAGAGAACTAAGTGATGCAATGAAACACAACAATATCCGTATAATAGGAATTCCAGAAGAGGAAGAGAGAGAGAAAGGGGTTGAAGGGGTACTTGAACAAAACATAGCTGAGAACTTCCCTGATCTGGGGAAGGAAAAAGACACTGAAATCCAACAGGCACAGAGATCTCCCTTCAGACGTAACTTGAATCGATCTTCTGCACGACGTATCATAGCGAAACTGGCAAAATACAAGGATAAAGACAAAATTCTGAAAGCAGCTCGGGATAAACACACTCTAACATATAAAGGGAGTCTGATAAGACTACTGATGGATCTATCTACTGAACCTTGGCAGGCCAAAAAGGAATGGCAGGAAATCTTCAATTGATGAATGGAAAAAATATGCAACCGAGAATCCCTTATCAAACAAGCCTGTCATTCAGACGAGAAGGAGAGACAAAGGTCTTCCCAAACAAACAAAAGCTGAAGGAATTCATCATCACTAAACCAGCCCTACAAGAGATCCTAAGAGGGATTCTGTGAGAGAAATGTTGCAAGGACCACAAAGTACCAGACACATCACTCCAAGCATGAAATCTACAGATATCACACTGACTCTAAACCCATATCTTTCTGTAATGATATTGAATGTAAATGGACTAAATGCTCCAACCAAAAGACATAGGGTATCAGAATGGATAAAAAAACAAGAGCCATCTATTTGCTGTCTACAAGAAACTCATTTGAGATCTGAGGACACCTTCAGATTGAAAGTGGATGGATGGAGAACTATCTATCATGCCACTGGAAGTCAAAAGAAAGCTGGAGTAGCCATACTTATATCAGACAAACTAGACTTTAAATTAAAGGCTGTATAACAAGAGATGAAGAAGGGCATTATATAACAATTACAGGGTCTATCCATCAGGAAGAGCTAACGATTATATAAATTTTTTTTAATGTTTATTTATTTTTGAGACAGAGAGAGACAGAGCATGAATGGGGGAGGGTCAGAGAGAGAGGGAGACACAGAATCGGAAGCAGGCTCCAGGCTCTGAGCTGTCAGCACAGAGCCCAACGTGGGGCTCGAACCCACAGACCGTGAGATCATGACCTGAGCCGAAGTCGGACGCTTAACCGACTGAGCCACCCAGGCGCCCCAGGAAGAGCTAACGATTATAAATGGCCATGCACTGAAGACGGGAGTCCTCAAATATATAAAACAATTCATCACAAACATAAGCAAACTTATATTTTTTAACTTTATTTATTTTTGAGACAGAGAGACACAGAGCATGAATGGGGGAGGGTCAGAGGGAGACACAGAATCCGAAACAGGCTCCAGGCTCTGAGTGGTCAGCACAGAGCCCAACAAGGGGCTCAAACTCACGGACCGCGAGATCATGACATGAGCTGAAGTCAGACGCTTAACCGACTGAGCCACCCAAGCGCCCCAAGCAACCTTATTGATAAGAATGTGGCAATTGCAGGGGACTTTATTACCCCCCTTACAACAATGGATAGATCATCTAGACACAGGATCAATAAAGAAACAAGGGCGCTGAATGACACATTGGATCAGATGGACTTGACAGACATATTTAGAACTCTGCATCCCAAAGCAACAGAATATACTTTCTACTCAAGTGCACATGCATCATTCTCCAAGATAGATCACATACTGGGTCACAAAATGGCCCTTCATAAGTATAAAAGAATTCAGATCATACCATGCATACTTTCAGACCATAAGGCTATGAAGCTTGAAATCCACCACAGGAAAAAGTTTGGAAAAAGTCCAAAAACATGGAGGTTAAAGATCACCCTACTAAAGAATGAGTGGGTCAACCAAGCAATTAGAGAAGAAATTTAAAAATATATGGAAGCAAATGAAAATGAAAATACAACAATCCAAATGCTTTGGGATGCAGCAAAGGCAGTCCTGAGAGGAAAATACATTGCAATCCAGGCCTATCTCAAGAAACAAGAAAAATCCCAAATACAAAATCTAACAGCACACCTAAGGGAAATAGAAGCAGAACAGCAAAGACACCCCAAACCCAGCAGAAGAAGAGAAATAATAAAGATCAGAACAGAAATAAACCATACAGAATCTAAAAAAACTGTAGAGCAGATCAATGAAACCAAGAGTTGGTTTTTTTTGAAAAAATAAACAAAATTGATAAGCCTCTAGCCAGGATTCTCAAAAAGAAAAGGGAGATGACCCAAATAGATCCAATCATAAATGAAAATAGAATTATGACAACCAATCCCTCAAGAATACAAGCAATTATCAGGGAATACTATGAAAAATTATATGCCAACAAACTGGGCAACCTGGAAGAAATGGACAAATTCCTAAGCACCCACACACTTCCAAAACTCAAACGGGAAGAAATAGAACATTGAACAGACCCATAACCAGCGAAGAAATTGTATCACTTATCAAAAATCTCCAACAAATAAGAGTCCAGGAGCAGATGGCTTCCCAGGGGAATTCTATCAGACATTTAAAGCAGAAATAATACCTATCCTTCTCAAGCTATTCCAAAAAATAGAAAGGGAAGGAAAACTTCCAGACTCATTCTATGAAGCCAGCATTACTTGGATTCCTAAACCAGACAGAGACCCAGCAAAAAAAGAGAACTACAGGCTAATATCCCTGATGAATATGGATGCAGAAATTCTCAACAAGATACTAGCAAATTGAATTCAAAAGCATATAAAAAGAATTATACACTAAGATCAAGTGGAATTCATTCCTGCCTTGCAGGGCTGGTTCAACATTCACAAATCAATCAATGGGATACATCACATTAATAAAAGACAAGATAAGAACCATATGATCCTGTCAATCGATGCAGAAAAAGCATTTGACAAAATTCAGCTTCCTTTCCTAACAAAAACCCTGGAGAATGTCGGATAGAAGGAACATACTTAAACATCATAAAAGCCATTTATGAAAAGCCCACAGCTAATATCATCCTCAATGGGGAAAAAATGAGAGCTTTCTCCCTGAGATCAGGAACACAACAGGGATGTCCACTCTCACTGCTGTTGTTTAACATAGTGTTGGAAGTGCTAGCATCAGCAATCAGACAACAAAAGGAAATCAAAGGCATCAAAACTGGCAAAGACGAAGTCAAGCTTTCACTTTTTGCAGATGACATGATATTATACATGCAAAACCCGATAGACTCCACCAAAAGTCTGCTAGAACTGATACATGAATTCAGGAAACTCACAGGATACAAAATCAATGTACAGAAATCAGTTGCATTGTTAGACACTACTAATGAAGCAACAGAAAGACAAAGAAAGAAACTGATCCCCTTCACAATTGCACCAAGAAGCATAAAATACCTAGGAATAAACCTAACCAAAGATGTAAAAGATCTGTATGCTGAAAACTATAGAAAGCTTATGAAGGAAATTGAAGAAGATATAAAGAAATGGAAAAACATTCCGTGCTCAGGGACTGGAAGAATACATATTGTTAAATGTCAATACTACCCAAAGCTATCTACACATTGAATGCAATCCCAATCACAATTGCACCAGCATTGTTCTCAAAGCTAGAACAAGCAATCGTAAAATTTGTATGGAACCACAAAAGGCCCCGAATAGCCAAAGTAATTGTGAAGAAGAAGACGAAAACGGGAGGCATCACAATCCCAGACTTTAGCCTCTACTACAAAGCTGTAATCATGCAGACAGCACGGTATTGGCACAAAAGCAGACACTTAGACCAATGGAATAGAATAGAAATCCCAGAAGTAAACCCACAAAAGTATGGCCAACTGATCTTTGACAAAGCAGGAAAGAATATCCAGTGGAGAAAAAGACAGTCTCTTTAACAAATGCTGGGAGAACTGGACAGCAACGTGCCGAAGGAGGAAACTAAACCACTTCTTACACCATTCACAAAAACAAACTCAAAATGGATAAAGGACCTGAATGTGAGACAGGAAACCATCAAAACCCTAGAGGAGAAAGCAGGAAAAGACCTCTCTGACCTCAGCCGCAGCAATTTCTTACTTGACACATCCCCAAGGCAAGGGAATTAAAGGCAAAAGTGAACTATTGGGACCGCATCAAGATAAAAACCTTCTGCACAGCAAAGGAAACAATCAACAAAACTAAAAGGCAACCAATGGAATGGGAAAAGATATTTGCAAATGACATATTGAACAAAGGGCTAGTATCCAAAATCTATAAACAGCTCACCAAACTCCACACCTGAAAAACAAATAATCCAGTGAAGAAATGGGCAGAAAACATGAATAGACACTTCTCTAAAGAAGACATCCAGATGGCCAACAGGCACATGGAAAGATGCTCAACGTCGCTCCTCATCAGGGAAATGCAAATCAAAACCACACTCAGATACCACCTCACGCCAGTCAGGGTGGCTAAAATGAACCAATCAGGAGACTATAGATGCTGGAGAGGATGTGGAGAAACGGGAACCCTCTTGCACTGTTGGTGGGAATGCAAACTGGTGCAGCCACTCTGGAAAAGAGTGTGGAGGTTCCTCAAAAAAATAAAAATAGATCGACCCTATGACCCTGCAATAACACTCTAGGAATTTACCCAAGGGATACAGTAGTGCTGATGCTTAGGGGCACTTGTACCCCAATGTTTATAGCAGCACGTTCAACAACAGCCAAATCATGGAAAGAGCCTAAATGTCCATCAACTGATGAATGGATAAAGAAATTGTGGTTTATATACACAATGGAATACGATGTGGCAATGAGAAAGAATGAATTACGGCCTTTTGTAGCAATGTGCATGGAACTGGAGAGTGTGATGCTAAGTGAAGTAAGTCATACGGAGAGAAAGACAGATGCCATACGATTTTATTCTTAGGTGGATCCTGAGAAACTTAACAGAAGACCATGCGGGAGGGGAAGAAAAAAAAAAGAGGTTAGAGAGGGAGGGAGCCAAAACATAAGAGACTCTTAAAAATTGAGAACAAACTGAGGGTTGATGGGAGTGAGAGGGAGGAGAGGGTGGGTGATGAGTATTGAGGAGGGTACCTGTTGTGATGGGCACTGGATGTTGTATGGAAACCAATTTGACCATAAATTTCATATTTAAAAAAATAAAAAAATACATAAAATAATATTTGACATGTAAAAAAAAGTCATTTGAAGCTGAAATCTTTAAGGGCAGAATGACTTTTCCTGGGGCTTCTGCCTGGCTCAGTAGGTTAACTGTCCGACTTTCCCTCAGGTCACACTCACTGTTCATGACTTTGAGCCCCGCTTCAGGTTCTGTGCTGACAGCTCAGAGCCTGGAACCGGCTTCAGATTCTGTGTCTCCCTCTGTCTGCCCCTCCCCTGTTCATGCTCTCCCTCTCTCTCTGTTTCTGTCTCAAAAAATAAATAAACATTAACAAATTCTTTAAAAAATGAATGACTTCTCTTACATCCTAGAGTGATTCCTAGGAAGTAAACTCTTCTTTAATGACCCTGTGTTTTTCCTGCAATGCACCCCACATTACTGTGGCAACAGACAGGAGATGGCAGTATAGGTTCATGAACTAATTAGTGGTAGGGGAGGAAGGAAAAAGGGAAGAGTGGAATTTGGGAAAAGAAATGACCCTAGACCTGGAGATATAACATGACATTAATGAATAGAGAAAGAACATTCAGGAGGGACACTGGCAAAGAGTGTTCTAAGTGTGGGAAAAACAGGAGAGTTCATTTCTGACTCTTTTTTTTTTAACTTTTTTTAATGTTTATTTATTTATTTTTGAGAGAGAGAGAGAGAGAGAGAGAGCGAGCGAGCAGGGGAGGGGCAGAGAGAGAGGGAGACAGAATCCCAGGCAGACTCCATGCTGTCAGCACAGAGCTTGACATGGGACTTGAACCCAGGAACCATGAGATCATGACCTGAGCCAAAACCAAGAGTTGGACGCTTAACCAACTGAGCCACCCAGGTGCCCCTTCTGACTCTTAATAGTAAGCTTTGTGTCTTTCAGAGGCAGAGTCACAGTGGCATTGAAATCAGGCAAACAGTGATCTGACTCCCTGTGACCAGGACCCTGGGAAGTGGGGACACTCAGCAATGACACAGAGGTGACTGAGGGAGCCTGAGAGCAGGATTAGTCCCATATGGAGTGTGTGGGAAAAAAGGAGTGGTTCCTGTACTGGCCCCTGAGTCTGTTCCTCACCCGACAGAGTGAGAGCAAAAGAAAAGGTCTCAGGTGCATGGCGGTCTGGAAATGGTCACCATTAAGGTTTCTGGAAAACTTTGTACCTTCTAGCAACCTCTGGGAATAAGAGGCCATCAGAGTAGGAATATGTTTTCTGCTTTCTACTTCTCATGGGACCGTTTGCATTTCAGGCCAGAACCTCGTGCCTCTGAGGGTGTGTTGGGCTGCAGTTGATCTGAGGCAGGGGCATCCGAATGGTCTGGGGGCTGAGCTGTAGTTTTATGAGAGATAAAGACCCTGGCCTGTGTCCCCTGTGCAGATTGTCCATAGTCTGTGCTCCGACCTGAACAACAGAGGATGGAGGGAAGATGATACAGGCGGCTGGGACTTCTTTGGCGAAGCTTCCATCATTTTCTTCTACCTGGACCCCAACTCTCCCAACTACACGGTTAGTCAGTGAGTCCAGGTCCCACCAGACAGTCACTGTGTTACCCAAAGCAATAGGTGTCCCTTCCCCAGTTGCCATGATGGTGTCAGGGCAGAGGGTGGGGTGGTTTGATCCAGTCATCCTCAAATCTTGGGTTTCTTACCAGTGGGTCAGTAAGGGCCAGTCTCTGTCATCCAGACGTTATGTTGTGTGGACATTACCTGGAACTGCAGACACATTTTCCCCATGTGGGAAGTCAGTGTGAGACACAGTACATTTGGCTTATGTGTCCTCTTTCTTGCCCAAGACGGTGTCATCTCTCTGAGCATGGGGACCCTCCCTGTGATTTCTGTACTGTGATCTGAGCCCCAAGCCCACATAGGTCATGTAGTGAAGGTTCTCTCAATGCCACGCATGTAGAGCATGTGGACGGTTGACTATCCTCAGTCAGGCACAGCTATGCTCTGTGTCGCTGTTCTGTCCTTGTGCTTTGATATGGACTGAACTGTATCCCCGTAGATTCCTATATGGAAACCCACACTGTGACTTCATAGACTTTATAGAAGAGGTACACAGCATGGGTGAGCACACGTGGAAATGCCATGTGAGGACCCAGGATGAATGTAATCACTTGCAAGACAAGGAGAGAGACCTCAGGGGACATCAAACTTGCCACCACCTTGAACTTGGACATTTAGGCTCCAAAACTGTGAGAAAATAAATATCTTTTGATTTGCTCACCCAGTATGTGGTATGATGTTATGGCAGCCCCAACAGGCAGGCACAATTCTCAAGGACTCTGTCCCGAGGGCAACAGGTCCCAGCATCCAGGAATTTCTGCTCAGTTTGCATAAAACAGAAAATGTGCTCCTACAGACACAGGGTTTGGTGTCTGAATTGAGAGGACAAGGACACATACTCAAGAGAAAGTTCACTGGTTTGGGTTTCAGACCTCCGTTTTAGGGAAGCAGCTGTGTTGGCAGAAGGTGGGGGCTGCACTAGGAAAGCGCATCAGTGTGGGGACAGCAGGTTTTTGTCTCACTTCCCCACGGGCCTGGAGCACTGTGTGAGCACTGAGACTGTTGTCCCATGTTGAGCAGTAATAATCAGCCTCGTCCTCAGCCTGGAGCCCAGTGATGGTCAGGGTGCCTGTGCTGCCAGACTTGGAGCCAGAGAATCGTTCAGGGACCCCTGAGGGTCTGCTATTATCCCAATAGATTATGGTTTGGGGGGTTGTGCCTGGGAGTTGTTGGTACAGCTGACATAATTGCTACCGATGTTGGAACTGCTTCCAGTGCAGGAGATGGTGACCCTCTGGCCCAAGGAGCCTGACACTGAGGGTGGCTGAGTCACTACAGACTGGGCCCAGGACCCTGGAAAATGGAGAGACACAGACAGGGTGAAGCTGGGGTCTGGACACAAGAGGGTGGAAGCAGGGCCCATGTGTCCTCCCAGAGCCCCTTCCCCTGTCCCCACATCCAATCACCTGTGCAGTGAGCGAGGAGGGTGAAAAGGACCGGAGACCAAGCCATGGTGGAGACCATCACCGATCCTGTCTTCTGTGCCCCACAGCTGAGCAGACCTCCCCTAATCTGTCCCTTTTCATCCACTGAGACAGGGCGGGCCTGTCCATGCAAATGATACCCCAGCTCTCTGACCCCTCACTGGACCTGAGTCAGGTACCTCCGCCCGTGGATGTCAGGGGGTGGGCAGAGGAATGGCTGTGTGGGGCCAGACTGTACAGAAGTCACAGTTATGAGTCTCAGCAGAGGGCACAGGCAGTGCAGGTGGCAGGTCTCAGGTTTCATCACCCCTGAACCCTCAGAAATGGGCCCTGTGAGCCCTCTTGTGTCCAGACTCAGAAACATCATTGTGCAAAATGGTAACCAGAGCCCATAAAAGGAGTTCCTGTCCCCCGTTGCTTTGTCCACTGCCCCTTTCCTAGGCCCAGGCCAGGTATCCTCCTGGGTAGCCTCCTATATCCTCAAACCAGACTTTCTGCTCTACTCAGACTCCTCCGGAAAAGCCAGGCCATGTTTCCCTGTATGTTTCATGGATCAGGACTGAGGTGGTATTTCTACAAAAACGCCACTTAGATCAGAATCATGTCTGGAGCTGTGGTGAGTACCAAAGGACACGTGGCCCCTTCTGTGTAGGATTCTGTGTTCTTTCCTATTATGTGCTTCCTCCCTGGTTTCCAGATCTCTCCTGCTCTGAGGTTCCCACAGGCTGAACAGAAGCTCTCTTTCTGTCCTCAGTGCTGTGGGAAGGAACAACTGTGTGTATTCCTAAGGGCACTGTCCACTAAAAATCTTTGCCATCTGTCACTATGTCTGCTTATTTGAAACGACAGTTCTCCACATACTGTGGTTAGGGATTTTCTCCCAGGATCTGTCCCCCCAGCACACAGATACAAATATGCAGGGGTCCTGTGTGCAGCACTGAACACAGAGCCCAATGGGCAAACCTGCAGGAAGTTCCAAGAGGGAAGGAGTGACCGCAGCAGGTGCTCTGACAGGGTTCCAGTGACACGGTTTATGTGTTAGTCACCACTTAGCCAAGTGTGCACTTTAGAAATGAGCAGAAAACATGAACAGACACTTCTCTAATGAAGACATCCACAAGGCCAACAGGCACACGGAAAGATGCTTAACATCACTCCTCATCAGGGAAATACAAATCAAAACCACACTAAGATACCACCTCACGCCAGTCAGAGTGGCTGAAATGAACCAATCAGGAGACTATAGATGCTGGAGAGGATGTGGAGACATGGGAACTGTCTTGCACTGAGGGTTGCAAACTGGTGCAGCCACTCTGGAAAAAAGTGTGGAGGTTCCTCAAAAAATTAAAAATAGATCTACCTATGACCCTGCAATAGCACTACTAGGAATTTACCCAAGGGATACAGGAGTGCTGAGGCATAGGGGCACTTGTACCCCTATGTTTATAGCAGCGCTTTCAACAATGGCCAAATTATGGAAAGAGCCTAAATATCCACCAAGTAGTGAATGGATAAAGAAGATGTGGTTTATATATACAATGGAATACTACTTGGCAATGAGAAAGAATGAAATCTGGTCATTTGCAGCAATGTGGATGGAACTGGATGGTATTAGGCAAAGTGAAATTGGTCAGTCAGAGAAAGACAGATATGGTATGTTTTCACTCATATGTGGATCCTGAGAAACTTAACAGAAGACCATGAGGGAGGAGAAGAAAAAAAAAGTTTGAGGGAGAGAACTCGAGGGAGAGAGCCAAACCATAAGAGACTCTGAAATGGGCGCCTGGGTGGCGCAGTCGGTTAAGCGTCCGACTTCAGCCAGGTCACGATCTCGCGGTCCGTGAGTTCGAGCCCCGCGTCGGGCTCTGGGCTGATGGCTCGGAGCCTGGAGCCTGTTTCCGATTCTGTGTCTCCCTCTCTCTCTGCTCCTCCCCCGTTCATGCTCTGTCTCTCTCTGTCCCAAAAATAAATAAAAAACGTTGGAAAAAAAATTAAAAAAAAAAAAAAGAGACTCTGAAAAACTGAGAATAAACTGAGCGTTGATGGGGCGGTGGGAGGAAGGGGAGGGTGGGTGATGGGCATTGAGAAGGGCACCTGCTGGGATGAGCGCTGGGTGTTGTATGGAAACCAATATGAGAGTAAATTTCATATTAAAAAATACAACAAAATAATTTTAAAAACTAAATGGGCATATGCTTGTGTATGAAAAAGTTCTCTCAGTGACATTGATTGAAACTCCATGACAGGGGCGCCTGGGTGGCGCAGTCGGTTAAGCGTCCGACTTCAGCCAGGTCACGATCTCGCGGTCCGTGGGTTCGAGCCCCGCGTCGGGCTCTGGGCTGATGGCTCGGAGCCTGGAGCCTGTTTCCGATTCTGTGTCTCCCTCTCTCTCTCTGCCCCTCCCCTGTTCATGCTCTGTCTCTCTCTGTCCCAAAAATAAATAAAAAACGTTGAAAAAAAAATTAAAAAAAAAAAAAAAAAAAAAAGAAACTCCATGACAATGTTCTTATGAAAATGCAGATACAATCAATCACTAGGATACTTTTCACAGATCTGTATTTACTACAGAGAAAAACAGATAGAAATTGTGGGAACAATGTAGAAGGGATGCTACCTCTTGGAGGTTGAATAGGAGTCGATAAAGTTTTTCAAAAATCATGTTTTCTTTGTCAAAAGTATAGCATGGTGGAATTTTTCTACAGGTAGGAGAGACATGATGTCCAGTGAAATCCCATGAGGGACCTATTTCTATGAACTCCAGAACCATCTCTGTGATGCAATTACCAAACACTGAGGGAGCTTCCAGGAAAGAGCGATTTGGGGTCAGACTTGTCTCTGGGGTGAACACAGCTCTACCTCTGTTCTTTGTGTCCAGCATATTCAGGATAGAAAGAAAGCTCATTCAGACCTCCATGAGTAGAGGAATGAATTTCTATTATCTGAGGCCAGAACTGGGCTGAAAACTTTCTATCAAAGATTCCATATGTGACTGGTGGAGAGATGGCGATAAGGGAAACTGTCTCCGTGAGGTCACTGTCACTGTGGCCCTTGGTTGGGACAGAAGAATTTTCAGCAGAGATCCAGATTGTGCAGGTGTCGCTGGGAAGACTGAAGCAGAGACCCCCGCATGTCCTCATGTACCTTAGCTCCGTGGGAGCATCACTGAAGATGCTGTCCCAGAATCAATGAACTGATCAGTTTTGGGGGCTGGCTGGATCCCAGAGATTGTTGGGGACTGAGCTACCCATGGGACAGAGAGTCTCCTTGGGATTCCCGAGCATCAATCTTGTCCCAGGAGAGCAGGTGTTCAGAGCATGTGCTTGTTGCCCTTGTGACAGGACCCCAGTCACACTGGATGTTGCTGGTGTTTCTGATGATGGGGATTCTGCCTCCTGGGATTCTGACCCTGGTGGTACTGTTTGAGTACATGTTGACTATGATTTCTGGAGAGAAAGAGAAGCTGGGAAACTGAAGACTCTAGGACACTATACACTCAGAGGAGAGATGTGTGTGTGTGTGTGTGCTTCTGCGTGTGTGTCTGTGTGTGTGTAAGACAGACAGAGAAAGAGAGAGAGAGAGAAGAGAGAGAGAGAAAATGTTTCATGTATCCTCAGGAAGTCTTTCCTTCAGAGGTCAACTATGTAGACAAGTGTACCCCTGTCCCTCTAATGTCCTCTCTCCGCTCCCTGAGTGTTCTCCATGCAAATCCATTGCTGGGGCTGGCGCTCTAAAGAATCTCCTGTGTTCTGGAGCTTGGAGCTAAAGAAGGCTAGTGTCTTGAAGGTCACTTCCCTTGCACAAGGATGGAATGTACACAAGGAAGAGGAATTTGGTGCAGATTAGTTCTGATAGGAATTCCATTGAATCATGAATTTGGATCTTGGGGATGGGTCTTCAGTCCGTTTTTACCCAACAGATACATATCCCACATCTATAGGTTCAGGTCTCAGGAAGCACAAGACAGGGGTGACAACACAGTCCCTTCCTCCTGCCCTTCACAGCACAGCCACCCCCCACTATGCCCCCAAGGTCCCTGGATACCTCCTTGGTGGTGACCATGAAAGAGTGCCTTTTTTATCTTGGAAAAAGGCTAATACGTGAGACCTCAATGATTGGAACAATATTGTGTGGCTGCGTTAGTCTCCTGATGGCCTCGGAAACAAATATTCTCAAAAACAGGAAAATTTGTCATGTCTGGAACTATGTAGCCAATCCTTCCTTTGTTGGCTATGTCAACAGTTACCTTTTGTGGAACCTCAGTAAGTTTGAAGGGGGAAAAGTCGTTGTACTAATGGCTTTTGTGGGCAAATACTCAAAGGCTGAATGAACCTTCATTTGTCACAAACAGAATTATATTGTCGTATTACAGAGATTTACTGAGGCTGGTGGGCATGAAAACTACAAGCAGAGATGAGAGCAAGATTCAGATGTTGAGCGGATTTCCTGCCAGTCCATTTTCTGCGACTTCTCATCACTAGAGATGAAGCCTAGAGAGTGGAAATTACTGTAAAATTTTACTTCTCTCTGAAATCCTAACATAGAGCTGGGGTTCAGACCTGAAGCACCATAGGGAGAGACTGAAGGCCTGAAGGAGGCAGGAGCGGAGGGGAGAAGAGGAGCCTGTGTCGGGAGGGGGAGGGGTGAGGTGAGTCTGAAGAAGTTGTGACTCACTTTTTGTCAGATGGGTGAAAGAGAAGATTGTGTCTATGACCAAGGTGCTTATTAACATATCGAGTATGGATGTGTCGTCAATAACACAAGAGTCACAGTTTCCGTCCTGAGATTTGTGGATGAACATGACTATCTAGTTCACCTTGTCCAGTTGAGACAATCGTACTGTGTGATCTTAGGAACTATATAGGAGTCTCTGGATCCTGACACAGAGTTTCTGAAATCCTTGTCATTTCCTAAGTGACAAGAGCACTAGAAGCTTCTTAATTGTAATGACATGACTCTGGGTGGGCTTCTGGATGGCTCCTGGATGAGGCTGGTGCCCAGAAAGACCAAGCCTTGATCAGAGGCTGCGAATATTCACCCCCTCATACTTGAGACAGGGAGGGAAGACTGACAGTGCAGTTAATGTCCAATCATGTCTACCCGAATCCTCAATAAAAATGCCAAAGTACAGGGTTTGAAGAGCTTCCGGTTTGGTGAACACATCCACTCCCAGAACAGATGCACCTCAACTCCACAGGGACTGAAGCTCTGGTGCTTGAGACGCTCCCAGACCTAACACTAGGTGTCTCTTCATTATTTGTTTATGTGACCCCTTCATCATATCATTAATGAGCTGACAAAAGGAGTCAGTGTCTCCCTCGGTTCTGTCGGTTGATCTGGCAAATTAATGGAACTCGAGGAGGGAGTCGTGGAAACCTTCAACGTGTAGCCACATTGGACACAGGGTGCAGGCCATCTACTAGTTGTTGTTGGCATCAAAATAGGGAGCAGCCTCCTGGTGCTGAGCCCTTCCCCTGTGGATCTGACACTATCTCTCCACAGATAAACTAAGCGTTAAATTCAGTTAAATTGTAGGACACTCAATTGTGTGTGTGTCCCAAAGAATTTCTAGATGTGGGAAAACAGATACAAAACGTATAATTGATGAACATGAGTGTGTGAAGTGAAGTATTCTGCGAGTACTAAAGGAGATATGACTAGAGGGAGAGCCAGAGATTTTGGTTGTAAAATAGTTGTTCTTGTTACTTTTCTCCAGACCCAGGGGCATGTGCAGTTGGGCTCCATTCCCTGATTCGCGTGGGCTCCTGGGACACGTGTGCTGTCTCAGGCAAGAGCATCATCTGTGTGTCAGTCCTTCCTCCTCAAGGACAGCTGTCACCATAGAGGACTCTCCCCTACAGGAGCCTCCACAGAAGCTTCCCAATAACAGAGGCTCAGACACAAGGTCTGTGGACCCAGGGGTTTTTGTCTCACTTTCTCCGTATCTGAGTCACTGTGAGAAGCCAAAGCTTCTCCCACTGCCATGAGCTGTAGCACAGGAAGAGTCAGCCTTGTCCTCAGGCTGCGGCCCAGAGAGGAGCAGAAGCCCTGCCTTGGCCAAGGCATCTTTGGACCCAGAGAAGCGGCTGGGGACCGCATTGGTGTTTATTTGAGTCTGAGTAGTAGTACAAGAGATACAGAGGAGGGCTCACTGGCTTCTGCTGGAACCAATGTATGTAATAGCTGCCAACACTGAAGCCACTGCCCAAGGTGCAGATGTCTGGCAATTTTCCCGGAGATGCAGACAGGGAGAGCGGCTGGGTCAGCACAGGCTGGGACAGGGAACCTGCAAACATAGACACCCTTTGGGAATGCGGCTGGAAATGGAAACCAAATTCAGGATTCTGAGCAGAGGAGGAGTGATGTGGGGAGCACCTGAGTCCATAAGGCCTGTCCCTACCTGTGCAGTGAAGGAAGAGTAGGAGGAAGAGCAATGTCTAGGCCATGGTGACACAACCCCTGCTCCCCACACTGGGCTGGGCCGCCCCAGGCCTCCTTTTCTCCTCCACCCTCTGCCACAGGAAGGGCTGTGCATGCAAATGAGGTCCATCCAGTGCCTGCCCAGCCCCTCCCTGAACCCTGGTGCTGGAGCTCAGCTCACACCACACACTGGGGAGGATGGGGGTGGAACTCCTGCCCGGGGAAGCCCTGGGAGGTAGCACCTGCTGCGACAACACAAAGCCTCAAGGTCTGGTCTCCTTTGAGTGATTGGTCCCCACTGACCAGCTGTGTAGGGACCACAGGGCTGTCCCACAGTGCATCCTGTTAATCTCACATGGAAAAAGGAAAAATGAAGAAAAACATCCTGTAAGTGGTAAACCTTATTAAGAATAGATTAAATACGTAATTTCTTAGAAGTTACAAAACTGGCTGTCCTAGAAATACATTGAGTGAATAGACGAATTTCCATATAAAAATGGAAAAGGTTATTACTGAAGCACTCCACAGAAATACATTAGGTACAGACGTTTTCACAAGGGATATCTAACAAAACTTCAGAATTTAGATAATTCCAATTTATTTGCTTCATATTTTTTCATAATATAACACGGTATTGAATATTTCTTACTTCTTTTAAAAATGTTATAAAACTCAAAAATACACTTTCAAAATACCTTTCACAAAAAGGAAAAGAATAGAACAGTATCGTGAAATATTGATACAAATATTGACAAGAACACCTCAATACCATATTTACAAATTGATAGTATCATTAAGTGTGATTGATTCCAATGATACAAACTGGGTTACATAATAAGAAAGAGTTTTATATGACACACCATATTATTACATCATGAGATATGACCATATTGCCCCAATGGGTCTCAAAAGGGCCTTTCACTAGATTTAACACCATATCCTAATAAAACCCACATAAAACTACAAACAGATACATGTATAATATGGTAAAACACACACTCTCGCACACACGGATGATGTAGTCCTGAGGCCCACATCTAGGTTCCTGCAGTAGTGAGGAGACAATTTCCACAAAGATCAAGAGCAGGTAAAGGAGATCTTCACTTCTTTTATTTTCAAATTATTCCTCAATAGCTAGAAAATGTAATTAAAAAGCCAAAATCAATGGTTATTAGCACTGATGGCAAAGGACAAGTGGTCATTCTTGAATATCCAGATGGACGTCATGGCCTTAGGTAGGCCTGTGTTGCTTTCGCTGTGACGGCAGAGATCTCCCCAGTGAGGACTAGTCGCTGACTGTGACTAGTGCTGGTGACACTAAGTAACAGAGACAAGATGGGTGGAACAAGGGCAGTAGAGAGAGGTCTTGTCCCACTTGACTGGGAGAAGAGCCCTGTGCAAGGTGTGGGGCAGTGACCCTGGATCTGAAGTGATTATTTCCTCCCACGCTGGCTGCATTCTACATGATGTCAGTCATCACATTTATGGGGCTTCTGCCCCAGACCCACAATAGTACATATTGCAGAGGTTTTCAGTGCAGAAATTGGGGACCTTGGCTCAAGTGACCCGTTCACCAACAGATGGATTGTGAGTCTGGTGTCACTGCACCTGCTCCTTGATGAGCTGAGGAAAGGACAGGTCCTGTGTGATCTCAGGGACTCCTTTTGTAAAATCTGGCAAAGGTTTCCTGTTTAAAGGTTTGAAAAAGAGACTCCAGGACATGGTGGAGACCCCACAGAGCTCTGTCCTCTGAGGTTCCATGCGGGGATTCTGCCCACAAGCTCTTTCATCCTCTGGGCAGACTCTCCTGAGAGCCCACTTTCTCCTTGGAAACACATTCTGCTCGTGGTTCTCTATCAGCCTCAAACTTACCAGATGCCATAGACAAAAAGGACATGATCCACATTGGAATCGGTGTTGGGAACAGCCAGATCCAGAAGGGTACAGGGCATTGGGGCTCACAGGTGGAAGCAGGCCACACAGCAGTGAGGGTACAGTTTGCCTCCTGCCCCTCCGGCCAGCTGAGTGGTTTCCCAGTTGTCTGGCTCAGCCCCTCCCCTCTGCAGGCCCCTGCCACACTGCTCCCCTGCTTCCCTCAGCACCATGTCCTCCAGCTGCTGTGATCCCCTCTGCCCACCAAGCAGAATGTTCATTTAGGCAGCAGTCTTACTGACGTTGTGACCCGAGACTGGAGTAAGAAACGGCCTTTCTAGGTCTCTTATTGGAATGATGACATTCTCACATTTGGAAATGTATCTCACTGGAAAACTCTGATTTATTTCAAGATGTCCATCTCTGCCCAAAATATCCCTGGAACGCACAGTGTGTCTTGTGTTTGCAGACACTGCATGTGGTAAATGTAAAGATGGTGAAGGGGTGTCGTTGGGCACATATGGAGATAGTGCCCAAGTCCATGTGGGGTGTGCATGGAAATTTGGGACAAAGAACTTCCATCAGAGCTGTGGTACCTACGGTGGGGACTATATGGTGAGTCAAATGGTGTCCCTGCAGAGAGCTGGGGGACCCGTGGGTCAGAGGTCAGGGCATGTGCCAAGGCCAGAAAAAGAGAGGAGGCTGGTTGTAGGTGACTCTAGTGAATATCCACTCAGAGGGTCAAACAGATGGACCAATGTGCACATGAATCCAACATCTCCAAATGGAATTGGAATGGAAATTCGGAAAATAAACATACCTAGACTAAAACCTGAAATGGTTTTTACTTATTGTGAATGCACGTGAATGCACATATATTCATATGCCACAATTATAATCACAACAATGCTACCCATGTGCACATGCTAATTCTATAGGACCAGACTTTTTCCCTCACATTATTATTCCTTATAATCCTGAGAGGTCCTTAGGAACGTCAGGGGAAACTGAGCCCTTGTCTCTTCACGGGCTTGTGACATGGTGCTCTGTGAGGTCCCGGGTGCCAGTGAGGCAGGGATCTCAGGGTTGGTGTGTCACTTCCCCACTGGCCCGAAGCACGGCACAAGCTCCAAGACTGCTGCCCCATGCTGAGAGGGGATAATCAGCTCCGTCCTCAGCCCGAAGCCCAGGAATGGGCAGGATGGCAGCCCAGTGTGAAAGAGAGAGGCGTGTGGAGAAGGGTGGGGGGATCTCCCACTTGTCCTGGGTAAGGCCTGACTTCACCTGTGCAGGGAGTGGGGAGGGTGAGTAGTAGAGGAGCCCAGGTCATGGTAGATACCCAGCTCTGTTGTGCAGATTGAGTTCCCATGGTATATTTGTAGCTCCAGAAACGTCCATGGGGGTGGAGTTGCTGCACTCAAGTGAACCCTTGCGGTCTGTCTATCCAGCTTCCCTGCCCAGGGCTTTCACATGTGGGAGCACACAGAGGAGGAGTTAATGAACTAACCCAGAGATACAGGTGGTCTGGGTGCTGATGATCCCCAGGTCCTAGCAGGTCAGCGTCATCTAGTGAGCACACTGATGCCTGAAACCCTGGAGGCCCTGAATGGTGTCCCTGCTGGCAGGGGACAAACAAGATTGTCCCAGCCTTTCCCACATACCCTCAAATACCCAACCATTCCCCCAAAAAACAAATATTCCAGTGAAGAAATGGGCAAAAGACATGAATAGACACTTTTCCAAAAAAGACATCCAGATGGTTAAAGACACATGCAAAAAATGTTCTTCATCACCCATCATCAAAGAAATACAAATTCAAACCACAATGAGATACCATCTCACACCAGTCAGAATGGCTAAAATTAACAACACAGGCAAAAACAGACATTGGCAAGGATGTGGAGAAAAAGGATCTCAGTGCACTGCTGGTGGGAATGCAAACTGGTGTAGTAACTCTCAAAAACAGTATGGAGGTTCCTCAAAAATCTAAAAATGGAACTACCCATGGATGATGGGCATTGAGGAGGGCACTTGTTGGGATGAGCACTGGGTGTTGTATGCAAACCAATTTGACAATAAGTTATATTTTTTAAAAAAGTGAGTGGGAAAACAGAAAAAAAAGTACTACCCTACAACCCAGAAATTGCACTGCTAGGTATTTGTCCAAGGGATACAATTGTGCTGTTTCAAAGGGGCACAGGCACCCCAATGTTTCTAGCAGCACTATCAACAATAGCCAAAGTATGGAAAGAGTCCAAATGTTCATCGACAGATGATGGAAAAAGAAGATGTGGTATATATATACAATGGAGAATTACTCGGCAATCAAAAGAAAGAAATCTTGCCATTTGCAACTACGGGGATGGAACTGGAGGATATTATGCTAAGTGAAATTAGCCAGTCAGAGAAAGTGAAACATCCTATGACTTCACTCATATGAGCAATTTAAGATACAAAACAGATGAACATAAGGGAAGGGTAGCAAAAATAATACAAAAACAAAGAGGGAGACAAAACATAAGAGACTCTTACATATAGAGAACAAACTGAGGGTTGCTAGGGGTTGTGGGGGGGGGCGTGGGCTAAATGGGTAAGAGACATTAAGGAAGACACTTGTTGGGATGAGCACTGGATGTTATACATAGGGGATGAATCACTGGAATCTACTCATGAAATTATTATTGGACTATATGCTAACTAATTTAGATGCAAATAGACGAATAAAGAAATAAATAATACATTAACAAAATACACAAAATACACTAAAGGCCTTCAGATCTCATAGTTTCATTTGTCTACAACCTCGCTCCACATTCAAGACAGAAAATGTATACTGTGATAACACAGAGTCTCCCACACACAGAGAACTCAGTCCCACACCCAGAAAATTAGATAATGAGATGGGGGTGGGGAGGACATTTCTACAAGATGAAAAGGCTAACGTGACCTAAACACCATTATTATTCACCATCTTTCGGTAAGGTTTAGGCGCTGCAAGTGAATGAGAAAATCACTGGTTGGCTCTCAGCATTGATGGGAATGGACAGGGACCCATTTCAAAAGACAAAAGTTTATGATTTAGTCATATATCCTCTGGGGCTGGTGCTGCAGGGAGAGAAGACATCATCCCAAGAGCCAAAAGAACAGTTATTTCTACTGAAGACTAACAAGAGGATTACATAGGTCCGGAAACTTCTAGAAATAGGTAAATGGCCAAGGATGGAGACCCTGGCTTCCTCAGAAGTCAGGTGGGAGCTGGGAACACTGGACCTACGACCCCCAGTCCATGAACTTAGAGACCTTGTGTCTCAACATGATGGGCGAGATGAGCTTTCTGTGTCCTTTGAGACCCTTTGTCTAGGAAGGGGCTGCTGTGAGTGACTTTAGGGACAGAGGGAAGGAGGAGCCCTCACTCCCAGGTGGTGCTCCTGCGTGCACCAGGGCCCATGGTGGCAGCAGCATGAGAATCAGAAGCAAAAGTCACAGGCTGAACCTGAGCAGCTGCTGGGGCCTCGCCCTCCCAGCAGATGAGAAAGGGGTTCTGCTTTCAGTTCTCATGGGCCTGGGACTTTGTGTGAGCCCACGATGCTGTCCCAGGAGGGGCAAGGACCAGAAGCCTCCTCCTCAGCCCTCAGCCCTCAGCCCAGTGAAGACCTGGGAGCCAGAGTTGCTAGACATGGAGCCAAAGAGGGAATCAGGATCGATCCACAATGGATCCAACTATCATAATAGATGAGGCTTTAGGGGCAATTAGTGGGAGCTTTTGTTACCAGGACACATAGCGGACACTCCCGATGTGTCCTGACTCAGAGCTGGATTTGTGTTCCTGTTTCTGCTGTGACCTGTCATGGACCCTGCCCTCAGGGTAGCCTGCCTTTGGCACCCAGGAATGTGCTCAGTTTGAGAAAATCACACAGTATATTGATCCCAAAGACAGGCTTCAAGGAGGAATTGCAAACAATGTGGAAAGACTTTGTAGACTTATTGCTTGTGGAGGGTCTCAGACCCTAATTTGTACAAAACAAACAAGGAAGCACATGACTTGGCCTAAAAGTCAGAGCTGCACAGGAAGTCCCATTGCTGTGGGGACAGCAGGTTTTTGTCTCACTTCCCCACAGGCCTGGAGCACTGTGTCAGCACCTTGAGTAATGCCAGCAGACAGGCAGTAATAATCAGCCTCATCCTCAGCCTGGAGCCCAGTGATGGTCAAGGAGCCGGTGTTGCCAGACTTGGAGCCAGAAAATCTGTCAGGAACACTTGAGGGTCGTCTGTTATTAGCATAGATGAGGACTTTAGGGGCCTTTCCTGGAAGCTGTTGGTACCAGTTCACACCAACAATACCGATGTTACTGCTGCTTCCAGTGCAAGAGATGGTGACCGTCTGGCCCAGGGCCCCAGATACTAAGGGAGGCTGAGTCAGCACAGACTGGGCCCAGGAACCTGGAAGGGGAGAGACAAAGAGAGCATGATGCTGGGATCTAGACACTAGAGGAGGATCCAAGGCCCACGTGTCCTCCCTGGACCACTTCCTCTGTTCCCTCATCTAGTCACCTGTGCAGTGGATGAGAAGGGTGAGGAGAAGAGGGAACCAGGCCATGGTGGAGGTCATCACCGACCCTGCCTTCTGTGGATCCACAGCTGAGCAGATCTCCTCTAATCCCTTCCTTCCCCTTTTCATCCTCTGAGAGAGGGAGGGCCCATCCATGCAAATCAGACCAGCAGCTCTCTGACACTTCACTGACCCTGGGTCAAGTCCCTCTGCCTGAGGATGTCAGGTGGGTTGGACGGGGAGGTGATCTCTGGGGCCATGCCAGGAGAGGGGAGGTCACAGTTTGGAGTCCTGAGCAGAGGACACAGGCATTGTCCAGGTGCAGGTCCCAGCTCTAATCATGGCCGACCCTCAGGAGCAGGTGACGACCACCCCCTGGTGTCCAGGCCCAGACACAGCATATGTGACCTGGTGAGCAGATCTCATCAGAGTTCCTGCCTTCCCACTGCTCTGTCCACCATCCCCTTCCTTCGGGACAGGCCAGGTGTCCCCTGTGTGGCCTCCCATCCCCTGAGGACACACTGTGCTCTCCTCCAGCTCTGCATAGTGAGTCTGTCCACAGCGCCCTTGGTTATTATTGATGGGGCAGCACTGACGTGGTGACTCTTGTACAACCACACAGATGAGGATCAGGGCCACAGAGCGATGGGTCCACATTGACACATGGCCAGTTCTGGGCAGGAGGCCGACTTCTTCCCCCTTCCCTGCTTCCTCTCTGGTCCCAAAGTTTCCTTTCCCAGAAGCTCCCTCAGCACTGAGGACACAGGGAGACCTTTTGTCCAGGTTGTGGGTAGAAGCCCACATCCCTCGTGTGCATTCCACAGGGTTCCACACTGAACATCTTTGTCAGCTGTCACTCTTGCCACCTCACATCACATACTGGGGACGATGGAGGTTGACTTCACCCCTGGGGAGACCCCTGCAAGGAAGCACCTGTTGAGACAACACACATGTCCTTGCTCAAGTGGGGACTCTGCCACACCCGAAGGGACGCAGCTGCTGAGTCTCGCTCAGGAAGTACAGGGCCCAGTCCCCAGTCCCAGGTTCTTTTTAGTGTATGGTCCTCACTGAGCCTCTGTGTAGGGACACCATGGCAGTCCCACAGCACCCCCTCCTGGCTGAAGGGCACACACCCCACTACGTTTTCACAGTCCTGAGAGACCAGCGGGTTTCCTCACTTCTGTTTATCCACACATCTTTGAGCTGAATCTTGGATAATGTCACCCTACAGTGCTGCCCATGTTCAATGTAGCATTTTTCAGACTCCAAACAAGCCCTAGTCCATAGGATTTGGAGGCATTTACCTCAATTAAATGGTAAATTGCCAGTTCTTTGCAGAAGATACTCCAGACCTCATGTCCCTCCTCTGGCCTACAATTGAGAATATGTCTATCTCGTGAATGTTTGAAAACTGTGCGTTAAAGCAATGGATTCCAGCTACTTTCCATTAAACTGAGTATTATGTTAATCTTCTATATTTTTAGCTAATTTCCTTGGCTTACTACCTTAAGAAGAAAAGGGAAAACAATGAATTTATATTTGATGAAGTCATATTTAACAAGTGTCATTTTTTGTTTTTCTTTTGTTTTTTAAAACCCAAGATCCCGAATATTTTCTCCTTTTATGTTTACAGCTTTTTGTTTACAGTTATTTCTATTATACTTTTATTAATTTTTTAATATATATAAAGAGATTTTTAAGTATGATTCATTTCTCTCTCAAGATATCCAATTGTTCTGTGGCCATTTGTCCAAAAGTCCATCCTTTCTCCTCAAGAAGGCTTCTTCTACTTTATAAAAGAAAAAAATTGTTTATCCTTCATTCTGTGGGTCCATTTCTGGGTTTTATGTTCTGTTATCTTGGCCAATGTGTCTATCCTCTATCCATACCACCCTGACTTGCTAGGACAGGAACCGAATTACACTTTTATCCAATTTGGGAAGAACTGGCATATTTACTATAATGAGTCTTCTCATCCATGAACGGAACTTATCTTTCCTTGTTTTAGATCCACTTTGATTACATTTACCAGCATTGTCCAGATTTCAGTACCAGTGGCCTATACTTGTTTTGGTAAATATGACCCTAAATAGTTCATCGAGTGGTTTTAAGAGGTTTTTTAAATTATTTTCACCTGTTTATTGCTAGTATGGATACATCTATATGATCTTTCTATGTTGATCTTTATTCTAAAGTGTTTCCAAAATTATTTACTACTCTTTGAATTTATATATTTGCATACCTAATTGTAGGTTCCTTTGTAGTTTTCCTGTAGGTCATCTCTCACCTGAAATGGGACAATTGTCTCTTGTTCTTCTTCATCTGAATGCCTCTCATTGTTTGTCTTGCCTTATGGTTCTGACAGACACATCCAGTCCTATGTGGAACAGCAGTGTTGAGATAGGACATGGTGGCCTTGCTCCCTACCCGAGGTGGGAAAGCTTTCAGTGTTTCATCTCTTATTGTGTTCACTGAAGGGAAGGTGTTTTATAGTTTTCTTTACCAAACTGAAGATGTACTCTTCTATATTTTGTTCTCGGAAAAATTTTATCACTCTCATTCATATACTCATTCATTCTTTTCCATGAGCACAAATAGGCCTTGAGCTGTGCAGGAAGTGGAAGAGAATTCATCCTACCTGAGAGAGTGAGGAAGACGCTTTCATCGGTCTTTCTTTTTTAATTTTTTTAATGTCTATACATATTTGAGAGAGAGACAGATGGAACACAAGTGGGGGAAGGGCAGAGAGAGAGGGAGACAGAATGGGAAGCAGGCTGGAGGCTCCGAGTTGTCAGCAGAGAGCCCGACATGGCACTTGAACTCAGTAGGCATGAGATCATGACCTGAACCGAAGTCAGATATTTAACTGACGGAGCCACCCAGGGGCCCCTGGGGTGGGCCTCTGCTGTCCCTGATTGCTGGCCAAAACCACATGGATTATTCCATTCTATCCCACATACCTTCACACCCCGAAAACATCCTGTCTTCTGTGACAAAACTGGCACCCCAGTTAGAGGCCCGTGGTTGTCTGGACCCTCGTTACTGAGCTGCTCCTGATGGCTGTCAGGTGCTGGGTCCACAGCTCTGGGCTCACCCGTGGGCTTCATACACATGCCGACAGCACCCCTTTCTGGCTCCGTTACAGGTGACAAAGCACATGAAAGGCAATGTGAGTATCGCGCCTGGGGGAAGGGAAGGCCCTCTTGACTCCTGCCAGCTCCACGGACCCCTCCTCAATATTGGGGGAGATCCCTCAGCTCAGGGCCCATCACTGGGCTGCAACCTTCTCACCCGCACCCACCCCTCCGTTCCCTACAGCAGCCTCCCCAGATCCTGACCCTCCCTCATGGGTTTACATGAGTGGAGGACAGGGTGACCAGAGACCTGGCCCCTGAGGAATGATGTGTCCTCAGCTGGCACAGCAGGCAGACAGAAGCCTGGACCGGCCACATCCCACGGTTTGGGAAGGCTGGGGCACTCCTCCTCCCTCTGACCCCAGATTACTGAGCAGGGTAAGACCCCCGGGCCCTCACCTGGATTCCTCTCCTGTCTACTGCTTGTGGGAATGGGGGAGTCCATCAACAAGGACCACAGGGGAAGGGATTGGAAAGAGGCAGCTCTGCCTTGTCAGAAAGACAGAGGTGGCTCCCTGGGACCCACCTCTCAGCACAGCTCTTCCAGCACGACCTGAGCCTGGACAACTGACCTGAGGAGGAGGGGTCTGATGAGGACACAGTCAACAGCCTCTGCCTGGTCCCCTCCTCACGCTCCCCTCTGGCTCCTTGATCATCTATGCAGCACTGAGACATCATCACAGCACATCAGATTCTGGGGTTTCCTGTCAACCCTTCCAATGGTCCAGGTCCACCTCACTGCCTCACCCTTGTTGACTCTCCAGAAACATCTTATTTGTGTTGCATTCATACTTCTTTGTCTTCTTTCTCTCCCAGGACATTTTCAGGAACATGAGGACGTAGATTGTCCCTAGCACACTCACACCAAACCTAAGCCCAAAGGTCATGCCTGGCACATACTTGGTGTTCACCAGAGGGTGTGCGGGGACGGATCTCTGTACAGTCATCTATCCTGACCAGGAACACATGAAACCTGCCGGGGTCTGACCCAACGGGGACTCAATTCCCAGGACAGCCTGCCCCCAGGTGTGCAGTAAATCCTGCCCAATGGAAGAAAATGAGACAATGCTTTGCAGAGTAGGGCTGGGTTTAGGGGCACAATTTGAGAGAACAAGGACACTATTTCTAGACAAAATTCCCTAGCCTTGTCTAAGACTCCACTATTAGAAGACAGGAAGAAAGAAGCAGCTCCGTCGGCCAAGGGGAGTGAGCTGCACAGGAAGTCCCATTGCTGAGGGGACAGCAGGTTTGGGTCTCACCTCTCCACAGGCCTGGAGCAGTATGTGAGCTTTGAGACTGTGGTCCCACACTGAGCAGTAATAATCAGCCTCATCCTCAACCTGGAGGCTAGAGATGCTCAGGGAGGCCACGTCCCTGACCTGGAGCCTGAGAGTCTAGACAAGACCACCGCAGGCCGAGCACTGCTACCATAGATGACAACGTTGGGGACACTGCCTGGGAGCTGCTGGTACCAGGACACACCCCCAGCCCCAACGTTGCTGCTGCTTCCGGTGCAGGAGATGGTAACAGTCTTATTCACAGGCTAGGACACTGCAGATGGCTGAGTCACCACCGACTGGGCCCAGGACCCTGCAAGTCAGAAGAGAGACACGGGGTGAGAGAGAGGGGTCAGTGGACAGGGCCCATACATGGTTCCACAGTCCTCTCGTCTCCAGCCCCGATCCCAGCCTCCAGCCACCTGTGCAGTGAGCCAGCAGTGTGAGCAAGAGAGGAGCCCAGGCCATGGTGGAGACCCCTGCTCAGCAGTGTGTCCTCAGTGTCCCTCAGCCGGGCTCCCAGAGTCTCTCTTATTGCCTCCAGCAGCCCAAGGGGAGGGAGAGACCCTTCATGCAAACCAGCCCCCTCCCCCTGGCTGGCCAGCCCCAGCCTGAACCCTGAAGCTGACCCTTGTCTGGAAATCTCACCCCGGGAGGGGATGGAGCGAAAGCTGTGGGGCCTGACCTGGGGCTCCCCAAGGGCCTGTGAGCACCCAGAGGCTAAGCCACAGTGAGAACCAGAGCCAGGTGGCTCCCACTTGGGATCACAGCACACAAGGCTCAGAGACAGGACACAGCGCCCCCTGCTGCCCGAGACCCAGACATGCCCATATGTTTGGTCTTGCCCACAGAATACTTAAAAACATCCATAGACTTGATGATTTATTGTCACAGAAGAATTTAGTGGAAATTCCAGAGTTCCCAAAAACACCAACCCCCTCCACCACCTTGTCTTTCCCATCATCCAACTCTAGCATGAGTGTGGTCACTTGTTATACATCATGAACCAACACTGACAAGTCACTGTCACCCAAAGTCTATATTTACAACAGCAAAGCTCACTCTTGACGTTGTTCATTCAATAGGTCAAGAGCTATACACTGATATATGTCCATTTTAGAACCACAAAGAACACTTCCACTCCCACAAAAACATCTGTGCTCCAGTTGTGCATCCCTCCCTATGCTCAACCCCTTGCAACCACTGATTCTTTTATTGTCTAAATAGATTCATCTTTTTGGAGAATGTTACATCCTTGGAGTCACACAGCGTGCAGCCATTACACATTGGCTGCTTTCATTTAGCAACGTGCAACAAAATGTCTTCTGTGTCTTTTTATGTCTTGGTGCCTCATATCTTTGTAGCTCTGATCAATATTCTATCGTTGGGGTTTACTCACCTGTCACCTCCTGAAAGGCATTGAGATTGGCTACTGCCAGGTGTGGGCAGTTATGCATAAAGCCACTGTCCACATATTTGTGCAGGGTTTTTTTGTACACATTGTTTTTAACTCCTTTAGGTAAATGCAAAGATGCATGATCCCTGGATTTTAAAGCAAGACAATGATCCAGAGTTTTGTTTGTTTGTTTGTTTTTGGGTTAAAAAAAATTTTTTTTTCATTACATCCAAGTTAGTTAGCAATAATCATGATTTGGGGAGTAGGATCCAGTGGTTCATCCCTATATAGAACAGGCCGTGCTCATCCCAACAAATGTCTTCTTAATGCCCCTTGTCCATTTAGCTTATCCCCCCCTCCCACAACACCTCCAGCAACCCTCAGGTTGTTCTCTATATTTAAGAGCCTCTTATTTTTTGTCTCCCTCCCTGTTTTTATATTATGCTTGCTTCCCTTCCCTTGTGTTCATCTGTTTTGTATCTTACATTCCCCATATGAGTGAAATCATTTTATATTGGTGATTCTCTGGCTAATTTCGCTTAGCATACTACCCTCTAGTTCCATCCACGTTTGTTGCAAATGGCAAGAATCCAGAGAATCTTCAGTTTTAAAAGAAATTGCCAAAATCTTTTCCAAAGTTGCTGTATCATCCTGAATTCCCCTCACCAATGAAATAGAGTTCCGTTGCTCCACATCCTGGCCAGACGTTGGTGTCATCTGTGGTTTTGATTTTGGCCATTCTAATAGGTATGTAATACTATGTCATTGCTGTGTTTTTGTGCAATTTCTTACTGACATATGATGTTGAACAGCTTTTCTCAAGCTTATTTATATCACACGAATATCACCTTTGTTGACATAATCTGCATTTTTAAAATTGAGATTGTTTCTTTGCTATTGTGAAGTCTTATCTTTTAAATTAAAAACAAACAAATAGTTCTCTCCTTAAATCACCTTCCATTTGCAGTAGAAAGGAATATGTATAAAGAAGTCTATGCCCTACATTTCCTCGTTATTGCAATCGTTTGTTAGATGCAAATATATGTCATATGTATTTTGCGACTTCCCTGAAATAAGAAGAGATGTATCCAAAGGGAGTCCTTACTCCCCATCATGGATGGTGAACATCTTCACGGATGGTGAACATCTACCGAAGGACTCTCAAAACACCCTGAACAGAGTTTCAGAGTAGATGGAGGAGCCATTCTCCAGCCTACATTCTTATAAGTATCAGACTCTCCTCGTCCCCATTACTTTCTGAGCAGCAGTCACTGAAATGGAGATGTTGCCCACAGAGAATATGGGGGCCCTCACAGGGTCACCAGCTGCTCAAGAGGACAAATGAATAAAGGTGAAGAGGGAGAACTTTTGTTGTAATACAGGAGCAACAAGTTCATCCCCTTTTATGGTGAGCCTGGGACTGGGAAGGCCTTTTAGATTCTGAGAGGGGGTCAGAGGGAAAAATCATGGAACCATGAATCAGTCCGCCATTGCATGCAGGCTTCCTTTGCAAAAGTTATGACCTTGACTAATCCCATTCAACAGGTTTCCTTCTAGTTCTGTCGATTTTTTTCTTCACTCTGCGGAAGCTTTTTATTTTGATGTAGTCCCAATAGTTTATTTTTTTCTTTGATTTCCCTTGCCTGGGGAGATATCCCCAGAATAATGTTGCTAAGGCCAAAGTCAGAGAGATAACTGCCAGTTCTCTCTAGAATTGTTATGGTTTCAGGCCTCACATTTAGGTCTTTAATCCACTTTGTGTTTATTTTTGTGTATGGTGAAAGAAAGTGGTCTGGTTTCATTCTTTTACATGTAGCTGTCCAGTTTTCCCAGCACCATTTGTTGACAAGACAGTCTTTTTCCCATTGCTTATTCTTGCCTACTTTGTCAAACATTGATTGGTCATATTATTTGGGCTTATTTCTGGGTTTTCTATTCTGTTTCATTTATTTTGTTGTCTTGTTTTGTGCCAGTACCGTACGGATTCCATTACTACAGTGTTCTAATATAAATGGAAATCTGGAATGATGATACCTCCAGTTTTGGTTTTCTTTTTCAAGACTGTTTCACTATTTGGGAACTTTTGTGGTTGCACACAAATTTTACGACTGCTCTAGTTCTGTGAAAAAAGGCTTTTGGCATTTTGATAGGAATTGCCTTCAATCTATAGATCGATTTGGGTAGTATAAACATTTTAACAATATTTGTTCTACCAATCCATGAGCAGGGATGTTTATTCATTTCTTGTGTCATCTTCAATTTCTTTCATCAATGCTTTAGAGTTTTCATGGTAAAAGTCTTTCACCCCTTCTGTTAAGTTTCTTCTTGGGTATCTTATTATTCTTGGTTCAATTTTCAATGGGATTGATTTCTTAATTTCTCTTTCTGTGGCTTCATTATCAGTGTATAGAAATGCACCAGAGTTCTGTATATTGATTTTGTATCCTGTGACTTTACGGACTTTATTTCTTGGTTCTGACAGTTTTTTGGTGGGATCTTTAGAACTTTATATATACAGGCAGGCTGTTCAGAGAAGTTGGCTGCGTAGGAAGATGCTGGGCTCACCGCGTCCTGCTGATCACTTAGATTCCACCCACATCTGCTAAATAACCCATAAAACGACCAGAAGACTAGCAGAATGGACTCTCCAGAGTCAAGCGTATACAAGTGGGTCACGGAAGAGGGTAGGAAGGGTGGAGAAGTGGTGCGCACTACACGGACTGGTGGGAGGGATCCGGGGCAGATTGGGGACAGCGCGCCTGGCAAGGCAGAGCCCCCAAGTGTGGCTTGCAAAAGCAGAGGGGCCGGATTCCATGAGTTCTGACAGCCAGCCGGACTTGACATCTGGAATGTTAAAAGTCAACAACCCTGCTCGGAGAGCGAGAGGGCAAAAGGATACCAGGAGGGAGAGGTGTTGAGCCCCAGAAGACAGAGCTCAGCTCCGCAGGGAACAAATGCTCTGGCCAGCGCTATCTCCGTCTCCCATCCTCAGCCGAACTCCCAAAGGGAACCTGTTGCGTCACAGAACTTGCTTGCACCAGGCAAACACCCAATGCTGTGCTTCTGTGGGTCCATCCCTTGGACGGGTCTGCCTGCTTCCCTCCTGGTGCTGCAGGGCCCCTCCCGCAGGGGATCACCGACAGCAAACTGAGCTGAGTCTGCCCCTCCCACCCTGGTGCACCTAGCAGATCCACCAGGGCTAATGCGCCAGATCCCATACAAACAGCACCGCAAGCCTGGCAGTGTGCAAGTAGCCCAGACGGGGGCCACACCACTGCACAGTGCCTCCTGCCCCAGGCAGAGGGGAAGATAAGGTACAAACCAGTCTGATTGTGATGCCAGCAGTTGGCTAGGAACAGACATCAGGTGTGACTGCGGCCCCGCCCACCAACACAAGTTACTCCAGACAATACAGGGGAAGTGCCCTGCAGTTCTGTGCCACCCCACAGACTATCCAAAATGGCAAAATGGAAGAATTCTCCTCAAAAGAAACTCCATGAAGGAGCGGCAGCTAACAAATTGATCAAAAACGATTTAAGCAATATCACGGAACATGAATTTAAAATCATAGTCATAAAATTAACCACAGGGCTTGAGAAAAGCAAAGAGGACAGCAGAGAATCTATTGCTACAGATATCAAGGGACTAAGAAACAGTCATGAGGAGCTAAAACATGCTGTAAATGATGTGCAAAATAAAATGGAGGCGACCACAGCCCGGATTGAAGAAACAGAGGAGAGAATAGGTGAACTAGAAGATATAATTATGGAAAAAGAGGAAGCTGAGAAAAAGAGAGATAAAAAAATCCAGGAGTATGAGAGGAGAATTAAAGAACTAAGTGATGCAATGAAACACAACAATATCCGTATAATAGGAATTCCAGAAGAGGAAGAGAGAGACAAAGGGGCTGAAGGGGTACTTGAACAAAACATAGCTAAGAACTTCCCTGATCTGGGGAAGGAAAAAGGCACTGAAATCCAAGAGGCACAGAGAACTCCCTTCAGACGTAACTTGAATTGAGTTTCTGCACAACGTATCATAGTGAAACTGGCAAAATACAAGGATAAAGACAAAATTCTGAAAGCAGCCAGGTATAGACACGCTCTAACATATTAAGGGAGTCCGATAAGACTAGTGACAGATCTATCTACTGAACCTTGGCAGGCCAGAAAGGAATGGCAGGAAATCTTCAATGTGATGAATAGAAAAAATATGCAGCTGAGAATCGTTTATCCAGCAAGTCTGTCATTCAGACGAGAAGGAGAGATAAAGGTCTTCTTAAACAAACAAAAGCTGAAGGAATTCATCACCACTAAACCAGCCCTACAAGAGATCCTAAGGGGGATTCTGTGAGTGAAATGTTGCAAGGACCACAAAGTACCAGAGACATCACTCCAAGCATGAAACCTACAGATATCACAATGACTCTAAACCCTTATGTTTCTGTAATGACATTGAAAGTAAATGGACTAAATGCTCCAACCAAAGACATAGGGTATCAGAATGGATAAAAAACAAGACCCATCTATTTGCTGTCTACAAGAGTCTCATTTTAGACCTGAGGACACCTTCAGATCGAAAGTGAAGGGATGGAGAACTATCATGCTACTGGAAGTCAAAAGAAAGCTGGAATAGCCATGCTTATATCAGACAAACTAGACTTTAAATTAAAGGCTGTAACAAGAGATGAAGAAGGGCATTATATTATAATTACAGAGTGTATACATCAGGAAGAGCTAACAATTATAATTGTCTATGCACTGAACACGGGAGCCCTCAAATATATAAAACGATTCATCACAAACATAAGCAACCTAATTGATAAGAATGTGGCAATTGCAGGGGACTTTAATACTCCACTTACAACAATGGATAGATCATCTAGACACAGGATCAATAAAGGAACAAGAGCGCTGAATGACACATTGGATCAGATAGACTTGACAGTTATATTTAGAACTCTGCAAAAGCATGGCGGTTAAAGACCAACCTACTAAAGAATGAATGGTTCAACCAGGCAATTAGAGAAGAAATTTAAAAATATATGGAAGCAAATGAAAATGAAAATACAACAATCCAAATGCTTTGGGATGCAGCAAAGGCAGTCTTGAGAGGAAAATACATTGCAATCCAGGCTTATGTCCAGAAACAAGAAAAATCCCAAATACAAAATCTAACAGCACACCTAAGGGAAATAGAAGCAGAACAGCAAAGACACCCCAAACCCAGCAGAAGAAGAGAAATAATAAAGATCAGGACAGAAATAAACCATACAGAATCTAAAAGAACTGTAGAGCAGATCATTGAAACCAAGAGTTGTTTTTTTGAAAAAATAAACAAAATTGATAAGCCTCTAGCCAGGATTCTCAAAAAGAAAAGAGAGATGACCCAAGTAGATACAATCATGAATGAAAATGGAATCATGACAACCAATCCCTTAGAAATACAAGCAATTATCAGGGAATACTATGAAAAATTGTATGCCAACAAACTGGACAATCTGGAAGAAATGGGCAAATTCCTAAACAGCCACACACTTCCAAAACTCAAAAAGGAAGATATAGAACATTTGAACAGACCCATAACCAGCGAAGAAATTGAATCACTTATAAAAAATCTCCCAACAAATAAGAGTCCAGGAGCAGCTGGCTTCCCAGGGGAATTCTACCAGACATTTAAAGCAGAGATAATACCTATCCTTCTCAAGCTATTCCAAAAAATAGAAAGGGAAGGAGAACTTCCAGACTCATTCTATGCAGCCAGCATTACTTGGATTCCTAAACCAGAGACCCAGCAAAAAAAGAGAACTACAGGCCAATGTCCCTGATGAATATGGATGCAAAAATTCTCAACAAGATATTAGCAAATTGAATTCGAAAGCATATAAAAAGGATTATACAGCATGATCAAGTGGGATTCATTCCTGGGCTGCAGGGCTGGTTCAACATTTGCAAATCAACCAATGTGATACATGACATTAATAAAAGACAAAATGAGAACCATATGACCCTGACAATCGATGCAGAAAAAGCATTGACAAAATTCAGCATCCTTTCCTAACAAAAACCCTTGAGAATGTGGGGATAGAAGGAACGTACTTAAACATCATAAAAGCCATTTAGGAAAAGCCCACAGCTAATATCATCCTCAATGGAGAAAAACTGAGAGCTTTCTCCCTGAGATCAGGAACAGGACAGGGATGTCCACTCTCACTGCTGTTGTTTAACATAGTGTTGGAAGTGCTAGCATCAGCAATCAGACGACAAAAGGAAATCAAAGGCATCAAACTGGCAAAGACGAAGTTAAGCTTTCACTTTTTGCAGATGACATGATATTATACATGGAAAACCCGATAGACTCCACCAAAAGTCTGCTAGAACTGATACATGAATTCAGGAAACTCGCAGGATACAAAATCAATGTACAGAAATCAGTTGCATTGTTAGACACTACTAATGAAGCAACAGAAAGACAAAGAAAGAAACTGATCCCCTTCACAATTGCACCAAGAAGCATAAAATACCTAGGAATAAACCTAACCAAAGATGTAAAAGATCTGTGTGCTGAAAACTATAGAAAGCTTATGAAGGAAATTGAAGAAGATATAAAGAAATGGAAAAACATTCCGTGCTCAGGGACTGGAAGAATAAATATTGTTAAAATGTCAATACTACCCAAAGCTATCTACACATTGAATGCAATCCCAATCAAAATTGCACCAGCATTCTTCTCGAAGCTAGAACAAGCAATCCTAAAATTTGTATGGAACCACAAAAGGCCCCGAATAGCCAAAGTAATTGTGAAATAGAAGACCAAATTGGGAGGCGTCACAATCCCAGACTTTGGCCTCTACTACAAAGCTGTAATCATCAAGACAGCATGGTATTGGCACAAAAACAGACACATAGACCAATGGAATAAAATAGAAACCCCAGAATTAGACCCACAAAAGTATGCCCAACTAATCTTTGACAAAGCAGGAAAGAATATCCAATGGAAAAAAGACAGTCTCTTTAACAAATGGTGCTGGGAGAACTAGACACCAACATGCAAAAGGAAGAAACTAGACCACTTTCTTACACCATTCACAAAAACAAACTCAAGATGGATAAAGGACCTGAATGTGAGACAGGAAACCATCAAAACCCTAGAGGAGAAAGCAGGAAAAGACCTCTCTGACCTCAGCCGCAGCAATTTCTTACTTGACACATCCCCAAGGCAAGGGAATTAAAAGCAAAAATGAACTATTGGGACCTTATCAAGATAAAAACCTTCTTCACAGCAAAGGAAAAAGTCAACAAAACTAAAAGGCAATCAATGGAATGGGAAAAGATATTTGCAAATGACATATTGAACAAAGGGCTAGTATCCAAAATCTATAAAGAGCCCACCAAACTCCACACTCGAAAAACAAATAATCCAGTGAAGAAATGGGCACAAAACATGAATAGATACTTCTCTAAAGAAGACATCCAGATGGCCAACAGGCACATGGAAAGATGCTCAACGTCGCCCCTCATCAGGGAAATGCAAATCAAAACCACACTCAGATACCACCTCAAGCCAGTCAGGGTGGCTAAAATGAACCAACCAGGAGACTACAGATGCTGGAGAGGGTGTGGAGAAACGGGAACCCTCTTGCACTGTTGGTGGGCATGCAAACTGGTGCAGCCTCTCTGGAAAACAGTGTGGAGGTTCCTCAAAAAATTAAAAATAGATCGACCCTATGACCCTGCAATAGCACTGCTAGGAATTTATCCAAACGATACAGGAGTGCTGATGCTTAGGGGCACTTGTACCCCAATATTTATAGCAGCATTTTCAACAATAGTCAAATCATGGAAAGAGCCTAAATGTTCATCCACTGATGAATGGATAAAGAAATTGTGGTTTATATACACAATGGAATACTACGTGACAATGAGAAAGAATGAAAAACGGCCTTTTGTAGCCATGTGGATGGAACTGGAGAGTGTTATGATAAGTGAAATGAGTCATGCAGACAAAGACAGATACCATATGTTTTTATTCTTAGGTGGATCCTGAGAAACTTAACAGAAGACCATGGGGAAGGGGAAGAACAAAAAAAGAGGTTAGAGAGGGAGGAGGCAAACCATAAGGGACTGTAAACTGAGAACAAAGTGAGGGTTGATGGGGGTGGGAGGGAGAGGAGGGAGGGTGATGGGTATTGAGGAGGGAACATGTTGGGATGGGCACTGGGTGTTGTACGGAAACCAATTTGACAATAAACTTAATATTTAAAATAAATAAATAAAATAATATTTGACATGTCAGAAAAAAAGTCATTTGACGCCGAAATCTTTAAGGGCAGATGACTTTTCTAGGTGCTCCTGGCTGGTTCAGTTGGTTAAGTGTCCCACTTTAGCTCTGGTCTCACTCTCACGATTCATGACTTTGACCGCCACATCAAGTTCTGTGCTGACAGCTCAGAGCCTGGAACCGGCTTCAGATTCTTTGTCTCCCTCTCTGCCCCTCCCTTGTTCATGCTCTCTCTCTCTCTCTCTCTCTCTCTCTCTCAATAAATAAATAAACATTAACAAATTCTTTAAAAAATGAATGACTTAGGGGCGCCTGGGTGGCTCAGTCGGTTAAGCGGCCGACTTCCGCTCAGGTCGTGATCTCGCGGTCCGTGAGTTCGAGCCCCGCGTCGGGCTCTGTGCTGACAGCTCGGAGCCTGGAGCCTACCTCGGATTCTGTGTCTCCCTCTCTCTGACCCTCCTCTGTTCATGCTCTGTCTCTCTCTGTCTCAAAAATAAATAAACATTAAAAAAATTTTTTTTAAATGAATGACTTCTCTTACATCCTGGAGTGATTCCTAGGAAGTAAACCCTTCTTTAATGACTCTGTGTTTTTCCACATTACTCTGGCGACAGACAGGAGATGACAGTATAGGTTCATGAACTGATTAGTGGAAAGGGGAGGAGGGATAAGGGGAAGAGTGAAATTTGGGAAAAGAAATGACCCTGGGCCTGGAGATATAACATGTCATTAATGAATAGAGAAAGAACGTTCAGGTGGGACACTGACAAAGAGAGTTCCAAGTGTGGGATAACCAGGAGAGTTCATTTGTGACTCTTAATAGTAAGCTTTGTGTCTTTCAGAGGCAGAGTCACAGTGGCATTGGAATCAGGTAGACTGTGATCTGACTCCCTGTGACCAGGACCCTGTGAGGTGGAAACACTCAACAATGACACAGAAGTGACTGAGGGAGCCTGAGAGCAGGAGTAGCCCCATATGGAGTGTGTGGAAAAAAAGGAGTGGTTCCTGTACTGGCCCCTGAGTCTGTTCCTCACCCAACAGAGTGAGAGCAAAAGAAAAGGTCTCAGGTGCGTGGTGGTCTAGAAATAGTCACCATTAAGGTTTCTGGAAAACTTTGTACCTTCTAACAACCTCTGGGAATAGGAGGTCATCAGAGTAGGAATATGTTTTCTGCTTTCTATTTCTCATGGGACTGTTTGCATTTCAGGCCAGAACCTCGTGCCTCTGAGGGTGTGTTGGGCTGGAATTGATCTGGTGCAGGGGCATCTAAGTGGTCTGGGGGCTGAGCTGTAGTTTTATGAGAGATAAAGACCCTGGCCTGTGTCCCCTGTGCAGATGGTCCATAGTCCATGCTCCGACCTGAATAACACGGAGGATGGAGGGAAGATGATACAGGTGGCTGGGACTTCTTTGGCGAAGCTTCCATCATTTTCTTCTACCTGGACCCCAACTCTCCCAAATACATGGTTAGTCACTGTGTCCAGGTCCCACCAGACAGTCACTGTGTTACCCAAAGCAATAGGTGTCCCTTCCCTGGTTGCCCTGATGGTGTCAGGGCAGAGGGTGTGGTGGTTTTATCCAGTCATCCTCAAATCTGGGGTTTCTAACCAGTGGGTCCGCAAGGGCCAGTCTCTGTCATCCAGATGTTTTGTTCTGTGGACATTACCTGGGACTGCAGACACATTTTCCCCATGTGGGAAGTCAGTGTGAGACACAATACATTCGGCTTATGTGTCCTCTTTCTTGCCCAAGACGGTGTCAGCTCTCTGAGCATGGGGACCCTCCCTGTCATTTCTGTACTGTGATCTGAGCCCCGAGCCCACATAGGTCATGTAGTGAGGGTTGTCTCAATGCCACGCATGTAGAGCATGTGGACAGTTGACTATCCTGAGTCAGACACAACTATGCTCTGTGCTGCTGGTTCTGTCCTGGTGCTTTGATATGGACTGAACTGTGTCCCTGTAGATTCCTATATGGAAACCCACATTGTGACTTTATAGACTTTATAGAAGTGGTTGACACAGCATGGGTGAGCACACGTGGAAATGCCACGTGAGGACCCAGGACGAATGCAACCATTTGCAAGCCAAGGAGAGAGACCTCAGGGGACATCAAACCTGCCCCCACCTTGAACTTGGACATTTAGCCTCCAAAACTGTGAGAAAATAAATACCTTTTGATTTGCTCACCCAGTGGGTGGTATTATGTTATGGCAGCCCCAGCAGGCAGGCACAATCCTCAAGGACTCTGTCCCCAGGGCAACCTGTCCCATCATCCAGGAATTTCTGCTCAGTTCACATCAAAAAGAAAATGTGCTCCTACAGGGACAGGGCTTGGTGTCTGAATTGAGAGGACAAGAACACATACTCAAGAGAAAGTTCACTGGTTTGGGTTTCAGACCTCCGTTTTAGGGAAGCAGCTGTGTGGACAGACGGTTGGGGCTGAACAAGGAAAGTGCATCAGTGTGGGGACAGCAGGTTTTTGTCTCACTTCCCGACGGGCCTGGAGCACTGTGGCAGCACTTTCTACAGAGTCAGCAGACATGCAGTAATAATCAGCCTCGTCCTCGGCCTGGAGCCTTGTGATGGTCAAGGAGCCTGTGTTGCCAGACGTGGAGCCAGAAAATTTGTCATGAACACTTGACGGTCGTCTGTTATTAGCATAGATGAGTTTGGGGGCCTTTTCTGGAAGCTGCTGGTACCAGTTCACACCAACAATACCAATGTTGTTGGCACTTCCAGCGCAGGAGATGGTGACCGTCTGGCCCAGGCCCCCAGACACTGAGGGCGGCTGAGTCAGCACAGACTGGGCCCAGGAACCTGGAAGGGGAGAGACAGAGCATGATGCTGGGGTCTAGAGACCAGAGGAGAATCCAAGGCCCACGTGTCCTCCCTGGACCACTTCCTCTCTTCCTTCATCTAGTCACCTGTGCAGTGGATGAGAAGGGTGAGGAGAAGAGGGAACCAGGCCATGGTGGAGGTCATCACCGACCCTGCCTTCTGTGGATCCACAGCTGAGCAGATCTCCTCTAATCCCTTCCTTCCCCTTTTCATCCTCTGAGAGAGGGAGGGCCCATCCATGCAAATCAGACCAGCAGCTCTCTGACACTTCTCTGACCCTGGGTCAAGTCCCTCTGCCTGAGGATGTCAGGTGGGTTGGACGGGGAGGTGGTCTCTGGGGCCATGCCAGGAGAGGGGAGGTCACAGTTTGGAGTCCTGAGCAGAGGACACAGGCATTGTCCAGGTGCAGGTCCCAGCTCTAATCATGGCCGACCCTCAGAAGCAGGTGACGACCACCCCCTGGTGTCCAGGCCCAGACACAGCATATGTGACCTGGTGAGCAGATCTCATCAGAGTTCCTGCCTTCCCACTGCTCTGTCCACCATCCCCTTCCTTCGGGACAGGCCAGGTGTCCCCTGTGTGGCCTCCCATCCCCTGAGGACACACTGTGCTCTCCTCTGGCTCCGCATAGCGAGTCTGTCCACAGTGCCCTTGGCTATTATTGACGGGGCAGGACTGACGTGGTGACTCTTGTACAACCACACAGATGAGGATCAGGGCCACAGAGCGATGGGTCCACATTGACACATGGCCAGTTCTGGGCAGGAGGCCGACTTCTTCCCTCTTCCCTGCTTTCTCTCTGGTCGGAGGGTTTTCCTTTCCCAGAAGCTCCCTCAGCACTGAGGACACAGGGAGACCTTTTGTCCAGGTTGTGGGTAGAAGCCCACATCCCTCGTGTGCATTCCTACAGGGTTACACACTGAACACCTTTGTCAGCTGTCACTCTTGCCACCTCACATCACATACTAGGGAAGATGGAGGTTGGCTTCACCCCTGGGGAGACCCCTTCAAGGAAGCACCTGTTGAGACAACACACATGTCCTTGCTCAAGTGGGGACTCTGCCACACCAGAAGGGACGCAGCTGCTCAGTCTCCCTCAGGAAGTACAGGGCCCAGTCCCCAGTCCCAGGTTCCTTTTAATGAATGGTCCCCACTGAGGCCCTGTGTAGGGACGACAGGGCAGTCCCACAGCGCCCCCTCCTGGCCAAAGGGCACACACCCCACTGTGTCCCACAACCCTGAGAGCCCCAGCGGGTTTCCACACTTCTGTTTATTCACACATCATTGAGCTGAATGTTGGATAATGATCCTCTAGTGTTGCCCGTGATCAATGTAGCATTTTTCAGTCCCCAAACAAGCCCTAGTCCATAGGATTTGGAGGCATTTACCTCAATTAAATGGTAAATTGCCAGTTCTTTGCAGAAGATACTCCACACCTCATGTCCCTCCTCTGGCCTACAATTGAGAATATGTCTATCTCGGGAATGTTTGAAAACTCCTGTGCGTTAAACCAATGGATTCCAGCTACTGTCCATTAAATTGAGTATTATGTTAATCTTCTATATTTTTAGGTAATTTCCTTGCCTACTACCTTAAGAAGAAAAGGCAATACAATGAATTTATATTTGATGAAGTCGTATTTAACAAGTGTCATTTTTGTTTTTCTTTTTTTGTTTTTTCATGGGTTATCCTGACAGTGTCTTGTCTACACTTTCTTATAGAAACCCTAGATCCTGAATATTTTCTCCTTTTATGTTTACAGCTTTATGTTTACAGTTATTTCTATAATCCTTTTAGTGATGTTTTAATATATATAAAATGAGGGGTTTTTTTAATGTTTTTATTTATTTTTGCGACAGAGAGAGACAGAACATGAGCAGGGGAGGGCCAGAGAGAGAGGGAGACACAGAATCGGAAGCAGGCTCCAGGCTCTGAGCTGTCAGCACAGAGCCCGATGAGGGGCTTGAACCCACAAACTGTGAGATCATGACCTGAGCCGAAGTCGGACGCTGAACCGACGAGCCAGCCACCCAGGCGCCCCTATAAAATGAGTTTTAAGTATGATTCATTTATCTCTCAGGATATCCAATTGTTCTGTGGCCATTTGTCCAAAAGTCCATCTTTTCTCCTCGGAAAGGCTTCTTCACTTTGTAAAAAAAAAAATTGTTTATCCTTATTTCTGTGGGTCCGTTTCTGGGTTTTATGTTCTGTTATCTTGGCCAATGTGTCTATCCTCTATCCATACCACTCTGACTTCTAGGACAGGAACTGAATTACACTTTTATACAATTTGGGAAGAACTGGCATATTTATGATAATGAGTCTTCTAATCCATGAACAGAACATATCTTTGCATTGTTTTAGGTCCACTTTGATTACATTTACCAGCATTGTCCAGATTTTAGCACCTGTGGCCTATACCTGTGTTAATAAACATGCCCCTAAACACTTCATCGAGTGGTTTTAAGGGTTTTTTAAAAATTATTTTCACCGGTTTATTGCTAGTATATACACATCTATATGATATTTCTATGTTGATCTTTATTCTAAAATGTTTCCAAAATTATTTATTACTCTCTGAATTTATATATTTGCATAATTAATTGTAGCTTCCTTTGTAGTTTTCATGGAGATCATTCTCTCACCTGGAATTGGGGCAACTGTCTCTTGTTCTTCTTCATCTGTATGCCTCTCATTGTTTGTCTTGCATTATGGTTCTGACGGGCACATCCAGTCCTATGGAACAGCAGTATTGAGATAGGACATGGTGGCCTTGCTCCCTACCCGAGGTGGGAAAGCTTTCAGTGCTTCATCTCCGTGTGTGTTCAACAAAGGGAAAGTGTTTTATAGTTCTCTTTACCAAACTGAAGATGTACTCTTTTATAGTTGGTTCTCTGAAAACTTTTATCACTCTCATTCATATATTCATTCTTTCTTTTCCTTGAGCACAAATAGGTTTTAAGCTGTGCAGGAAGTGGAAGAGAATTGAACCTACCTGAGAGAGTGAGGGAGATGCTTTCATCTGTCTTTTTTAATTTTTTAAAAGTTTATATGTATTTTAGAGAGAGAAAGACAGAACCCAAGTGGGGGAAGGGCAGAGAGAGAGAGAGAGACAGAATGGGAAGCAGGCTGGAGGCTCCGAGGTGTCAGCAGAGAACTCAACATGGCACTTGAACTCGGTAGCCATGAGAACATGACCTGAACCCAAGTCAGATATTTAACTGACAGAGCCACCCAGGGGCCCTTCAGCTGTCATTTAATACTTTGGCTTTTATCACGACTGATTTATTTCTACTTCTACTTTGGTGACAAAGAGACAAGGAAGGAAGCCTGCTGAGAGAGATACCACTCCCTCTTGTCCAATATGAGGGTGGGTGAGAGGATACTTATGACATGGAAAAAATGGCATTTTCTCTCGCCCTTCTCCTGCTGATTTCTTCACTTCCTTAGACTCCCTGTCCCTCCTCACTTTCTTAAAATCCTGGGTCATCATTTTCATGATCACAATCCATCCCACATACCCCTCCCCTCAAGGTTGAATCCCACCCGCCTACTAACCACCCACCCCATCAAATCCAAATACTGCTCCCTCTGCAGCTGAGCCCCCAGCTGCCTGGCTGCAGGTGCACATGGCCATGATGACTGACCCTGCTGCTCTTTGGGGCATCCCAAGTCAGACACCCTGTGATCCTTCATTTCTCACATTCCTGTCTGTCGTCCATTGTTAGGGCTGTCCGTATCTACAGTGCACAGTCAGACTTCCTCAGTCTCCTTGAAGTGAGAAAATATCTTCCATCCAGAATCCACACTGGAAAGTAGAAGCTAGAAGATAAGTTTCATGGCATCACCCACTAATTGTTAACAGGCTCATGTTTTGTTTTCTTATCGACGACAAAAGATGATATTCACTGTGGGGGATGAGCTTAGGAGTCCCCTGGGCTTACACCAAAGGGTTCATACGACATAAAGAAACACAAAGCCATAGGATGCTCACAACTGAATTTGGGCAAACCAGATTGGCACCCCGAGACTAGGGGGATGTAAAGGCACCCCAGAATAGAAAGGGGTGCAGAACCCCCACAGTAGAGAGGAAGGGGAAAAGGCCTAAAATAAGATCAGGCACAAAGGCTCCCCATACAAAGGTATATGAGGTAAGCAAGATTAGGCGTTCAGGGCAGAAGCACTCTCCAACTTAGTACTATAGCAGAAAAACTGCTTTCACTGGAGGAAAGGACCAAGTTAGGTAAAGAGGTAAATTGAGTTACAGACCTCTACACTGCAGGCAAAGCAGCCCAGAGCAAAGATGGTTAACAAAAGAAAAGGTGCCTTGTTAACGCTGAGGTTGTTCCCCCTGTCTGCCTTAGCCCCTAGGCTGGCTCCTTGCTGACAGCAGACAGGCGGACTTGGGAATTGAAATCACAAACCAGGAGATCATGACTTGAGCTGAGGTCAGACATTTAACTGACTAAGCCGCCCAGGGCCGCCTGTTAGCACAATGGTTTTCAACTAAATACCCTGAGCCATCTGAAAGCAGAACTGAAGGGGTCCCCAGGTGGGAAAAAAATCTCTGTATACAAAGAGGAGACAGCTTTCCTGCCCCAAGAGCACTCATTTGAGGCCCCCAGCTATTTTCTGTGGTCTGTGCCCTGCAGGTTCTACTTGCCCAGCACCCATACTGAGCACTTTCCTGGGAGGAAAAGAAAACAGAAATGCAACAAGGTCAGCAGTTCAGGGTTTGAGGAGAACAAAGGGGATGCCAACCTACCAGTCTCCACCAGGCCAGGAAATAGCCTGAGTGCTTCAGAGACAGTGACCAGAGGAAAAGTCCCAGTGCAGGAACAAAAGTAAACTTTGACCTAAAGCACATGCTTGAGTTGTTTTTGCAGGATTGAAAACTTGCCCCACAGGTTAATGAGGTTAAAACAGTCACCAGCAGGACCCCACTGACACCCCTTCTTTTCACAGGAATGTTCATCTATTTCAGAGGCAAACAGCAGAAAGAGCCTGGGAGCCTAGTCCAGTTTTATCTCCTGCAACAGCTCCACCAGTGCAGATGGACCAGGGAGTGTCCTCCAGGGACCTCTGCCTCTTTATCATGTTAGGTCTCTACCCTAGGAGGAGGACAAGCTTCATTGACCTACCACATGATGGGGACACAAGCTCCTGTGCTCCATATTCCTGCACAACCTCATGCCCACTCTTGCATAAGATGACAAAACTCCCTTTTCTGGGTATCCATCCTAACCCCGAACGAAAGGAACCCACTCGCCTCCACTCAGGGAGTCACAGCTTTGATACTTCTTGTCCCTGATCCCCTTATCTGTGGCAAATAAAGTTTCCTTTGTGTGACAGCATCTGCTGAAGCCTCTGCCTGTACCTCACCAAGGAGTGAACACAAAGTAGCTCCAACACTTCTAAGTAATATATTTCATCCCTTAACTTGGAAACCTGCCTACTTCTCTCTACTCTCTACCTGTGGCTTTAGTGACATTTAAGTCTATTAATAAGAAATTTCAGAGAAATATTAAGTAACAGTTTTCCTAAAATTATCTTTGTCTGCTTATTTTCACCCTTTGTATCAAAGGAAGTTAGAAAAAAATGAAATAATTTTAAAGGTATCTGTTGTTAAGAATCCCTGGTGGCCTCGCGGCCAGGCTCACACCACATATCATGAGCGTCAGTGGAAAGAGAAGTCAGTTCCCGAAAAGGCTGTGGGTGACAGAAGGGGAAAGCTAGCCGTGGGTCTGAACCACCATCACTCGAAAAAGCCCCTGAGAGTGAAGACACAGGACAGCAAGTGGAGAGACCCAAGCCCTGACCACAGGACGGGCATTCCAGGGCGAGCAATAGTGAAACGGGAGGTCTCAGATGCAGTGCTGTGGGCTGATGGGTGAGAAAGCCAAGTCAGGAAGGACGCTCTGGAAACATCTCACTAAGGAAAAAGAGGGGGAGGAGACATATAGAGTCTGCCGGGCATGAGGGAATGGGAAAAAGAGAAAGGCCACAGAGCCCACACCCCACCACAAGGAAAGGAAAAAAATATGAGACAAAAACTTGAAATATGCACCGTAACACATAATATTATTCTTCATAATAATAAACAACACTGGCTAAATTATTGAACAAAATTTCAGCATGCAGAAATCTACAAAATAAAAAATGACAATGGGGGACAATATTCATCGGAAAATAAACTTTTAAAAAAGAATCTATCATTACACACCATCATGGAAAATAATTATGTTATTTCGACAGCCTCTATTAAAATTGCAGCCATCTAGATAGTTCCGCGTGTCCTCGGCACAAGATGAACACGTCTCTAGAGGAAACGATGAAACGTTCCCTGTATTTAAATATGGTGCCCGTGATGTTCCTCCAACAATGCACACGCTGATGCCACTGAAAGTTGCGCTTCCGGGGGCACGTGGTCTGTGATTCGGCACCTGTGAAATGTGCACAACAGGAAAATCACTGCAGACAGAAAGGAATTTTTGGCTCCAAAGGGCTGATGCAGGGGGGCCATGGACTCACTGCTCGGGGGTCAGGGGTTTTTCCGCAGGTGATGGAAATGTTGTCAAGTTGATCCTGATGATGTTTGCCAAACTCAGGAAACATACTACAGACCACTGAATCGTACCATTTAAATGACTGCACTTTATGCCTGTAAATTATCTTAAGAGATTTATCTTATTTTTAGAAGAAAACCACACGAGGGGAAGCTACTGTCACTGACTCTTCATAGTTCTTCTGTGCTCAGAGAGTCAGACCCTCAGACCCTCTGGGGTGTCCACGGTCTCCCTGTTTATTTGTCACTGGCAGTGACCATGGGAAACAGGGGCACGTTTCTGTATCATTTGCCCACGGGCTTAGAACACTGTGTCAGTAATGACCAGCCTCGTCCTCAGGCCGCAGGCCCGAGATGATCAGAGAGGCCCTGTTCTTGAGAACCCAGCTGGGATCCCGGAGGGCCTAGTGCTTCTGAGCATCTCAGCTTTGAGGACACGGTGGGGAATCTGTGGGTACCAGCCCACATAATACGACCCAACATTGTTGCTGATTCCAGTGTGGGTGAGGGTGACCTTCTAGCCCACAGACCATGATAAAGAGGCTTCCTGTGTCAACACAGACAGTGTCCAGGACCCAGCAACACAGCAGTGGAGACACAGGTCAGTATCAGGTTATTACTCACAGTGTGTTCTCAAAATGGGGGAAACAAGCAACTTAGGGGTCCCCCGAAAGCAATTCTTCCGCTTTCCACAGCCAGTAACCTGAGCAGAGAGCAAGGAAGGTGAGGAGGGGAGGGGTCCAGGCCAGGGTGGAGATACCCCAGGCTGTGGTCCTGAGCCCTCAAGGGAGAGACCTGCACAAAGCCTCTCTTATCCTCTCCCTTCCTGGAAGAGAGAGAGGAAGCCTTCATGCAAATCTCTCCCTCCCCTGGGACTGAATGTGGTGACAGCTGAGTGTGGGGTGGGTGGGACTAGGGAAACTCCTCTAGGCACAATTTTGCAGGGGGCACAAGGCAGGGCTCCAGGCCTGGGTTCTCAGATGGGACCCCTCCCCACACACACACCACTCAGGCACAGGCCTACAGCGCCCCCTGCTGTCTCAGTGTCCAGCCGCACCCAGGACTGGAAGGGACATCCTGGAACTGTGAGAGAGAGACCAGGGCACTAAGGACTTCAGTCAGCCTGGCATACTGTCCACCCCCACACAGGGCCAGATCTTCTCCTCCCTCAGGGCTTCTGCAGGTGCCACCACACCTCAGTCCTTGCTGCAGACACAGGGCCTCCTCAGCATGAATCACCCTGGGCTCCTCCCACTACTTAGAGACTTGTGTTGTTGGGGCCAAGACTCATCGACAGCTCGGGGATGATGTTTCCGCCCAGTGAGCACAAGAGCGGAGAGCATGCACGCCCGTCCACAACCTTTTTCGGGAGACCTGGGGGGACAGGTCAGTTTTCTCATCTCACTTCCCATTCTGGCGGCCCAGTCCCCATTACCCTCTGCACTGACCTCGATGAGGTATATCAATGACGGTGCATGGCTATAGATCACGTGAGTATATTTTGTCTATCATCTATCAAACTTTGCATTTTCTACATTACCTATAATTGGTATGGTATCGGACCCAAAAGAGACACATATATCAATGCTCCAGATTCAAAAGGCCAGAAATAGGGTGGCTCAGGCAGTTGGGTGTCAGACTCTTGATTTCAGTTCGGGTCATGATCTCCACTTCTGTGATTGAGCCCTGAGCCGGGTTCTGAGCCTGCTTGGGATTCTCTGTCCCTCTCTCTCTGCACCTTCCTCTCTCTCGCTCTCTCTCTCTCTCTCTCTCTCTCTTAAAATAAATAAATAAACCTAAAAATACCCAAATAGTATAAATAAAAAGACCAGAAATAAGTGCAAGTTCCTCTTGACAAGCACAGAGAATGTAGACTGAAAATGAGGCCTTTCCTCAGTCTCTGGAGGAGAGCACACATGGATTTTGCAGGGAATTCAGACAAGAATAAGCATGAATCATATAGCAGATGCCTCATAGGAGGACCTCATTTCTCACAGATGTTCCCTGACACACTTTGGGAAAGAAAGCTGGAGTTTCTGGATCCCCTGCAGCGGGCACACGGATCCCCGTGACATGGGCTGCAGCGTGCACCCACGTGGTCGTTCCGGGGTAAAAAGCACAGCCTAACGAACGATCCCACCTGGGTCAGGCCACATCTGCAAAGAGCCCCCATGGGAGCTGCCCTCTGCCGTCTGCTGCTTCCTGCATTGGCATGAGCTCCTGGGGCCCTGGCTTCTCTGTACACCCAGCTGACCCATTCCCTTCCTGGGTGCACAGTTACTGTTTGGGATGATAAAAAGCTTTGAGAAATGGAGAGTCGTGATGGTCACCCAACATGGCGAATATATTTCATATCTCTGAATTGCACAAGAAAGTGATGAAAAGAGTGAATTTCCTGTTGTGTGTATTTTCATAATTAAAAATTACTAGATGAAAATCCAACTTATGTTAAGGAAGTTACACTCACACCAATCTCTTTCCCATCTTTATATGTGTTGCCCTATTCTAACTCATCCTCATCACTAAAAATTGACAGGGATTTTATTATCTTTTTCCTGTAGGTTCCACATATAAATGAGATAAAAAAGCATTTGCCTTTCTGTGTAGGCCTTATTTCTCTCAGGGTCATGTCCTGCAGGTTCATCCATGTTGTCACAAATGACAAGACGTTCTCCTGGAAAGGCTCATGGGATCGACTTCCTTTATGCAACATAGTGCCCCGCAGCCCCTCTGCTGCATGGATCACGGACAACCCCGATGTGGCAGGAGAGGAGAGGAAGACACAGTCCATTCTTCTGGGCTCCAGAAAGCAGCCACATGCTGCCCATGGGCCCTGATGGTGTCAGCTGTAGGGAAGTCACGTCGGTGAAATCTCCCAAGCAGACTAAAAATTTTGCTGCACTGGTGGCACTCCCACCTGTCCCTCACAAGCCCCACTGAGAAGTTTGCTGACTGGCACACACAGTTTCTCCCAGGGGCAGTCACCCTCTCCCGACATCACAAATGAAGGGAAGGTACCCAGCCAGTGGGCCAGGCCAGCTCTGCCCCTGATTCTTAGTGTCTCCTCGCTGGGACACAGAGCTACTCAGTCAGCCCTGAGCACAGGAGCCTGGAGGGAAGGGAGGGCCTCTGCTCTCACCCCTGGAGGAACACAGGCCATGCTGTGGAGGACTGTCTGCCGCGGGCACGGTCTGTAGACTCTGATCAGAAAACTAAGGCAAGTTGATGGACCCTTGTGAAGAGAAAAAAAGCCAAATCCGCAGGCTCTAATTTTTACGTGTGAACCACTAGGCGAAATTTCTGCATCATTATAACTTTTTTGTTGTCTTTGGTTTGCTTTATTGTTGTTGTCATTTTTCTTTCTTTTTTTTTTTTCATTTTTTAATAGAGTTCACACAGGTTTGATAGGAAATTGGGAAGAAGGACATTCAGATCCAGTAGCTACACCCAAGTATAGTAATTGTGCATTCAATTTACATTAGACTTCAGAGATTCAGACTACAGTGGTCTAAGCAGGCTGGGTATTTGTCCCACTTCCCCATGTGTCTGTGTCACTGTGACCAGCACTACTAGGCCAGATTGCACAGTAATAGTCAGCCTCGTCCTCAGGTTGCAGCCCAGAGATGAGCAAAAGCCCTGCATTGGCCGAGGCATCTTTGGATCCAGAGAAGCGGCTGGGGACCCCGGGGCCCCGATGCTTATCTGAGTCTGAGTAGTAGTACAGGAGATACCGGGGAGGGCTCCCTGCCATCTGCTGGAACCAGTATATGTTATAGCTTCCAACATTGATGTCCCTACTCAGAGTGCAGGTGAGTCTGGCTGTTGTTCCCAGAGATGCAGAGAGGGAGGCTGGCTGAGTCACGACAGGCTGGGACAGGGAACCTGCAAACACAGACACAGCAGAGGGAAGAGAAGGAACAGCGCACATGGAATTAGGGAGCTGAGCCACAGGGGTTTCACTCTGGCTGCAGACCCACCCCGGGACACTGGGTCCTGTCCCTACCTGTGCAGTGGCAGAGGAGCACGACGAGGACGGGGATCCAGGCCATGTTAACACACGCTCTTCCTAGACCACAGAGCCGGGACTGGGCTGCCCTGGGCCTCTCTTATCCCCAGTCCACAGAGCTCAAAAGGAGGGGCTGCTCATGCAAATGGGACCCACCCCTCCTGCTTGCTCCTGTGCACTTAGAGGTCTGCAGCCCGTTGACAGGAAGACTATGTGATGCACTAGTTTCCCCCTGGGTGGGCCTGGAAGAAGCAGCTGTTGGGACCACAACAGGCCCAGGTTCAGGGACTCTTCTAGGAACAGAGAAGACACCTGCACTGTCCCCACTGGAAACAAGGGGTCCAGCCCTGGGGCTTTCTACTCTGGAGGGCTACTCAGCAGGGAGCCCCCTTCCTGCAGAAAGCCCCAGACCTTGTCACTGTGCCCCCTCCTGGTGTCTGGGTGAACCTCTCCTTTCCCAATGCAAGCTTCCTTGGTGCCTGTGTTTCCACCACCTGAGAGTGACCCTCCAGGGAAAGAGAAAGGTCCTGCTCTACATCAGGCATCGTCCATGGATGGGGTCTGATGAGAGGGACACATGCAGTCCTGACTCAGTACAACCTGTGAACCACTATGGAGCTGAGGACAAGACACACGGGAGAGGGAAGAGAAACCATCTGTCCCAATGGTACAGCTCAGACGATGCATGCTGGCTCTGGGTGCCGGATGTGGACAGGAGCTCACCTAGGGGACACACACTCACACAGGAGGACATGTAATGTGGGCATGCCGGGTCCCTCCAGAGCAGGGGAGACAAGACACAGCAAACCCTGATGAGGGTGCTGCAGGTGGGGGGACAGAGCAGGGCTGGGCATGCAGCAGGGACCACTGCAAGGCCATCTTGCGACCTCACCTCCGTGTTCTGGGAGACTTGCAATCCTATCTGTGCAAATCATCAAGAGCACCTGCTAGACACAAGGAGAGGGAACCTGCCAGCTGAGGGATTGGGGGAGCACCAGTGCCGTCTGGTGGACACGGGATGCACAGTGACCCAGGGCCTGGAGCTGGGGCCTGGGTCCCTGCCCCTCATCGCCCCTGCTCACTGTTGCAGACTCTTCACGGTGGATTCTGACACTAACACATATGCATGGAAGTTTCACCCATGTGTTTTGTGGCCTGATAACTCATTTTTTTTCCTGCATCCTATTCCATGTGTGGACATACAGATATTGTTTATCCATTCTAAAGGGTGCGTTGATCACTTTCGAGTCTTGGCAATCATAAACAAGACAGCATCAAACATTGAGGTGCATATTGTAGTTGCACACAAGAACCTCATTTAGAGTAATCCGTAGGACTGTTCTTTTTGCATTATATCCTTAAGGCTTTGTTTGCCGTGGAAGACACTGCCAAGGAATCTTCCCAAGTGATGGGGCTTTTCGCACTCCCACCAGCAGTGAATGAGAGTTCCTGCTGCCCCACATCCTCGGTAGTATTGGTGCTGGCACTGTATTGAACTTTAGCCATGGTCACGGGAGGCCTCTGGTATGTCCTTGTTCAATTTGTAATACCACAATGACATATGAAGTTGGAAATCACTTTGCATGTGTAATAGTCATTTTGTCTATCTTCCTTGTTAAGGGATCTGTTCAGATCTGCTCATTGGGAAGGCACTGCCCAGCACCAGGGAATTCAGGAGTTCAGCAGAGCTCTATCACAGCAAAAAGGGAGAAAGTGAGTGTGGAGTCTGACACAGGACTCGATCCCAACACCCTGGGATCATGACCTGAGCTGAAATCAAAGAGTTGGACGCTCAACCAACTGAGCCACCCAGGTGACCCTCAACAGTTTATTTTTAAGTAACATCTGTACCTAAAGTGGGGCTTGAACTCACGAACCCAAGGTCAAGAGTTGCATGCTCTAACCACTGAGACAGCCAGGCTCTCCTTCACTGAGTCATTTGTAACTCTGAACAAGCTAGTTTGCCTTCGAAAATATGAACACAGGGTGAATAAGGATCACTCTGAAGATATAACTGAAGGAAGGGATATGGCACTCTCAGATCATCTTATTCCCGGACAAAAAATAATTTTTTGGAAGATCTGACAACAAAAGTCACTCCCGGAACCTCTTGACAGGGGATGCCACCAGGTCTAGAGAGTGGAGGGAGATTTTCTCTCACTTCCCTATGGATCTAAAGCACTGTGTAAGCATTGGTACTATCTTGGCATATAGGACACTAAGAGTCACTTCCTTGCACACGAGATTCCAGAGACGTCAGAACATATGCATTGGTCAAAACATCTTTGGATCCAGAAAACGACAGGGCACTGGGATCTCTGGTGTGGTATTTGACCCTGCCTTGAATCGCAGGAGATATCACGGAGGGTTCCATGGCTTCTACTGGCACCATTATGCATATTTCTTAAAACAACAATCATGTCACTTCTCAGGGTGCAAATGAGTCTATTAGATTCTTCAGAGATGCGGAGAAGGAGGGAGTCTGAGTCAGCACAAGCTGGCAGAAAGAACTTGCAAACACAGACACTCATGGGTGATGGGGCAGGGATGGAGGTGAAGCTGCTTGGAGGTCTGATCCAAAGGTGTGGACATAGGCTCAGAGGCTGCTTTGGGTCACCGAGGACCGTCCTTACCTGTGTAGTAAGAAGAGAACACAAGGAGAAGAGGTTACACCATGGTGGTCACAGTCCTCCTGAGAACCCATGGCTAGAGCTAGGCTGTCCCAGGCATTTCTTATCTCCTTCAGCGGCCTCTGGGAGATGCGGTTGTACTTAGGGTTGCATTTTCTTTCTTGATAGTATCTTTGGGTGTACAAAAATAGGAACTTTTGAGAAGCCCAATTAATGATCATCCCTCCCCCTTTTTGGGGTGTTTCTTATGATATCCTATGTGAAGAATCTCTTGCCAAGCTCAAAAATCATGGGGATTTCCTTCTTGTTTTCTTCTAAGATCTTTATAGTTTTAGCTCTAAAATTTAGATCTTTGATCCATTTTACATCCATTTTTGTTTATAGTATGTGGTAAGAGTCTAACTTCATACTTTTGTGTGTGGATATCTAGTTGGCCCAGCACCATTGGTTGGAGAGACCTTTTTTTTTCAGAGTACATTCTCTGAGCACCCTTTTGAAAATCAATTGACCATAGATGAATGATTCATTTCTGGCCTCTGAGATATGTTTTACTTATCCCTATGTCTATCCTTAGGCGGGTACCACATTCATGTTGACTATAGCTTCATAAGTGAGTTTTAGTGAGTTTTGAAATCTAAAAAAAATTTTTTTAATGTTTATATTTTTGAGAGAGAGAGAGAGATGGACACAGAGTGCGAGCAGGGGAGGAGCGGAGAGACAGGGACACACAGAATCCGAAGCAGGCTCCAGGCTCCGAGCTTTCAGCACAGAGCCCAATGTGGGGCTCGAACTCATGTGAGAACATGACCTGAGCAGAAGTTGGATGCCCACCCAACTGAGCCACGCAGGTGCCCCAGTGAGTTTTGAAATCTAGAATTGTCAGTCCTGAAAATGTGTTCTTCTTCAGGATTTTTTGGATGTTCTGAGTCCCTGCAATTCCACAGAAATTTTAAGATCATCTTTTCTTAGAGTGCAAAATAGACATGCGGACATTTGATAGGGATTGCATGTAATCTACTAATTGCTACGGAGAGTATAGCTTCCTAACAATTGTAGTTCTTTACGTTTTGTAAGGTAAATAAGATAAAATAGTAAAACATTTAAGAATGAACCATCTGTTTATCTACTTTTTTCTTAGTACAGAAAAACTATAAAGATCAATGCGGGTCCATTAGTAAACTTGGGTTGTTATTTATTTAAATATTTTATTATGTTTCTAGAAATTGTGAAAGGTACTCATAAATTTGCTAATCTAAAGAATACTGGCATAGCAAACAGTTCACAGTTGCTTCCTATTTAATTTTCACTAGAAAACTAAGGTCTCTAGAGTTAGGAATTCTAATAAATATAACTTAGGCTACTAAAAACAATAAGGAAAACAGCTATGTGCTCCAGGAAAGTAAGAGGTGTGTTTTTTGAGGGAAAAAAGTATGAAGAAAGGGAATACATTTTGTGTTGAAGGAAAAGAAAAATAATATTGTCCTAACATGAGTCCGGTTATTCAAAGAATCCTTAGATCAAGATCTAAATGTATAAGAGAAAGCTGTAGTAGGATTTTGGAAAAGAAACCTGGAAAGGAATTTTAAGTGTGGTCAGTACTGATTAAATTTTAAAAATATTCAGTAAAGAAATTATGTTTCATATCAAAATACATGGATGAAAAATTAAAATTGTGTTTTCTCTGGGTTAAAAGGTCAAAATTCTCTTGAACTATTGGTCTGCTCTTATTAAAAATGGAAACAAAAGGTTTATTCACTTTTAACCTTATCTGCCTAGAATACAAGCACTCTGTTTTACCAAAATACTTCCTATGTTTATCAGAAATGTCATTCATTGAAAACAAATTGTTTATAATATTTCAGAAGTCCTACATGTTGCTTATAACTAGGTAACTTTCTCTACTTGCCTTTAAAATGTGTTTGTGTTGGGTGTCAGAGGAATAAACACATTTTCTTGTCAATTGCATCGTAATGAACTCTACTCACGTCTTTGGCCATGACCACTTTTAAGGCTTCTCATGCACAGTGACCATGTTACTCCCATGCTCCTGCAATGTGTTTCATCGTCAAGGATATTCATGGAGAGGACTTTTGACAACCTTCCTTTACAACATGTTTAGGTTCTGTGTCCTCTCTCTTCTCCCAGACACTGTCAACTCCCTGAACATGGGGACCCTTCCTGTCACGTCCACAGGGACCCACATCCATAGAGTCATTTGTGGCACACACTAGGTGTTCAGGAAGTGCTATGGATGCACATTATCTGGGCAGCACTGTATCAACACTCAGACATACCTGGACTCTTTGTTCCTGGCTCTGTCCTGACCTGTCATGGGCTCAGTTGCCAGGACAGCTGGCCCCTGACGCCCAGGAATTTCTCCTCAGTAGGAGAATCTCCTACAATGTCTTCCAACTGGGGACAGGCTTGGGGGCCTGAAGTTAATAGAATATGGATTATTTGCTAACCAAAGTTCCTTGACATTGTTCTCACACTACAGTTTACCCCAAACGAAGGAAGCAGCTGACTTGGCCAAAGGGAGGAGGCTGCAAGAGGACCCCCGTTGCTGGGGAAACAGCAGATTTTTGTCTCACTTCCCCAAAGGACTGGGCACTGCATAAGCAATGAGTTTCTTGTCCCACGCTGAGCCGTGATCATCAGCCTCGTCGTCCACCTGGAGCCCAGGGATGGTCAAGGAGCCTGTGTTGCCAGACTTGGAGCCAGAGAACCGGTCTGGGACCCCCGAAGGCCAAGTGTTCTCATGGAGAATGGCTTTAAGGGTCATTCCTGGGAGCTGTTGGTACCAAAACACACAATAACCGGCCCCAGTGTTGGCTGGGCTTCCAGTGCAGGAAATGGTGAGCGTCTGGCCCAGGGACCCAGACACTGAAGATGGCTGAGTCAGCACAGACTGGGCCCAGGACCCTGGAAGAAGAAGAGACAGAGAGGATGAGGCTGGGGTCTAGAGACAAGAGGAGGAAGCAGGGCCCCTTCCCCTGTCTCTGCATCCAGTCACCTGTGCAGTGAGCAAGTACGATGAGGAAGACAGAGACCCAGGCCATGGTGAAGGCCCCTTCCTCATGACTGCTCCTGCCCTCTGTGCCCCACAGCTGAGCAGACCTTCCCTAACCCCTCCTTCCCCTCTTCATCCTCTGAGAGAGGGAGGGCCCATCCATGCATGAGACCCCCAGCTCTCTGACCCTTCACAGGCCCCGGTTGGTCCCTCATCCTGAGGACGTCAGGGGTGGGCAGGGCAGGGGCTGTTTGGGGCCAGGGGGTGGGGAGGTCCCAGATGGGAGCCCTGAGCAGAAGGCAAAGGCAGTGCTAGGTGGCAGATTCAAGTCTCAATAACCCTGACCCCTCAGAACCAGGCCCTGAGTGACCCCTAGTGTCCAGTCACAGACACACCATTGTGTGACATGGTGACCAGAGCCCATCAGAGAGACAGCTCCAGCCTCCCCACTGCTCCCTTGCTCTTCATGGGTCAAGACTGAGCTGGTATCTCTGGGATACACTCCTTTGAGATCATGATCAAGTTCAGAACAGTGACAGGTCTCCATGGACAGGTGTTCCCTTCTGTCCAGGAGGCTGGCCGTTCCTCTTATGGGATTCCTCCCTGGTTTCCGGAACTCCCCTTCCACTCGTGTTCACACAGCCCTGAGGACTTGGGGAGCACTCCTTTCTGGGTTGTGTAGAAGCCCTCGTGTCTGTTCCTAGAAGGGTTAAGCCCTAAAAGCCTCGGTCATCTGTCACTATTTCCACCAGCTTAGAAAACAGTCCTCAGCACACTGTGGGCACGGAATCCCTCCTATTGTCTGTTCTGTAAACACATAGACCCAACTCTGCAAGAGCCCTGCCAAGTAAGGCTGTGTGTGGCATTGACCTCAGAGCACAAAGGGCAAACCTGCAGGGAGTTCTGGGAGGGAAGGAGTGACAGCTGCAGGTGTTCTGACAGGGACCTCCTTGCAGACTTCATGTGTTAGTCACCTATTAGACAACTGTTACCTTAAAATGAATGTGTGTCATTTTTTTCCAAAAACTCAGCTCCGAAAGAGTGATTTTTTTTTTAATATATGAAATTTACTGTCAAATTGGTTTCCATACAACACCCAGTGCTCATCCCAAAAGGTGCCCTCCTCAATACCCATCACCCACCCTGCCCTCCCTCCCACCCCCCATCAACCCTCAGTTTGTTCTCAGTTTTTTGTTTTTTTTTTTTAAATTTTTTTTTTCAACATTTTTTATTTATTTTTGGGACAGAGAGAGACAGAGCATGAATGGGGGAGGGGCAGAGAGAGAGGGAGACACAGAATCGGAAACAGGCTCCAGGCTCCGAGCCATCCGCCCAGAGCCTGACGCGGGGCTCGAACTCACGGACCGCGAGATCGTGACCTGGCTGAAGTCGGACGCTTAACCGACTGCGCCACCCAGGCGCCCCTGTTCTCAGTTTTTAACAGTCTCTTATGCTTTGGCTCTCTCCCACTCTAACCTCTTTTTTTTTTTTTTTTCCCTTCCCTTCCCCATGGGTTTCTGTTACGTTTCTCAGGATCCACATAAGAGTGAAACCATAACCGAAAGAGTGATTTAAACTCAGTGACAGTTTCAATGGGAAGGTACAGGTTCAATTGCGAGTGTGTTTCCCCGGACCCATGTTTATTGCAGACAGAATATGATTTAAAATAGTGGTTGCCAAATGCGTGAAAACATAATGGAAAATACGTGACATTAAGTTCTTGGTTGAATAGGGGCCAATACCTTGCTTAAATCACTTGATTCATTATTGTTATTACTATTATTATTATTTTAATAACAATTCTGCATATTAGGGCTGGTCTAACAGGTAAAGTAGGAAAGCCCAACATGGTTCCCGGGGAAACATGATGAGGAGCCTGTTCCAGTGAACTTCACACTGATCTCGCTGGTGGAATGAACAAACACACAGTTTGCTGCATGGAACGATAAGGGGTCAGACTCCTCTCAGGGTAGGTAAAAGCAATAGTCACTGTGTCTTGTGTTCACTGTGTTCAGGATAGAAAAATTGCTCATTCAGCCGCCGCTGATTAGAGGAATGATTTTCCACTAGCTAAGGCCAATTTGACCCAGAAAATTCTTTCAAAGATCCCATATTGACGCCAGCTGAGGTGGAGATAAGGGGCACTGTGTCTCTGAGGTCACAGGCCCTGTAGCCCTGAGACAGATGTTTCAGCAGAGGCCTATCCTGGCTGGAGGTATCACTGGAATGTCTGAGGGTGACAGTCCAGCCCTGAGAGGATGCAGAGTGTGCCTCGTGTCCCCGTGGGCCTTGAGCTCCAAGGGAGCAACACTGAGGCCGCTGTCCCAGAATCAATGCACTGATCAGCTTCAGGCGCTACCTGGAACCCAGACATGGTTGGGGGCTCAGCCGCCCATGGGGACAGAGACTCACCCAGGGATCCCTGCGCATCAGCTTCATCCCAGGAGAGCAGGTGTTCAAAGCAAGTCCTGCCCTGGTGTTAGGACTCCTGTGACACTTGCTGTCACTGGGCTTCCTACTCATGGGGATTCTGTTTCCTCGATTGTGACGCTGATGAAGGCTGGGTGAGCACAGGTTGACAATGACTCCTGGGGAGACAGAGGAACCTGGAAAGTGTCGAGTCCAGGACACTATACACTAGCTCATGCTGGACAAAGCAGGAAAGAATATCCAGTGGGAAGAAGACAGTGTCTTCCACAAATGGTGTGGAGTAAACTGGACAGCAACGTGCAGAAGAACGACTGCACCACTTTCTTATACCATATACAAAAATAAACTCAACATGGATGAAAGACCCACGTGTGAGACAGGGAACTGTTAAAATCCAAGAGAAGCGTGCAGACAGCAAACTTTGACCTCAGCCATAGCAAATTCTTACCGGAACTGCAGGACACAAGGGCAGGCCTCCCCTCGATCAGCCACTGGGCATGAAGTTTTTTTATTTATTATTTTTTAAAAATGTTCGCGTGTTTACTTACTTTTGAGACAGAGAGCAACAGAGCATCGGTGGGGGAGGGGCAGAGAGAGAGGGAGACACAGAATCTGAAGCAGCTTCCAGGCTCCAAACTGTCAGCACAAAGCCCCACACAGGGCTCGATCCCACCAACCATGAGACCATGATCGAGCAGAAATTAGACGCTTAACAGACAGAGCCACCCAGGTGCCCTGGCATGACGGTCATTTTGAGTTAAAAAGCAGTCAATGCCCATACACTCAGGAAAAGCTCTTCATGTCTCTTCAACTGACTAAAAATTCAGTGGTAGCACCTGTTCCGGGAAGACAGCTGGCACCACAGACAACTGCCCTAGGATATGGATGGGGTGGGGCAGACGGGGCAAAGGGGCAGCAAAGCCTGTTTAGTCACATTCCTCTGTGTCCCATTGCTTCCCAGGGGCCCTGCACATATTGTTTATGAAACATCTACTCTACTCTTCTTCTTCTGTCTGTGAAGTGTATTTCTTTGCATTGAATACTAGACCCCTACCTCATCCATGTAATTCAGAAAAACATAGACCTCATTTTTGCCTGGGTGTCTTTTGAATTTCAAGATCTATGTTGATTCCCATATGTTCTCTATTAAATGTCTGTGTGTCACTTCAACCTCTTCAAGGACAGGTCTCACCATAGAGGACTCTCCCCTACAGGAGCCTCCACAGAAGCTTCTCAATAAAAGAGGCTCAGAGACAAGGAGTGTGGACCCAGGGTGTTTTGGTCTCACTTCCTCGGTATCTGAGTCACTGTGAGTAACGGTAGCTGCTCCCACTGCCATAACCTGTAGCACAGTAATAGTCAGCCTCGTCCTCAGGCTGTGGCCCAGAGATGAGCAGAAGCCCTGCATTGGCCGAGGCATCTTTGGACCCGGAGAAGCGGCTGGGGACCCCAGGGCCCTGGTGCTTATTTGAGTCTGAGTAGAACCTCAGTAGATACCGGGGAGAGGTCCCTTGTTTCTGCTGGAACCAGTATATGTGGTAGCCGCCAACGTTGTAGCCACTGCTCAGGGTGCAGGTGAGTCTGGCTGTTGTTCCCGGAGATGCAGACAGGGAGGACGGCTGCGTCAGCACAGGCTGGGACAGGGAACCTGCAAACACAAACACTCGTCACTGGTGGAACCAGAAATGGGGGGAAAATGTCCCAGGATGCTGAGCATGGCAAGCACCCTTTGAGATCCCCCTGTGTCCCTGAGGCAAGCCCCTACCTGTCCATTGAGACACAAGCATAAGGACTAGAAGAGTCCAAGCCATGGTGACATAGACCCTAGCACCCACACTGGGCTGGGCTGCCCCAGGCCTCCTTTTCTCCTCCACCCTCTGCCACAGGAGGAGCTGTCCATGCAAATGAAGTCCATCTAGTGACTGCCCAGCCCCTCTCTGAACCCTGGTGCTTCAGCCCAGCTGACGGACACACCCTGGGGACGATGGAGGTTGGCTTCACCACTGGGGAGAACCCTGGGAGGAAGCACCTGCATGCACAACGCACAGGTTCCTGTTCAGGGGACCTTACCACAGCAGAAGGGACACATGCCGACTTCCCATGAGGGAGCCCAGAGCCCAGTCCCCAGGCCCAGGCTCTGAGCAGTTGTGAAGACACCACAGGGTACTCCCACAGCGCCCCCTCTTGGCTGACAGGCACATAACTCACTGTGTCCAACAGCCCTGAGAGCCCAGCTGGCTTCCTCAGCTCCGTTTGTTCACACATCCTTGAGCTGAATCATGGCCAACGTGATCCCATAGTACCGCCTGTGATGACTGCAGTATTTTGCACTCTCAGAAGGAGTCCTGGTCTCTGTGAGATGCAAACATTATCTCCTGTTAGTGGTAAGTTGTTGACATCTGGCAGAAGATGCTGCAGACATCATATGCCTGCACTGGTGTGCGAGGTAGCATCTGTAAACCTTGGGAATGTTTTTCAGCTCCTATGCATTGTAGCGATGGATGCCAATGAGTGCCCAATAAATTGGGTTTTGTTTTAATCTGCGATTTTTCAGCTCATTTATTGGCTAAGTGATTTATCAAGGAAAGGGAAAACAATGAATTTATCTTTGATGAAGTCCAATGTATCAGGTTTTTTATGGCTTGTGCTAATGGGGTCTTATCTAAACATGTTTATACAAACCCTAGAGCCCGAAGATTTTCTCCATTTTTATGTTTACAACTGTATACTTTACAATTATGTCAATAATCCTTTCAGTGAATTTTTTTAAAGTGAGAGTTTTCGGTGAGATTCATTTCTCTCGATGGATATCCTGTGGTTCTGTGGACATCTGTTCAAAGGCCATCCTTCCTCCTCTGAAAGGCTTCTGCAACCTTGTCAATAAGGTTTTCTAATCCATAAGTATCCATAAGTATTTCTTATCCATACTTTTACGAGTTTGGTTCTGAGTTTTCTGTTCTGTTACATTGGCCACTGTGTACCTTCCATCCACACCACTCTGTCTTGTGATAGGAATTGAATTACACTTCTCTACAAGTTGGGAAGAATTGTCATCTCTACTATATTGACTCTTCTAATCCTTAAACACAACATATCCCTCCACGTTTTGGGATCCACTTTGATTACATTTCCCAGCACTGTCGAGATTTCAGCATCCATGACCTGTATGTGTTTTGTTAAATATTCACCCAAATACTTCATCATGGAGTGGTTTGAAGTGTTATTCTTACATTGTTTTTCAAAAGTTTATTGCTCATACAGACGCAACTAAATGATCTTTCTACGTTGATCTTGTGTTCTGCCACCTTCCCGAAATTGCTTATTACCCTTTGAATTCATATATTTACATACATATTCATAGCTCCCTTTGTATTTTTCTCTTATATCATCCTCTGGCCTTAAAATAGGGACAGTAACGTCTTGTTCTCCTTAGTCTGTACGCTTCTCTTTGTTTGACTTGTCTTATGGTTTGGTCAGGCACATCCAGTCCTATGGCTAACAGCAGTGTTGAGACGGGACATGATGACCTTGGTAGCTACCCTGGGGGGAAAGCATTCAGAGCTTACCTCAGTGTGTGTTAGCTGTGGTGTTTCATCATTTTCTTTATCAAGGTGAGGATGTGCTCCTCTATTTTCATTGTCTGAGATGTTGTCTTTTTCATTCATTCATTCATTCATTCATTCTCATTCTTGGTCATGAATAGGTTTTGCACTGTGTGAAATGCTTTTTCTGTATTGATTGATAAGACCAGGGTTTTTGATTTTGTAAGTAATTTTTAAAATTCAGTGTATTCATTTGTTTATTTAGAGAGAGAATGATAGCTTGAGCTGGGGATGGGGAGAGAGAAGAGGAGAGAAAAGATCTCAAGTAGATTCCACGTTGTCAGCATGGAGCCCCATGGAGCGCCTGATCTCAGGAACCCTGAGATCATGACCTGAGCTGAAATCAAGTGTCCTATGCTTAACTGAGCCAAGCTGGTGCCCCAGGATTTTTCTTATTTGGCCTGTTATTATTGGAGATTACATTGACTGATTGTTTAATATAAAACTAGCCTTGCATCCCCACAATACACCCCATTTCATCGTTGTATTTCTTGTGACACATATATATAAGTGAACACTATTTTTTAATATTTTCTTTGAAATAGTTTTCTTGTTATTTGCATGAGGTATTCCATTTTTTGTCTGTTTTGTGCTAGGGTGCTATTGACACCAGCTACTGAATGACAATTTTAGAAAGAATGATTTCTGGGGCATCAGGGTGGCACAGCGTACTATTCATGATTTCTGCACATGTTGTGGTCTCACGGTTCATGGCATCGAGCCCATCAGAGGGTTCTGTGCTGACAGTGCAGAGTCTGCTTGGGTTTCTCTCTCTCTTTCCCTCTTTCTCTCTCTCTCTCTCTCTCTCTCTCAAAAACAAACAAACTTAAAAGAAAAGAAAGAATTCTTACCTTAACTCAATTCAGCATATTGATCCACAAGCAAGGAATATCTATTCATTCATCCCAGTTTTCTCTAATTTCTTTTACAATGCTTTGTAGTTTTCCATATACAAGACTTTCAATTTTCCCAAAATATATCCTTAAGAATTACATAATTATATCACTATAAGTGGAACTGCTTTTATTTTTATATATGGATGGTTTATTGCCTCTATATAGACTACCATTTATCTCCTCATTCTGTTTTTGTAACCTGAAGGCCAGAATTGAAGCAATCAAACCCAAACCATCTGCGACTGAGCCCTAGAGCTGATTGGGAATCAACACCTTTTGTTCTCGGACATCTCCACTGAATATTTTTTTTATCTCTCAGCACCAAAGTTTGCCTTTGAAAACATGAACACGGTGAGAATGGGTCATCAGTGTAAAAATATAACTGAAGGAAAGGATATGACAGTGTCACATCATTTGTCTCTGGGACAACGGAGGGTCTGTTGAAGATCTGAGCACAGAAGTCACCCCCTGAGCCACCTGAAAGGTAACATCACCAGACCCAGAGAGTGAAGGGAGATTTTGTCTCACTTCCCAATGGGACTGATGCTCTACATAAGCATTAGCACTATCGTGGCATATGAGACAGTAATAGTCAGCTTCTCCTCATGCTGGAGTCCAGAGATATCAGAAAACCTGAACTGGTCAAAGCATCTTCAGATCCGGAAAATGATAGGAGGCCCAAGATCCCTGAAGTGCACCTGACTCTGATTTGAATCTCAGCAGAAACCAGGGATGGCTCTTTGCCTTCTGCCAGTGCCTATATATGGTGTTACTTCTCAGGGTGTAGATGTGGGTCAGCACAGTCTGGGAGAGGTTTGCTTCTTCCAAACACAGACACTCCTGTGTAATGGGGCAGGGATGGAGGTGAAGCTGCTTGGGGGTCTGATCCAAAGGGGTTGACAGAGGGGCAGGGGACTCCCCAGTTGTCCGAGAACCAGAAGGGAATGTGAGGGGACTACATGCAGCTGTATGTTCTGTCCATTTTCCTCCCGAGGGATGGACCCTGGAGATAGGAAACTACAGCAAGATCACTTCTAGTTTCCTCTGAAATCCTAACGTGGAGATGGAGGTCAGACCTGAAGAGCCAAGGGAGAGACTGAAGGTCTGAGGGACCCAGGAACAGATGGGAAAAGAGGAGGGAGGGTTTGGGGGTGTTGGCAGGGAGAGTCTGTAGGATCTGGTCCAGATTCACAATAGCTGGTTCAGACAGAGGGTACTTTGACTATGACTAGGGTTATTGTCAATATATCATCTGTGGGTACATCAGCAGTGACAAAAGGTCCCACTTTAAGGAATCACATGGTGACACTGATGTGTGGACAAATGATTGCTGGGCAGCACGTTCAGGTGCAGACACAGTATTTATTCCTGCGCATCTTCTCCAGACCCAGTGGGAACATGCGGTTGGGCTCTGTTACGTCAACTGTCAGTGTCTTCCCGGGATGCCCAATTTTCTGTCACATTACATTCAAACACGAGCGTTTCTATTTTCCCTGTTCAAGGAAAGATCTTTCAGCAGAAGAATCCCATGTGCATGTGTCTCCAGGTGTTTCATACAGAAAAGATGCTCGGAATCATGATCTTTGTGCACAGGTATTTTCTCTCGCTTGCTCGCTATCTGAGACGCTGTGAGCAATGAAAGCCGCTCCCACTGCCATCAGCTGTAGCACAGTAACAGCCTCGTCCTCAGGCTGCGGCCCAGAGAGGAGCAGAAGCCCTGCCTTGGACAAGGCATCTTTGGATCCAGTCAACAGGCTGGGTACCCTGGAGTCCTGCTGCTTATCTCAGTGGGTGTAATAGGATAGGTTGTACCAGGGAGGGCTGCCTGAGTGAATGCTCCTCAAGCAGCTGTGCAAGGACCACAGTGCAGTCCCACAGTGCACCCTGCTGGTCATGGGGCATTCACCTGGCCATGGCCCAAATCCCTATGCATCCTGCTGATTTTTGCAGCTCACAGGATCCCTGTGTATTCACACATCAGTGATCTGATCCACAGATAGTGTCATCCTGTTGCATTGCCCATGATTACCGTAGTGGTTTTCACTCTCAGAGGGAGTCCTGGTTGATGGAAGATGCAAGCATTTACCACAACTCCAAGTGAATCTGTGGGCACCCTAGAGAAGGTGCTGCAAAAATCACATCCCTCCCTTGGTATGCAATGTTGAATGTACCTACATTTGGAGTGTTAATAACACATGTGCATTGAAGCAATGGATTCCAAATACACTCCCATAAATTCAGCTTTATTTTATTCTGCGATGTTGCAGCTCATTTCATTGTCTTACTGATTTACTAAGTAAAGGAAAAACCGTGAGTTTATCTTTGATGAAGTCCAATTTATCAGTCTTTTTTATTTTATGGGTTGTGCTGATGGTGATTTGTCTCAACATTCTGGTTCAAATCCTAGATCCTAACGATTTTCTCCTCCATGTTTTCTCAAAGTTTACAACTTTATGTTGCACAGTTATGTCTAGGATCCATTTTAAAATTTTTCAGAAGGTAAGAATTTTAGTTGAGTTTCATTTCTCTCTATGGATATCCAAATTTTCTATGGCCATTTGTCCAAAAGGCCTTCTTTCCTCCTTTGAAAAGCTTCTGAAAGTTTATCAAAAATACTCTTCCACACTTCTGTCAGTCTGTTTTTCTGGTCTCTATTGGATTACATTGACAAATGTGTCTACCTTTCCATCCATACCAATCTGTCTTGTTATGATAGCAGTGGATTAACATTTTATACAATTTGAGAAGAATAACATATTTTAGAAGTTTATTTATTTTGAAAGAGTGAGAGTGGGAGAGGGGCAGAAAGAGAGGGAGAGAGAGAGAAAGAATTCCAAGCAGGCTTCCCACTGTCAGCACAAATGCTGATGTGAAGCTTGAACTCACGAACTGTGAGATCATGACCTAAGCCAAAGACAAGACCAGTTCGCTTAACTGACTGAGCCACCCAGGCACCCCAGGAAGAATGACATCTGCACTATGAGCCTTCCATACCACCAACAGGTCATGTCTCTCCATTCTTTTAGTTTGAATTTGATTTATCAGCATTGTCCACTTTTCAGCCTCGATGGCCTGTACATGTGTTGTTAAATATGCATCTAAATATTTCACTATTGAGTGGTTTTATGTGGTAATATAACCCAGATTTACATGTCCATTACTGTATATACACATCTAAATGATCTGTATATATTGATCTTGTATTGTATGACCTTCCTGAAATTGTTTATTACTCTTTGACTTTATATATTTACATACATATTTGTATCTTCTTTTGTAGTTTTCCTTTAGATCATCCTCTCACCTGAAAAGAGGGATGTTTATGTCTTCTTTGTTGTCTGTATGCTTTTCATTTTTTTCTTGCTTTATGGTTCTGTCAGACACATTGAGTCCTATGTTGAACAGAAGCATTTTGAGATTGAACATGATTGCTTTAGTCCCCACCCTGGGGTGGGGGGGATCTTTCAGCGCTTCCCCTCCATGTATATTAGCTGAAGGCCTTTTATAGTTCCTTTATCAAGCTGAGGATGTGCTCCTCTATTTTCACTAACTGTCACTCATTCATTGTCTTTTATTATCATGAATCGATTTTGAATGGGGTGAAATGGCTTTTCTGTATTGATTGATAAAATAATGGATTTTTTTTTGTCTTTAGTCTTTTAATACAAGACATTACATGGATTTATTTTTGACCTCCAGGTATTTGCGATCTTTCCCGTTTTGTTCTTGTGGTTGACTTCAAGTTTCATAGCATTGTGGTACGAAAATACGCATGGTATGATCTCAACCTTCTTATACTTGTTGAGAGCTGATTTGTGACCTAGTTTGTGATCTATTCTGAGAATGTTCCCTGTACACTTGAGAAGAATGTGCATTTTTCTGCTTTAGGGTGAAATGTTCTGAATATATCTGTTAAGTTCATCTGGACTAGTGTGTCATTCAAATCCATTTTTCCTTATTGATTTTCTGCCTAGATGATCTGTCCATTGCTGTAAGTGGTTGTGAAAGTCCCCTACTACAGGTGTATTACTATCAATGAATTTCATCATGCTTGTTATTAACTCATTTATATATTTGGGGGCACGCAAACACACAAATATGGACACTTGTTTGATTTTCTTCATGCATAGACCCCTTAATTATGATATAATGTCTCTTCATCTCTTTACATTCTTTGTTTTGAAATCTAGTACATCTGATATAAGCATGGCTGTTCTGGCTCTCTTTTGACATCCGTTAGCATGATAGGCAGTTCTTCATTCTCTCACTTTCTTTTCCTTTAATTTTTTGATGTTTATTTATTTTTGAGAAAGAGAGAGAGAGAGGAGGGACAGAGAGAGAGGGAAACAGAGAATCCAAAGCGGCCTCCTCACTGTCAGCACAAAGTTGATTCAAACCCATGAACCATGAGATCATGACCTGAACCAAAATTGGGACACTCAACCCTTGAGCCAGCCAGGCATCCATCCATCCCCTCATTTTCAATTCGCAGGTGTTGCCAGCTCTAAAATGAGTCTCTTGTAGGCAGCATATATATGGATACTGTTTTTTTTTATTAATTCTGATACCTTACATCTTTTGATTGGAGCATTTAGTGCATTTACAGAGCGATTATTGAAAGATATGACCTTAAAAAAAAGGGGGGGCGTGGCTGGGTGGCTCAGTCGGTTAGTGAAGTGCTTAGAAGAAAACCTACCACTCTAGTAACAATTAAAAATGTTAATTTCTAGGGGCGTCTGGGTGGCTCAGTCGGTTAAGTCTCCGACTTCGGCTCAGGTCATGATCTTGAGGTCCGTGAGTTCTAGCCCCGTGTCAAGCCTTGTGCTGACAGCTCAGAGCCTGGAGCCTGCTTCATATGCTGTGTATCCGTCTCTCTGACCCTCCCCTGTTCATGCTCTGTCTCTCCCTGTCTCAAAAATAAATAAACGTTAAAAAAAAAAAAAAGAAAGATATGAATTTGGTGCCATTGTGTTGCCTGTAGAGTTGGTGTTTCTGGTGATATTCTCTGGTCCTTTCTACCCTTTGTTGCTTTGGCTTTCTTCTCCTCCTCCTCCCCCTCCTCCTCCCCCTACCTCCTCCTCCTCCTGCTCCTCTTCTTCTTCTTCTTCTTCTTCTCCTTCTTCTCCTCCTCCTCCTCCTGCCTCTCCTCCTTCTTCTCCTTAATCTCCTCCTCCTCCTCCTCCTCCTCCCCCTCCTTCTCCTTCCTCTTCTCCTTCTCCTTCTTCTTCTTCTTCTTCCTCCACTCAGTGTCTCCCCCTAAAAATTTCTTGCAGGGTTGGTTTAGCGGTCACAAAATTCTTTAGCTTTTGTTTCCCTGTTTAACTCTTTTCTCTCCTTACATTCTGAATGACAGCCTTGCTGGAGGAAGGATTCTTGGCTACATATTTTTCTCATTCAGCCCATTGACTATATCCTGACACTCCTTTCTGGCCTTCCAAATTTCTGTGGGCTGATCTGCTGTGACCTTGATCTGTCTTCCCTTATAGGTTAAGGACCTTTTCCCCCATGCTGCTTTCATGACTCTTTCTTTTTCTGTGTATTTTGTGAATTTAGCTATGATATGCCTTGGTCATTATTTGTGGAATCTAATTTGTGCTCTCTGTCCTTGTGGATTTTGATGCCCATGACCTCCCCTAGATTAGGGAATTTTTCAGCGATAATTTGCTCACATGAATGTTCTACCACTTTTCTCTCTCTTCATTTTCTGGGACGCCCATGATATGAACGTATTCCTCTTAGTAAGTCACTGAGTTCTCTAAAGTCTGTATTGCGATCTTTTGCCTTTGTTTTTCTCTTTTTTTCGGCATCATTATTTTCCATAATTTTATCTTCCGTAACACTGATTATGCTCTGTTTCATCCATCCTCACTGTCATGGCATCCATTCAAGATTGCATCTCAGTTATAGCATTTACAATTTGGGCCTGACTAGATTTTAGTTCTTTCATCTCTGCATAAAGGATTCTCAGGTATCTTCTATGTTTTTTTCAACCTCAGCTAGAATTCTTATAATCATGGTTTTAAATTCTAATTTAGACATCTTACTTATCTGTGTTGATTAAATCCCTGCCCATCATTTGTCCTTGTACTTTCTTTAGGGGTGAATTTCTCCATCTTGTCACTTTGGAGGAAAAAATAATAATGAATTAAAATTAAAAATAAAATTAAAATTTTTTTTCAAAAAAAGCAAATAAAGGAAGCTAGATGCTAGATGTGTTTTGGTCTGCTTGATAAGACATCGTTGATGGAAAAGAGAAAAAAGAGAAAAGAAAAACAGTTTACAAATTTACAATATTTTTTAAAATTAAAATTATACAAAATGAAGAAAATAAAATAGAGTAAAAAGTTTTGCTCTTTTTTTATCCAAGAAAGAAAAGAAATAAAACAACAAAAATTGGAGCAAACAAAAGAACAAGCGAACCAGCAAACAAAATGTAACTGAATGAAGCTAGATCCAGTTTCTCCTAGAACTGAAACTTTGTAGCACAATATGGTCCCCAGATTCAGCCCATGGAAGGGGTTTGTGTTGTTCTGGGGGGGATGTGCTCAGAGGTTGCAGATGGATAGGGTTCTGTGTAATGGCTCCATTCTCCTTTTGGTGGTGCTGCTTCGCTCACTGGGGTGGGTAAGTGTGGGTCTGCTACAGGCTAAAATGGCTGCATGCTGCTCTCTAGTTTCCTGAGCAGAAAAATTTCACACCCTCTTAGATGTACAACCTGTCACTCCTCCTTTGTCTCAGACTTCTGTCCATCCCCACCTTTACACTGTCTGTGTTTATTTATTGATTTGGAGAGAAAGAGAGAGAGAGAGAGAGAGAGAGAGCAGGGGAGGGGCAGAAGGAGAGATGGAGACACAGAATTGGAAGCAGGCGCCAGGCTCTCAGCTGTCAGCACAGAGCCCGATATGGGGTCAAACCCATGAACCATGAGATCATCACCTGAGCCAACATAGGAATGCTTAACCAACTGATCCACCCAGCTCCCCAGAGCTTAGGTCTTCAAAGCATTTAGAGCACTCAGCACTTCAAGAAGACACATGTGTTAGTACAAATTGGTCGTGGAATAAGTTAGACTGATACTAGGTAATCTGTCAATTTCAGGAAAACTTCCATGAAACAAGGTATACTGTAAAGCACCCCTCAGTTCCCAACCCCATGCCACATCCCTCCTGGGGATTAGTGTGGCTGCAAGAAACCAAGGCCTAGCCAGAATAAACTAATAATAATAATAATAATAATAATGGTAATGATAATAATAATATAACAATGTGGATTTCTTTTTCATCTTCTATGACCTTAATATCGTGGCTTTATGACTAGTGAGCATATTCTGCCTGGTGTCCACAATCCGGAAATTGTACTTGTTGGGGTGCAACTTTTTGGCCAACCAAAAAGACTGGAGAACTTTCTCCCTCCGTCTATGCCTCTGTCTCTCTCTTGGTCCAGATGGGCCTGCTGTTGGGGGAGTTAGTCATGAGAGTTTCCAGACCCTAGGAAACATCTGTCACCTCAACCTTCAAGTTTGTTTGTGCTGGAAAGTCTATTCCAGGAGCACCAGCCCAGTGTCCCAGTTTAGTGGGCCTGTGGCACCATTGTGTCATAATTATCTGTGAGACTGGGAACGCCATTTTCACTACAGCCTCCTTACCACCTGTGCAACAAAGGTTTTTGCTTTCTTAGACTAATTTAGGAGTAAACTTTTGGATTGTTGGGCAACCCAATCAGGTGTAGGCCAGCAGCATGGGTGGTGAAAGAATTCACCCAAGCAAAGCAAAGGAGATAGAAGTTTAGGGAATACACTGTAAGGGAGCAGCAGGCAGGACAGCAAAGCAGAGATAGTCTCCCAGGAGGTAGTGGGGGGGGGGGCTGTACTCAAGAGGGGAAGGTAAGGAGGTGTGAAATTAGTGGGGTTTTTTTTTTCCTTTTTTGGTACCTGTGTCTGGGTAAAAGTCAGCTAGGGCTTATAGATATTTTGAGGTGAGTTGTCTAACGGGCCTGTTTACATCCAGCCCACTCGTCACTGTGGGACCTTCTACCATACTCAGGTGACCATTGCTCAAGCCTGTTGCCTAAAACTGGCCTCTATGTTACCGCTTGCTAGATCAACAATGGCAAATCCTTGCCATTTGGGCAGAGATCTCATCTTCAGTAGCGGCTCATGTTGAACAGTGGGGGTGTGCTGTCCATACATAACCTTGTCTGTCCGTCTGGGGTTCTGTGCAGTTATAGACCAGAGCATGGTATTATACTAACATGCTGACAGGTGATTTGAATGAAATTCCTTGGTGGTCTGGTCCATGGGATTTAGGAGGAGGGGATCCTCTGGTGCCCTGGGCTGGAATCCTTGTTGAACCATCATTCATATATGGAATTGTTGCATTCTGGAGGACACAAAGTTCAAAAGTGGATTAAATTGGTGGGGGGAGGGGGCAACAATTAGGCATATGGGTATTGAAGCCACAGGTCCTAAGAAAGAATGAAGGCAGAGTAGCCATAACCAGGTTTCTTTCCAGGAAAACCATCCTTATGTTGCCCAGTCCCAGGGGGAGGAAGGTCGTTCAATCAAACCATAGACTTTTTTTTATGTTCCCTGATTGACCCTTTAGCAGGACACAGATACCCTCTGGGCTTCAGTTAGGAGATCTAAACTCAGTCATTTCTGCAAACCGAATGTGACTAAAACCTCCAACTGGGTTTGTACAATCATAAAGGGTCTACCTATTGTAGACCCTGGGGCATGTGTACTGGGCTCTGTTCCCTCACCTGTGTGCACTCTTAGGATGCCTGTGCTGTCTCAGGCAATAGCACTGTGTCACTCCTTCCTCCTCAAAGATAGGTGTTCCCACAGTGGAGTGTCCCATACACAAGCCTCCACAGAAGCTTCCACAATAAAAGAGATGCAGGGGTTTTTGTCTCACTTCCTCCTTATCTGAATCACTGTGAGTAACGATAGCTTCTCCCACTGCCATGATATATAGCACAGTAATAGTCAGCCTCATCCTCAGGCTACAGCCCAGAGATGAGCAGAAGCCCTGCACTGGCTGAGGCATCTTTGGATCCGGAGAAGTGGCTGGGGACCCCAAGTCCCAACTGTGTACTGGAGTCTGAGTAGTAGTACAGGAGATACCGGGGAGGGCTCCCTGGATTCTGTTGGTACCAGTATATGTTATAGCCTCCAACATTGATGTCCCTGCTCAGGGTGCAGGTGAGTCTGGCTGTGGCTCCCAGAGATGCAGAGAGGGAGGCTGGCTGAGTCACAACAGGCTGGGACAGGGAACCTGCAAACACAGACACAGCAGAGGGAAGACAAGGGACAGGGTACATGAAATTAGGGAGCTGAGCCACAGGGATTTGACTCTGGCTGCAGGCCCACCCTGGTGCCCTGCATCCCGTCCCTACCTGCGCAGTGACAGAAGAGCACGAGGAGGACGGGGATCCAGGCCATGGTGACACACCCCCTTCTTAGGCCCAGAGCTAGGGCTTGTCTGCCCTGGGTCTCTCTTATCCCCTGTGCACAGGCCTCAGAGAGGAGGGGCTGCACATGCAAATGGGACCCACCCTTGCCTCTTCTCCATGTGCACACACAGGGTCTGTGGCCCTTGGACTCGGAGACTTCCTGATGCACTGCATTCCCCCTGGGTGGGCCTGGAGGCAGCAGCTGCTGGGACCACACACAGGCCCAGATCCAGGGACTCCTCCAGGTCCTGACCGGACACACCTGCCCTGGCCCCACTGGAGGCAAGGGGCCCAGTCCTTGCTTTCTGTCAGTGGAGGACTGCCCAGCTGGATGCCCCTGTCCTGCAGAAACCCCCAGACACAGTGTCACAGTGCCCCTGCTGGTCTCTGGGTGAACCTCTCCTTTCCCACCTCTGGCTTCCCTGATGCCTGTGTTTCCATAACCTAAGAATGACCCTCCTGGGAAAGGGAAAGGTCCTGCTGTGCTGTCACTGATCAGGTTTCCCCTGTGAAGTGGGGGGGGAGGGGAGGCGCTTCTAACGGGAGGGACACATGCAGTCCTGACCAAATGGAGCCTGTGAATATTGATATTGGCTCAGGTCATGATCTCGCAGTCCTGGAATCCAGACCTAAATCGGACTCTGCACTGAGCATGGAGCTACTTGGGATTCTCTCTCTCTCTCTCTCTCTCTCTCTCTCTGCAACCCCCTCTCAGAAATAAATAAATAGGGGCTCTTGGTTGGCTCAGTGGGTTAAGTGTCCGACTTTGGCTCAGATTATGACCTCACAGTTCCTGAGTTGGAGCCTTACCTAGGGCTCAGTGCTGACAACTCAAAGCCTAGAGCCTGCTTTGGATTCTGTGCCTCCCGCTCTCTGCCTCTTCCTCACTCTGTCTCTCAAAAATGAATAAACGCTTAAAAAATTTGTAATAAAAAAATGAAAATAAACGAACAAACTTTAAAAATCTAAATGTAGAAGAGAAGGTTGTACTAGGATTTTGGAAAAGGAATCCGGAATGGAATTTGATATGTGGTTAGTACTGGTTAAAATTCAGAACATTCAAGTGAATAAGTGAATTTTAATGTCAAAATACATGGATGTAAAATTAAAACTGTTTTCACTAGTTTAAAAGGACTAAACGGTCTTGAACTCTTGGTCTGCTATTACCAAAAAATGGTAAACAAACAATTTTATTCACTTTTGACATTATCTGCCTAGAAAACAAGCGCTGTGTTTTGCCAAAATATTTCCTATGCTTATCAGGACTTTGGTTCATTGAACAAAAGTTGTGTTTGTTTGTTTTTGTCCATTTTACAATTTGTATTAAATGATGCATTTGAAATAATGTCATTTAACAGAAAATTTTCCAGAATATAAAGAGCTCTCACATTCCCTTGACCAGATTGCCCAATTAATGTGCTTCCACATTTGCTCTCCCCCCCCACCATCACATTACACACACTTGCACTCGTACATTCATTATCCTTTAGCAATATCATAATTTAAACTCAGGAACTGCTTTATAATTTGATCCAATCTTTAACCATCATTTTTGTTTGTTTCCATAGAAGTGCCTCCTAATACCTGATTTCTTGAAGCACAGGCCTTACTTGGAGAACTCACTCACATCACCCCCTCCTGAAATGAGTTTAACTAAACTGGCCTGTTGTCGGGGAAGGTTCAAGAAACTGAGCAATCTACCAGCCCAACCTTTAACATGTGCAATCTCAGGGAAGTTTCAGAGGAGGGAGGAAACTGGCCAGGAATAGGCTGCCCCAACATGAGTTTTGCCCCAAGATGGGTCATTTTGGCATGAGCATTATTTCAAGTTAAAAGCAAATAAAACTCAGCATATTTAGGAAAAGTTCTATACCTTCCCCCAAACTGCCCACTTATATCAGGAAGAGAGCTATCAACTGGTGTCCCTCTTTACCTAAGACATGTGTCTCAATAGTACGGGGGGTTGCCTAAGTGGCTCATTTAGTTCAGTGGCCTACTCTTGATTCCAGGTAAAGTCATGATCTCCCATTCATGAGTTTGAGCCCCACACTGGGCTTGGCACTGACAGTGTGGAGCCTGCTTGAGATTCTCTGTCTCCCCCTCTTTCTCTGACTTCTCCTTCTCTCTCTCTCTCTTAAAAAAAATAAACAAGCTTTTAAAAGTTAACATAAATAGATAATAGATGATAGATAGATGATACATAGATGAGATAGATATATGATAGATAGATAAATAGATAGATGAGATAGATGGATAGATAGATATATGATAGATGATAGATACACAAGATAGATAGATAAGATAGAGATGAGATAGATGATAGATAGATAGATGAGAAACATGATAGGTAGATAGAGAGATAGGGAGATAGATAGTTAGATATAGATAGATAGATAGATAGAGATAGAGGAGTAACCTTTGTTCTCCAGACATCTCCTCTGGCCTTCCTGTGAAAAATGGTCTTTCTCCTCTTTGAACCTGAGACCCCTACCTCCTTTATTCATGTGTCATGTTGCCTGTCTTTTGAATCTTCCATGTCTTTGTGGATTCCCTTTATGTAGGCTATTAAATTTCGTTTTCTCCAGCTAATTTGCCAAATATAAATTTGATTCATATTCCAGCTAGAAGGACCCTGAAGAACTCAGGAAATACTCTCCCCACCCCCCCCAACAACAGGCCCACATGAAGTTTCATGAAGGGTCAGACAAGAGTAAGCAAATATGTGAATTCCTAGGACTCCTGATGTACAGTTCCCTATGTCAGGGGCTGATCCTATTTCCTGGAAACATGAGGTAGAAGTCCTCCCGCATCAGAGATAGGTTCTCACACTGTTCCAGCTGATGGGGCCCCCTCTCCACCAGTTCCCAAACCCCCTACCAGGTTCCCCTCCTTCAAATCCCTATCCTCAGTCCCTGCTTCCTCCAAGTCATGAGGACCCTGACTTTCGTCCCCACTCAATCCCTTGTCCAGAACTCCTAGTTTGACTGGGACAGACTCCACAGTCCCTGCTGGGTCACAGCTTCATGCTCCCCTCCTGTCCCTTCATCATCTATGCAGAACTAGGATGTCATTACCAAACGTCAGATTCTGGGGTTCCCTGTTCACCCCTCCAATGCTCCAGCTCCACTGCACCAACCTCACCCCTCCTCATGCTGCTGGGACATAGCTTTCCTTGAAGACATGTTTAACTTCTGTGTCCTCTCTCTTCCCCCAGACACTGTCAGCTCCCTGAGCATGGGGACCCTTCCTGTCATGTCCAGATGTGTCCCACATCCTAGACTCAGGTGTAACATATATTAGGTGTTCAGTAAATGGTGTGGATGCACAATATCTGGACAGTAGTCTACCCTCAGTCAGACACAGGTGGACTCTGTGTCTCTGGTCTTTCCTGACCTGTCACATACTCTGTCCTCAGGGCAGCCTGTGCCTGGCACCTTGGAATTTCTCTTTAATATGAGAAAATCCTACAATGTTTTCCTGCCAAGAATAAGTTTGGGGGGGCTGAATTTAAGAGAATGTGGGTGATTTTGTAGCCAAAGATTCCTGAGAATGGTCTCAAATTACAGTTTATCTTATTTATTTTTGTGATTTTGGCTTTATTTAATTTTTTAAATTTTTTTCATTTAAATTTTAGGTAGTTAAGATACAATGCAATATTTGTTTCAGGAGTAGAATTCATTGATTCATCACTTACATACAACACCCAGTGCTCATCACAAGTGCCCTCCTTAATACCCATCACACATCTAGCCCATCTCCTACCTACTTCCCACTGTCAGCTCCTACTTTGTTCTCTATCACTGAGAGGTTTGTTTCCCTCTCTTCTCTTCAACCCCTTCCCCATATGTCCATCTGTTTTGTTTCTTAAATTCCACATACGAGTGAAATCATGCAGCATTCTTCTTTCCCTGATTAACTTACTTCACTCAGCATGAAACATTCTAGCTCCATCCATGTCATTGCAAATGACAAGATTTCATTTTTTTTTGATGGATGAGTAATATTCCTTTGCAGATACAGACCACATCTTTATCCATTAATCAGTTGATGGACATTTGAGCTCTCTCCGTAGTTTGGCTATTGTTAATAAAGCTACTATAAACATTGGGGTGCATGTACGCCCTTGAATCTATACTTTTGTATCTTTTGGGTAAAGAACTAATAGTACAATTGCTGGATCATAGGGTATTTCTAATTTTAGTTTTTTGAGGAACATCTGTACTCTTCTCTAGAGTGACTACACCAGTTTGCATTCCCACCAACAATGCAAGAGGGTTCCCCTTTCTCTGCATCCCTGACAACACCTGTTGTTCCTTGTGTTGTTAATTGTAGCCATTCTGACAGGTGTGAGGTGGATTCTCATCGTGGTTTTCATTTTTATTTCCCTGAGGATGAGTGATGTTGAGTATCTGTTAGCCATTTGGATAACTTCTTTGTAAAAGTGTCTATTCGTGTCTTCTGCCCATTTCTTAAATGGGTTATTTGTTTTAGGGGTGTTGGGGTTGAAAAGTTCTTTATGGATTTTGGATATTAACCTATTATCAGATATGTTTTTGCATATACCCTTCTCCCATTCTGTAGGCTGCCTTTTCATTTTGTTCATTGTTTCCTTTGCTGTGCAGAAGCGTTTTAACTTGATGAAGTCCCAGTAATTCATGTTTGCATGTGCTTTCTTGCCTTCAGCAATGTGTCTCATAAGAAGTTTCCCCAGCCAAGGTCAAAGAGTTTACACCTGTGTTCTCCTCTAGGATTTTGATGATTTCCTGTCTTCCTGTCTAGTCTTCTGTACATTTTGGATTTATTGTTGTGTATGGTGCAAGAAAGAGGTCCAGTTTCATTCTTCTACATGTTGCCATTCAGTTTTGCTGGACCCCTGACCTGAGGAGGAGGGGTCTGGTGGGGACACAGTCAACAGCCTCTACCTGATCCCCTCCTCACACTCCCCTCTGGCTCCTTGATCATCTATGCAGCACTGAGACATCATCACAGCATGTCAGATTCGGGGGTTTCCTGTCAACCCCTCCAATGTTCCAGGTCCACCTCACTGCCTCACCCTTGTTCACTCTCCAGAAACATCTTATTTGTGTTGCTATTCATGCTTGTTTCTCCTCTTTCTCTCCCAGGACATTTTCAGCAACATGAGGACATAGATTGTCCTTAGCACACTCACGCTGTACTTAAGCCCAAGGGTCATGCCTGGCACATACTTGGTGTTCACCAGAGGGTGTGGAGGGACTGATCTCTGTACAGTCATCTATCCTGATCAGGGACACATGGAATCTGCCTGCTTCTGACCCATTGGGGACTCAATTCCCAGGACAGCCGGCCCCCAGGTGCACAGTAATCCTGCCCAATGGAAGAAACTCAGACAATGTTTTGCAGAGTAGGGCTGGGTTTACGGGCACAATTTGAGAGAACAAGGACACTTTTTCTAGAAAAAATTCCCTAGCCTTGTCTAAGACTCCACTTTTAGAAGAAACAAACAAAGAAGCAGCTGTGTTGGCCAAGGGGTGTGAGCTGCACAGAAAGTCCCATTGCTGAGGGGACAGCAGGTTTGGGTCTCACTTCCCCACAGGCCTGGAGCAGTGTGAGCTTTGAGACTGTGGTCCCACACTGAGCAATAATAATCAGCCTCATCCTCAGCCTGGAGGCTAGAGATGCTCAGGGAGGCCACATTCCCTGACCTGGAGCCTGTGAATCTGGACGAGACCCCCGCAGGCCGAGCACTGCTACCATAGATGAGAACTTTGGGGACACTGCCTGGGAGCTGCTGGTACCAGGACACACCTCCAGCCCCAACATTGCTGCTGCTTCCCGTGCAGGAGATGGTAACACTCTTATTCACGTGTTTGGACACTTCAGATGGCTGAGTCACCACCGACTGGGTCCAGGACCCTGCAAGTCAGAAGAGAGACATGGGGTGAGAGAGAAGGGTCAGTGGACAGAGCCCATACATGGTTCCACAGTCCTTTCCTCTCCAGCCCTGATCCCAGCCTCCAGCCACCTGTGCAGTGAGCCAGCAGTGTGAGCAAGAGAGGAGCCCAGGCCATGGTGGAGACCCCTGCTCAGCAGTGTGTCCTCAATGTCCCTCAGCCGGGCTCCCAGAGTCTCTCTTATTGCCTCCAGCAGCCCAAAGGGAGGGAGAGACATTTCATGCAAACCAGCCCCCTCCCCCTGGCTGGCCAGCCCCAGCCTGAACCCTGAAGCTGACCCTTGTCTGGAAATCTCACCCCAGGAAGGGATGGAGCGAAAGCTGTGGGGCCTGACCTGGGGCTCCCCAAGGGCCTGTGAGCACCCAGAGGCTAAGCCACAGTGAGAACCAGAGCCAGGTGGCTCCCAGCTGGGATCACAGCACACAAGGCACAGAGACAGGCCACAGTGCCCCCTGCTGCCCAAGACCCAGACATCCCCATATATGTGGTCTTGACCACTGAATACTTAAAAACATCCATAGACTTGATGATTTATTGTCACAGAAGAATTTAGTGGAAATTACAGATTTCCCAAATACACCCCCCTCTACCACCTTGTCTTTCCCATCATGCAACTCTAGCATGAGTGTGGTCACTTGTTATACATCATGAACCAACACTGACAAGTCATTGTCACCCAAAGTCTATACTTTACAACAGCAAAGCTCACTCTTGACTTTGTTCATTCAATAGGTTCAAGAGCTATACACTGATATATGTCCATTTTAGAATCACACAGAACACTTCCACTGCCACAAAAAACCTCTGTGCTCCAGCTGTCCATCCCTCCCCATGCTCAAACCCTTGCAACCACTATTCTTTCATTGTCTAAATAGATTTGTCTTTTTGGAGAATGTTACATCCTTGGAGTCACACAGCGTGCAGCCATTACACGTTAGCTGCTTTCATTTAGCAACGTGCAACAAAATGTCCTCCGTGTCTTTTTATGCCTTGGTGCCTCATATCTTTGTAGCTCTGATCAATATTCTATCGTTGGGATTTACTTACCTATCACCTCCTGAAAGGCATTTCGGTTGGCTGCTGACAGGTGTGGGCAGTTATGCATAAAGCCACTGTCAACATACTTGTGCAGGGGTTTTTTGTACACATTGTTTTTAACTCCTCTAGGTAAATGCAAAGACGCATGATCCCTGGATTTTAAAGCAAAACAATGTTCCAGGGTTTTGTTTGTTTGTTTTTTGGTTTTTTGGGGGTTTAAAAAAATTTTTTTTTTAATTTACATCCAAGTTAGTTAGGAACAATCATGATTTTGGGAGTAGAATCCAGTGATTCACCCATACATATAACAGGCCGTGCTCATCCCAACAAATGTCTTCTTAATGCCTGTTGCCCATTTAGCCCATCCCCCCTCCCACAATCCCTCCAGCAACCCTCTGTTCTCTATATTTAAGAGCCTCTTATGTTTTGTCCCCTCCCTGTTTTTATGTTGTTTTCTTTTCTTCCCTTGTGTTCAACTGTTTTGTATCTTAAATTCCACATATGAGTGAAGTCATATTATATTGGTCCTCTCTGACTAATTTTGCTTAGCATACTACCCTCCAGTTCCATCCACGTTTATTGCAAATGGCAAGAATTCAGAGAATGTTCAGTTTTAAAAGAAATTGCCAAAATCTTTTCCAAAGTAGCTGTACCATCCTGAATTCCCCTCACTAATGAAATAGAGTTCCGTTGCTCCACATCCTGGCCAGACGTTGGTGTCATCTGTGGTTTTGATTTTGGCCATTCTAATGGGTATGTAACAGTATGTCATTGCTGTGTTATTGTGCAGTTTCTTACTGACATGATGTTGACCAGCTTTTCTCAAGCTTATTTATATCACATGAATATCACCTTTGTTGAGATAATTTGCAGTTTTTAAATCGGCATTGTTTTTACTATTGAGAAGTCTTATCTTTTAAATTAAAAAAAACAAATAGTTCTCTCCTTAAATCACCTTCCATTTGCAGTAGAAAGGAATATGTATAAAGAATTCTATGTCCCAAATTTCCTCGTTATTTCAATCCTTTGTTAGATGCAAATATATGTCATATGTATTTTGTGACTTTCTTGAAATAAGAAGAGATGTATCCAAACGGAGTCTTTACTCCCCAACACGGATGGTGAACATCCTTCTCCTTGTACCTAAGGGCTCTCAAAACACCCTGAACAGAGCTTCAGGGTAGATGGAGGAGCCATTCTCCAGCCTACATTCTTGTAAGTATCAGACTCTCCTCATCCCCATCACTTTCTGAGCAGCAGTCACTGAAATGGAGATGTCCACAGAGATGATGAGGGGCCCTCACAGGGTCACCAGCTGCTCAAGAGGACAAATGAATAAAGGTGAAGAGGGAGAACTTTTGTTGTAATACAGTGGCAACTTCATCCCCTTCCATGGTGAGTCTAGAACTGGGAAGGCCTTTTAGATTCTGAGAGGGATCAGAGGGAAAAATCATGGAACCTCGCATCAGTCCGCCATTGCATGCAGGCTTCCTTTGCAAAAGTTATGACCTTGACTAATCCCATTCAACAGGTTTCCTTCTAGTTCTGTCGATTTTTTTCTTCACTCTGCAGAAGATTTTTATTTTGATGTAGTCCCAATAGTGTATTTCTTCTTTTATTTCCCTTGCCTGAGGAGATATCCCCAGAATAATGTTGCTACAGCCAATGTCAGAGAGATAACTGCCTGTTCTCTCTAGAATTCTTATGTTTTCAGGTCTCACATTTAGGTCTTTAATCCAATTTGAGTTCATTTTTGTGTATGGCGGAAGAAAGTGGTCTGGTTTCGTTCTTTTACATGTAGCTGTCCAGTTTTCCCAGCACCATTTGTTGACAAGACTGTCTTTTTCCCATTCCGTATTCTTGCCTCCTTTGTCAAACATTGGTCATATACTCTTGGGCTTATTTCTGGGCTTTCTATTCTGTTTCCTTTTTTTTTTTTTTTTTTTTGTCTGTTTTTGTGCCATTACCATATGGTTTCGATTACTACAGTTTTCTAATATAAATGGAAATCTGGAATGGTGATACCTCCAGTTTTGGTTTTCTTTTTCAAGACTGTTTCACTATTTGGGAACTTTTGTGGTTCCACATAAATTTTAGGACTGTTCTAGTTCTGTGAAAAATGCTGTTGTCACTTTGATAGGAATTGCCTTAAATCTGTAGATTGATTTGGGTAGTATAAACATTTTAACAATATTTGTTCTTCCAATCCATGACAGGGATGTTTGTTCATTTCTTGTGTCATCTTCAATTTCTTTCATCAATCCTTCATAGTTTTCATAGTAAAAGTCTTTCACCCCTTCGGTTAAGTTTATTCTTGGGTATCTTATTATTCTTGGCTCAATTGTCAATGAGATTGATTTCTTAATTTCCCTCTCTGTGGCTTCATTATCAGTGTATAGAAATGCAACAGAGTTCTGTACATTGATTTTATAACCTGTGACTTTACTGAATTTATTTGTTGGTTCTGGTAGTTTTTTGTTGGAATCTTTAGAATTATATATATATATAGTACCATGTCCTTTGCAGTATGATATAATTCCTTACCAATTTGAATACTTTTAATTTCTTTTTGCTTTCTGATTGCTGTGGCTAAGACTTCCAGTACTAGGTTGAATAAAAGTGGCGAGAGTAGGGGCGCCTGGGTGGCTCAGTCGGTTAAGCGGCCAACTTCAGCTCGGGTCATGATCTCACGGTCTGTGGGTTCGAGCCCCGCATCGGGCTCTGTGCTGGCGGCCCGGAGCCCGTTTCGGATTTCGTGTCTCCCTCTCTCTCTGACCCTCCCCTGTTCATGCTCTGTCTCTCTCTGTCTCAAAAATAAATAAACGTTAAAAAAATAAAAATAAAAAAAATAAATAAAAAAAGTGGCGAGAGTAGACATCCTTGTCTTGTTCCTGACCTTAAGGGAAAACTCTCAACTTTTCTCCACTATGATTACTGTGGGTTTTTTTTTTTTTAATTTTTTTTCAACGTTTTTTATTTTTATTTTTGGGACAGAGAGAGACAGAGCATGAACGGGGGAGGGGCAGAGAGAGAGGGAGACACAGAATCAGAAACAGGCTCCAGGCTCGGAGCCATCAGCCCAGAGCCTGACGCGGGGCTCGAACTCACGGAACGCGAGATCGTGACCTGGCTGAAGTCGGACGCTTAACCGACTGCGCCACCCAGGCACCCCAATTACTGTGGGTTTTTTATATATGGCCTTTATTATGTTGTGGCATGTTCCCTCTAAACCTACATTGTTGAGGATTTTTATCGTGGATGGATATTGTACTTTACCAAATTGTTTTTTCTGCATCTATTGAAATCATCGAATGGTTTTTATCTTTTCTCTTATTGATGTGAGGTATCATATTGATGGATTTTCAAATTTAAATCGCCCTTGCATCCCATAAATAAATCCCATTGGATCATGTTAAATGATTTTCTTAATGTATTGTTGGATGAATTTGCTAGTATTTTGTGGAGGTATTGGCATATGTCCATCAGAGATATTGGCCTGTAGTTCTCTTTTCCTGTGGTATCTTTATCTGGTTTTGATATCAAGGTAATGCTGGCCTGATAGAATTAATTTGGAAGTTTTCCTTCCTCTTCTATTTTGAAATAGTTTGAGAAGAATAAGTATTAACTCTTCTTTAAACATGTGATAGAATTTGCCTATAAAGACTTTTGGTTCTGGATGTTACTGGGAGTTTGTTGATTACTGATTCCATTTCATTGTTTTAATATATTACTTCTTTTTTAATATTTATTTATTTTTGAGAGAGAGAGAGAGACAGACTGCAAGTGGGGGAGGAACAGAGAGGGAGACAATTGATCTATAGATCAATTGGGAAGCACTCACATCTTGAAAATAGTGAGTGTTCCTATCCACAGACATGGAACATTTCTCATTGTATGTAGTTCTTCTTTGATTTGGCTCATCAGAATTTTCTGGTTTTTCTTACATAGATCTTGTATGTATTTTGCTCAATTTATACCTAAGCATTTCCATTTTTGGAGTGCTAATGTAAGTGAAATTGTGTTTTCATTTCAAATTCCACTCATTCATTGATAGTTTATAGGAAAGCACTTGAATCTTACATTATCATTGTCCTACAACTTTGCTGTAATCTCTTATTAGTTCTAAGATTTTCTTTCTTCTTTCTTTCTTTCTTTCTTTCTTGATGGTAATTCTATTCAATTTTCTTCATAGATATTTATGTCATCTAAGAATAGTACTGTTTTAGTTTTCCCTTCTCAATCTGTATATCTTTAAATGAATGCTTTCTAATGGATGTTGGTGCTTTGTAATACTTAAGAAAAAAAGGAAAGTGGGGTGCTTGGATGGCTCAGTCAGTTAAGCATCCAACTCTTGGTTTTGGCTCAGGTCATGATCTCTCAGTTTTTGAGATCAAGCCCAGTGTTGGGCTCTCTGCAGACATCGTGAATCCTGCTTGTGATTCTCTCTCCTTCTCTCTCTGCCCCTCCCACATGTACTCTCTCTCTCTCTCTCTCTCTCAAAATAAATAAACTTTAAAAAAAAAAAAAAGGAAAAGGAAGAATTTGGTAATAATTGAAATATCTGAATGGCACAATATCAGTTTCTGTAAGTCATTATAAAGTATAGAAATAAATGACATATTTCTTACAAATAAGCCAAATCATGACAATTTGAACACTAATGCATTCAGTGTATATTTCATAGTGAGGAAACTGAGAAGTCTCAGTCATCAGCCTGGATCCCTGACTTCTGAAGGGAGGCCTGAGCCGACCCTAAAGAAGGGAGCCCCTGGCCCAGGGAAGAACTATCTCTGGGTTGTGCATTTCATCTCTGAAGCACCAGACTGATGCAAACTGCTCACTGGGGGTAAGGTATCATTTCAGTGGGTCCATGACTTCATATTCCTCTCCCACAGTGTGTCAGTGCCATATTTCTGGAAGCTCACAAGCTCTCTCTGATCAGGGCCTCTAACATAGGACTCAGTGTGTCTTCCTATCTGCTCTCCCACACCCTCTGTTCTCATCAACAAGAGGTTTCAGTTGCCCAGTCTCAGCCTGGATCCTCTCTGGGGTCAGGGTAAATGCTTCCCTATATAACGTGGATTCTACATGTACCTATCAGCTGTGTTCATTGGATGCTGTTCCTGTTGATTTGGGTTTTATTGTTTTCATAGAATCAGAAAATGAGTTTACACTACATTCCCATGTCCAGCTGTCTCTAGCATCTGTAATTTATAACATATGTATTATGTAAAATGTATATGTGATACATACCATATCAAAATATATGATATCATACATATAAAAAGTATATATGAAATATATAACATTTATAATGTATATATGATATACAGATATTATTTAATTTATATAATATATATAAATTGCAACATGTAACATGTGTACATATATTATGTAACAGAATATTAATAAATACAATGCAGTATTTCATGTTATATATGCTATGTATTAAATTACAATATATCAATAAACCCTACAATAGTATAGCAGATGGCACATATGTAATATATATTTATATATAAAATCATTATATATAATGATTTTATGGTAAATATATATCACATTCATTTATAATAAATACAACTTCTATTCTGTCTTTATTTAATGAAATCCAGATGGTGTGGGTGGCAGCATCAGCACAATCTGACTCAGGAGACTGGAAGGAAAGCTGCAGGGCTACAAGACGATTAAAAGTCTCACTATAGGGGCGCCTGGGTGGCGCAGTCGGTTAAGCGTCCGACTTCAGCCAGGTCACGATCTCGTGGTCCGTGAGTTCGAGCCCCGCGTCAGGCTCTGGGCTGATGGCTCGGAGCCTGGAGCCTGTTTCCGATTCTGTATCTCCCTCTCTCTCTGCCCCTCCCCCGTTCATGCTCTGTCTCTCTCTGTCCCAAAAATAAAAATAAAAAACGTTGAAAAAAAAAATTAAAAAAAAAAAGTCTCACGATAGTTCACTTCACTCTTTGATATGGTTAATATAGTTGTAGTCTAGTTTTGCTATTTTACTCAGTATGAAGACTGACATAAAAAGAACATTACTATAAATGGAGCTCTCACCTTTCTGAGAGGTTCTTCCTCCTCTCCTGCACTGAAAACTCTCATGACCTATTACACTACATGCATTGGGCACTAACCAAGATTTTTTGGTAAAAGCTCCATGGAATATGTTGTGGTTGGGTGTCTAAGATTTAGTTCCAAAGAACTGGCATTTATCCCAACATTATAGGATTAAACTGGGGGCAGTGAGCACATGGCCGGATGGCACTGGATGTGTACGTGGACTTGAGAGCTATTGATTGTACCTTCACAATATTAAGTCATCCAGTCAATCCATGGAGTGGCATCTGTTCTCTTCTTTAAATCTTCCTTAATTTTTTTCAGCAATGTTTTGTAGTTTTCAATTTACAAACTTTTTGCCTACTTGGTTAAGTTCACTCCCGAATGCTTTGTTCTCTTTTTACGTGGCGGGTAGGGCTCAGTCCATTGAGAGTCTGGCTCTTGGTTTGGCTCAGGTTGTGCTCTCACGGTTCGTGAGTTCAAGCCCCACATCAGGCTCTTCGCTGGAAGTCCGGAGCCTGCTTGAGATGTTCTCTCTCTCCCTCTCTTCCTGCCCCTCCCCCACTCTCAAAGTAAGTAAATAAAAACTTAAAAAAATAAATTTTGTTCTTTTCTATGCTGTCTTAATGGAATTGTTTTCTCAATATCCTTCTGGCTTCTTCATTGTTGGCATAGAGAAAACCACCTGATGATTGCAGGGAATCACTACGTGAACTCCTGTAGGAGATACTAGATAGATTCAGGCTAGGGTTGATGATAGAGCCTGTTTCCGTATTTTGGAGGAGTAGGAACAAGTAATGAAGCAGGAGGGAGCATGAGAGGGAAGCTCTGCCTCCATGACCATGAAATGAGCGATCTCACAAGGTAGACTCTGAGCACAGGATGGGCTTAAGAATGAAGGAACCCATGCTGCCTCCACTTTTTATGGGAGAAACAGAAAAGTATAAAGCTTTTTTTTTAGTTGGAGAAATAATTCATTTATATGTTCCAGAACTTATGTAATTATTCATGAAACACATATTTTAAAAGCACCAAGTATTCTCTGATGGGTGCAGGTGAGGGAGTAGTATGAAGAGTCAGGGAGGAGCCGTCTCTGTGTTCCTGACTCAATGGTTCTGCCAGGACTGAGAGGAAGGCTCTCCAGCTCCCTGCTTCCTCAGCGTTGGCCCCGGGGAGAGGACACCAGACCCTCTGCTCACACAGCCCCTCTCTGCTAGTTGACCAGTTCTCACTCCCTCTTCCACCCTCCAGCATTTCCCTGAACTCTTCACTGAACCCCATTTCCTCCTTCTTAAAGAAGGTCAATGACACCAAAAGAGAATCCCTGAAGCTTTAACATCTACCTCGGTCTGTTGGATTATTGGAAGTTGGACACAAAAGAAATGTACCCCCCTCCACTGATTTATGCCATCTTTCAAATTTACACCTGAATTGTGCAGATATTAACCTGTAAGTTTCTGACTATAAATTACTCCTCAATATATATATTTTTATTTTGTTGCTTACTATGCTCCATTACTGAAACATTTTCAATTACATTTGTACAATTTACAGTAACTTGGGTATTTATCTTCCTTAGTAAGAACAAGAGATTAAAAAACTGTACAATTTTCAAGTGCAAGAAGGTGCTTGAAATGTTTGTTACCATCTAAAATAACACATGGTAAAGGCATCAGTAGGATGTGGCATGTGCACAGACAAAAGTTCAGGGATGTTGACCAGAGGATAATTCATATTGAGGGGTATTGGAACCACCTAAGTGAAACCCTAGGGGAGAAAGTTGCCAAGGGCCATCAGTCCTCTCCCATATGTGTGTCTGGCCCACCTCTGAGTTTCCCATGTGACGAAGGAACTGAATGAGGAAGCTTGGGAAGACACATGAACCTTAAACAGAACATTGGCTCCGTTAGGATAATGCATTTTTTTTCTATGGTGTAGTTGTTTATTTCCATACATCTATTCCATATATGTGCCCCTTCTCTGTTTCTGGTCTTGGACAAAGGCAGTTAGGAGAAGCAGACAGTGAAAACAGAAATAAGGAACAGATTATCAGGAGGCACATAGAGAAATGTGGTCCAGGGAAGGGCTCTACCTGTGGCAGGTGAATAAAAGGGGAAGATTATTCTGCAGAATCCCCAGTGAGGGTGGGATTTTTTTCCCTGTCCTCTGAGAATAACAAGTGTAATAACGTGGGGAGGAATAAATTACCCTGATGGGGAGGAGCTCAAATGTCTGAAGGTGCCCTGGAGAGGAGAGAAGGTGAAACAAGGAAGAGCAGGGGGAGAGAGGAGAATCTGAGGCAGAGAAAAAGGCCCCCATCTTCCCAGTTCATCGTGGGTTCCCCACTCAAAACCCCAGCCTCTCTACCGACGAGCTCTCTAAGGAACCTGAAGAATGTGGTGGAATGAATGGCTGAGGGTGTGAGGATGCTGGATGGACACAGAAAACCCGTGGGAAGAGTGATCCAGTCATAGCTCAGGCCATTCTCAGCTCGGAGAAGCCCCAGTGAGCTCAGGCACTGTCATCTGTCACCCATATTGTGTGTTCCAGTTTGAGGAAATGCACCTCTTACCTCCTCTCAGAATACCCCTCAGACCTTCTTCCCATCAGAAGAGCCCTGCCCCCCATGGGATCCCTGGTATTTGGTCATCTGGCCAGGGGCCTTAATAGTGCTGACATTTCTACTGCTGTGACTTCTGCCTCCAGAGTGAGAGCAGGTGGCAGTTCTGTAATCCCGCATGGAGTGAGGTGTCATCTCCTGCAGGTGAAGGCAGGGACTCCTCTCCGAGCTGTACTTGGGCAGCAGGCAGTAATCTGACATAGATTGTGTGGTGCAAATTAACATAGGACCGTGTAGGAAACATGACAGCACAGCTTTGTGAGGGCGAATGGGGATACTGAGTCTTGCTCCCTCCTCCCCCTCAATCTTGAGAATAGAGTTATTCATGAAAATACAGTGCTGTCACTCCCCATGTACAGCCCCCACATCACTCTAGGCTGGGTGATGCTTCTAGTCACAGGGTGAGAGAAGACATGATCTCAACTCCGTGTGGACTGAGGGAGGACATTTATCATCCAGTTTCTCCATGGCATTAGAGGGGTCACAGTGTAGGAGAGTCACACATTGGTGGGGAGAGTCATGCTTGCCTGTACTGGAGCAGTCTCGGGGTCTTCCCACGTGGGAGGGGGGTGGGCATCAGTGTCCACTCTGGTGTCGAGCCACAGGGCCCTCTGGTGGCCAGAGCATCACAACATGTATGGAAACAACAGCTGGCCCTCTAAGTGGTGACCCGCTTCTGATAGCTTTTCCTACATCTCCAGTAGGAAGACTGGGTGTTGGAACCAGTGATTCCCCAGGTCTTCTCTCTGTGGGGTCCCCATAGCCTAGAGGAATTCCCAGTTGTCCTGCCTCATCTCTCACCTTACTCCTGCCATGTCTCCAGACATATCAGTGGTCCCTACTCTTACTAGGTCGTGGTTTTCACTCTCCATTGGGGGATTCCACATGCTTGTCTCACAAATTCATGAATTATATTTTTGTTAAATATTCAAAAAATTATTATATTTTGGGTTTGTAGGACATTTACTACAGAATTCCTGATTAACACTTCTTAACTATAATTGACAACGCAGAATCATTTTGGTGAATAAATCTCCTGTGCCAGCTAAAAGTCCAAATTATCTCATGTTGTTACCCTGTTGTGATTTTATGTCCTGAACATGATAATTGTTGCCACATAGAGATGAAAAGTCTCTACTATCCTATTAGCGATACGGCAGAAATTCTCTAAGTGACATCTGCATGTGGGGCACCAATAGCTGGTGTTATCACATGATGCTGGCTTTTGTCACAAGCAAGTAAGACCTAGTGACAGCCCAGGCAGCACAAGCAGAGGGATTTGCCTCCCCTTCGCACTGACCTGGAGCTCAATGTGTGAGGTAACGCTGTCAACCCGTATCTGAGAGTATTGGCCATTTTCAGGTCCAACATGAAGGCCACAATTTAGCAAATATCCTGAGCTCATCAAGGCATCTTTGGTCCTTCAGAAACACTTAGGATCCAAGAATCCTCTGGTTACTTGAGACTGAGTAGAATCTCAGAAGTTGTTGGGAAAGTGCCCTTTCAGTGACAAAAGAACATTGTTTGTCATGAACTTTGGAAAATCTCTGCAAGTTCCACTCAAATTCACTATAAATCTAAAACTTCTCTTAATATTAAAGTCTATTCAATAAAAAAGAGAGTAAGAGCTCTGTGAAAATCATATAGCAAAGAAAAAAAAGAGGAACAATTTAAATTTCTAGCAGGCATGAGGAAATGAAAAAGACAAATAAGAAACCAACTTCCCATCATAATAAATGAAACAGTACAACAAAGAGATCATTGGAACACCTGGGTGTTTTAGTCACTTAAGTATCTGACTCTTGATCTCAGTTCAGGTCTTGATCTCAGGATTGTGAGTTCAAACCCCACACTGGGCTCTGTGCTGAGTGTGATGCTTACTTAAAAAAGGCAGGGGGGGTCACAGAAGAACTGTATCTAATTGGCACATCAAAATCTTGTTTGTAAATGACAGAGTAGTTCAAGCAACTATAAAGTTTTGAATGAAAATGGATAATGTATATACATACAAAATAAGAAATGACAAAAATGAAAAACAATCTTACTGTTAACACCTATTAATAATAGATAAAAAGGATAATTTCCTAGCAATATAAAAAAAATTCTACCAGAAAGCAATGGATAATCAGACCAATTTCTGAGGGAAAAAAGTGAAACATTATTGTGGAACTATTCTACAAAATGACATAAGATCCAGTTAGTTTCACAGAAAAAGCAAACAGGCCTTCTGAGATCAGGTGATTCCATTTCTTGGCTTCACATTATATATTTTTCAAAACATTGAAAAGCTAGGAAAATTAAATTTGGTAGAAAGCATGTATAATAGTAAAAACTACACTTGATAAATAAAATACAAAGAAAATTACAGACTAATATTATGAAATATTGATGTAAATATTCTAAATTAAATACCAACAAAGAGATTCCAGTATTACGTTAATATATGGATATACCAGGGTCATATGTGATTTATTCCAGATATACAGTTGAGTTCAATATTGATAGATCTTTTAATAGAGACATTATATTAATAGATGAGTAGATACAATTTTATTTCCTCAGTAGAATTTGGAGGAGACTTTACCAATCTAAAATGAATCTCTTATTTAAAAAAACACATAGGGGCGCCTGGGTGGCGCAGTCGGTTAAGCGTCCGACTTCAGCCAGGTCACGATCTCGCGGTCCGTGAGTTCGAGCCCCGCGTCGGGCTCTGGGCTGATGGCTCGGAGCCTGGAGCCTGTTTCCGGTTCTGTGTCTCCCTCTCTCTCTGCCCCTCCCCCGTTCATGCTCTGTCTCTCTCTGTCCCAAAAATAAAAAACGTTGAAAAAAAAATTTTTTTTTAATAAAAAAATAAAAAAATAAATTAAAAAAAAAACACATAAATAGAAATAGTCAAATACATTTGCAGTATGGTGACACTTTCTTTCCCACACACATGTAGTTACTGTCACAGCCAGCACCTTAGCTAATGGGGTGCAGGGCAAGATTATTCCACAAGATCAGAAACAGGCAAATGTGACCTTTAACTCCATTATTACTCAGCCTCCTTCTGCAAGTATTAGACCATGCAATTAGACAAGAAAAATCACTTGCTAAATGGATCTTAGCATTGATGGGAGTGGACACGTAGTTCTTCCAAAAGAATCAAAGATACAATTCAGTGATAGATACTCCAGGGCTGGCGCAGCAGTGGCAGAAGAAATCTCCCCAAGGAGCACAAACAACACTGAGAACTAAAGAGAGAATGCCGCAGCTCTGGAATCTTCTAGAGGTAGGTAAATGACCAAGGACTGAGATGCAGGATTCCTCAGCATTAGGGTGGGAATTGAGCACAGTTGGACCTGCCACCCAGAATCCATGAACTTCAGTGCAAAGAGATTCTGTCTCCCAACCTTATGGGAGAGATGGCATTTCTGTGTCCTTTGAGATCTTTTGTCTAGGAAGGGGCTGCTGTGAGTGACGTTGGGAACAGAAAGGAAGGAGAAGCCTTCACTCCCAGGTGATGCCCCCAGAGGGACCTGGGCCCATGGTGGCAGCAACAGGAGCAGCAGAAGCAGAAGCCTTAAGATGAGGCTGAGCAGCTGGTGGGGCCTCTGCTTCCCAGCAGATGACAAAGGTGTTTGACCTTAGTTCCCATGAGCCTGGGGCTCTGAGTGAGCCCTGAGATGCTGTCACAAGATGGTCAGTAAGGAGCAGCCTCGTCCTCAGTTCTCAGCCCAGTGATGGTCATGGAGCCAGAGTTGCTAGACATGGAGCCAGAGGACAGATCAGTGTCCCCAGAGGGTCTAATCATCACAATAGATGAAGATTTAGGGTCCCCTTCATGGGAGCTGTTAGTACCAGGACACATACAGTACACTGTGGGTGTGTCCTGACCCAGACATGGCTGGATTCTGTGTCCCTGGTTCTTCTCTGGCTCACCATGGACTCTGTCCCCTGGGCAGCCTTCCACTGACACCCAGGTATTTCAGCTGGATTTGAGAAGAATCACACAATCTACTGCTGCCAGAAACAGGCTTAGGGGGCAGAATTTCTAAAAAGTGATAAGATTTTGTGGATAAAGTACCCTGAGATGGCTCTCAGACCACAGTTCAGGCCAAACAAATAAAGGGAACAGTTGAGTCGGCTGAAAATTTGGGGCTGCTCACAGGAAGTCCATCGCTGTCAGGACAACAGGATTTTGTCTCACTTCCCCACAGGCCTGCAGCATTGTCTAATGACTCTGTCATCAAAGTATTGGCAGTAATAATCAGCCTCATCCTCAGGCTGGAGCCCAGTGATGGTCAGAGAGTGGGAGTTGCCAGACTTGGAGCCAGAAAATTGACTGGGGACCCCAGAAGGACGATTGTTGTTACCATAGATGAGGAGTTTGGGGGCCGCTCCTGGGAATTGCTGGTACCAGTGTATAAATTCACCACCCCAAAAACTGGAGTCACTGACAGTGCATGAAATAGTGACGGTCTGCCCCAGAGCCCCAGACGCCAAGGGAGGCTGAGTCAGCACAGACTGGGCCCAGGATCCTGAAAGGGGGAGAGACACAGAGAACATGATGCCAGGGTCTAGAGGCAAGAGGAGGATGTGGGGCCCCACCTGTCCTCCCAGAACCCCTTTCCCTGTGCCCATATCCAGTCACCTGTGCAGTGAGTGAGGAGGGTGAAGAGGAAAGGGGACCAGGCCATGGTGGACACCATCACTGATCCTGCCTTCTGTGGCTCCCAGCTGAGCAGAACTCCCCTAATCTGTCCCTTCTTCATCCTCTGAGATAGGGAGGGCCCATCCATGCAAATGATACCCCAGCTCTCTGGACCCTCACTGGTCCTGGGTCCCTCTGTCTGAAGGTGTCACGGAGGTGGGCAGGGGAGGGGCTGTGTGGGGCCAGAGGGTGGAGAGGTTACAGCTGTGAGTCTTGAGCAAGACACAGGTAGTGCCAGGTGGTAAGTCCTAGCTCTGATCACCTTTGGCACCTCAGAAACATGCCCTGATTGCCCCCTGTGTCCAGGCTCAGACACACCACTGTGTGATGTGGTAACCAGAGCCAGACACTGTTCCTGCCTTCCCTCTGTCCACTGTCTCATACCTTAGGGCCAGTCCATGTGTCTCTTATACAAACTCTTCTTAGATCAGGATCAACTGCAGAGAAGTGATGGGTCCCCATGGACACATGACCCTTTCTGCACAAGATGCTAGGTCTTTCCTCTTATGTGATTGCTTCCAGGTTTCCAGAGCCCTCCTTCTTCTGAGATTCCCACAGCACTGTGGAGATCAGGAGCTCTTCTTTTCAGGTTGTTAGTAGAAGCCTTCATGTGCACTCCTAGAGGGGTTACACCCTGACAATCTTTGTTGTCTCTCAGTATTTCCATCAGGTTGAAACAGTTCTCCACACACTGTGGGCAGTGAATCCCTCCTAGGATATGTTCTCCCAACACACAGACACAGTCTGCAGGAGCCCTGCCAGGTGAGGCTGTGTGTGGCACTGACCTCAGTGCCAAAGGATCCACTGTCTAAAAATTCCAGGTGGGATGGAGTGAAAGTAGCAGATACTCTGACAGAATGTATGTGTTAGTCACCACTTAGCCAACCGTGCACATCAAATATGTGTATATTATTTTTATAGAATTTAACTCAAAATTGATTTAATCTCAATGTTCATATCATTGTGAATATGCAGGTACAGTCACTAATACACTTTTCCCACACCTGTGTATACGGCAGAAAGAACATGAATGGAAATTGTGATGAATAACATGGGTGGGACCACAATAGAAAGAATGTCTTCTTTTCTTGTTCCAGTAGGAATTCATGTACTTTTACTAAAATGGCTTGATTTCTTCTTATTTATTTATTTATTCTTTTTACTTATAAGTTTTGGATCCAGGGTCTGTTCCTCCAGGAAGGAAAGCCCACCACTTTGCCCAATGAAACCCCCTGAGGGGCCTGTTCCTGAGGACTTCACAGCCATCTCAGCAATGGAATTACCAAACCCAGAGCTTCCAGGATGGAGGGTTTGGGGTCAGACTCTTCTCTGGGGTAGGCAGAGCCCTAGTCCCTGTGCCTTGTGACCAGCATGTTCAGGATAAAGCAATTGTCCATTCAGCCATCCATGAGTAGAGGAATGAATTCCTGTTACCCAAGGTCATCTGCACCAGACATTTCTGTCAAAGGTCCCATATGTGAGTGGAGGAGAGGTGAAGGTAAGGGGGACTGTGTCCCTGAGGTCACAGGCACTGTGACCCTGGGTTGGAAGACTTTTCCCAGATGTCCAGCCTGACAGGAGGTGTCACTGGAGAGACTGAGTGACAACCAGCTCTGACAGCACAAGGAGGTTGCATCTCGTGTCCCAATGGGCCTTGACCTCCATGGGAACAGCACTGGGTCTGCTGTCCCAGAATCAGTGTATTGATCAGCTTCAGGCACTGACTGGAGTCCAGAAACTCCACCTGGGATTCCTGAGCATCAGCCTTGTCCCAGGAGAGCAGATGTTCAGAACACGTCCTGGTTGCCCTGTGACAGGACCCCAGTTACATTCAATGTCACCAGTTGTTTCCTGCTGATGCAGATTCTGCCTTTTGGAATTTGTGACACTGAGGACAGCTGAGTGAGCACAGGCAAACCCATACTTGTGGAGGAACAGACAAGCCCAGAACCTGCAGAGTCCAGAACGGTATTCACTCAGAGAGAGGAGAGAGCCATGTGTGTGTGTGTGTGTGTGTGTGTGTGTGTCCCAAATGAGGCTAGGAGGCCCCCTGTCCCTCATATGGCATGTAAACACCCTGAGGAATGGTTCTCTGGAAAATCTACCCATGAAGCTGATTCTCTTTAATAACACCCAGGGTCCTGGACCCTGAATCTAAAGGTAAGCATGTTAAGATTTTTACGGCGAAAAGAATTATGTAGGCCAGGAAAACTCACTTGAGAACAGACCTGTTAATTCACTGAATCAGAAGTCCAGGTCTTGTTGAGTTGGGGGGGGAGGGTTTATCTCTGCAGACACAAGAGCGACAGCTCCGGGATCTTCAGGTGTCAAGAAGTATAGGGCAGGGTTCAGCACACAGCTCCTCCTTCCTGCCACCACAGCACAGCCATCACCACAGTCCCCTGTGTCCCCAGGTGAGAACAGGGAATGAGAAGAACACAGTGCTGACATGTCTTGTGAAAACAAAACCACTACAACCTGGAACTTTATGTGCTGTAGAAAAAATGTTTCTGCACTGCATCTACTATACAGAGAATTCTTAGAAATCAGTATCTGGAGCATAAGAAAAACAATGACATATCTTAAAATATGCAGGTGATCCTTTGTCTGTGTATTCCTCCAAGGCCCCCCATGGGAGGGGCATCGGTTAATTCTGAAGTGGGTAAAAATCAATAAGTTCCATGTGCAAATGCCTGAAAGTTAGTTGAACATATCCTTTTTAGAAAAATGTAATAACTTTACTTTCATATTAAGAAGAATGACAAGGCATGTTGGGAACAAAAAATGGAGCCTGAGAGTGAGAGCAGGAAGGAGAATGTGAGGGGTTTCATGCAGCTCTATTTTCTGCTCATTCTCCTCCCTAGAGATGGACACTGGAGACTGCAAACTGCAGCAAGATCACTTCCAGTTTTCTCTAAATCCTAATGTGGATAGTGGATACGGAGGTCAGACCTGAAGAGCCAGAGGGAGAGATTGAAGTCTGAGGGACTCGGGGCAGAGGGGAGAAAAGGAGGGAGTGTGCGGGGGGTGTGGTCAGAGAGAGTGTATGATCTGGTCCAAGATTACATGCAGCTTGTTCAGAGAGAGGGGACTGTGTCTATGACCAGGGTCATTGTCAATATATCAGCTGTGGATACATCAGTACTGACACAAGGTTACACTTTATGGAATAAGATAATGGAGCTGATGTGTGGATGAATGTTTGATGGGTGGCATGTTTAGTTTCAGACGCAGTATTTACTCCTGTTCATCTTCTCCAGACCCCAGGGGGATATGCAGTTGAGCTCTGATAGGTCATCTGTCCCTGTCTTCCTGGGATGCCCTGTGCTGTCTCACGTTACATTCAAACATGCATGTCTCTCTTTCCCCAGTTTAATAACAGATCTTTCTGCAGAACAGTGCCGCCCAAATGTGTCTCCACATAAATTTCTCACTGAAAAGAGACTCAGAGATAAGGTCTGTGGGACCAAGACCTTTTGTCTCACTTCCTCATCTGCCTGTGTCACTGTGAGAAGCATAATTATGTCCAGTCAGACAGTAATAGTCTCACCCTCAGGTTGCAGCCCAGAGATGCCCTGCATTGGCCAAGGCATCTTTGGATCCAGAGAAGTGGCTGGGGACCCCAGAGCCCTGATGCTTATTAGAGTCTGAGTAGTAGTACAGGAGATACTGAGGAGGGCTCCCGGGCTTCTGTTGGTACCAATTTATGTAGTAGCTGCCGACATTGAATCCACTGCTCAGGGAGCAGGTAAGTCTGACAGTTGCCCCCAGAGATGCAGAGAGGAAAGGAGGCTGGGTCAGCACAGACTGGGACAGGGAACCTGCAAACACAGACACTCGTGGATGATGGATCAGGGACCAGGATAAAGTTTCCCAGGCTCTGATCCAGAGGGACTAATTTATTTGAGAAGTCTTCCCTGGGTCCCAGAGAACAGTCCCTACCTGTGCAGTGAGACAGGAGCAGAAGGAAGATAGGAATCTAAGCCATAGTGACACAGCCCCAAGTCCCCACAGTGGTCTGGGCTGCCCCAGGCCTTTTTCTCCTCCACCCTCTGTCACAGGAGGGGCTGTCCATGCAAATGAGTTCTATCCAGTGGCTGCCCAGCCCCTCCCTGACCCCTGGTCCTGGAGCTCAGCTTACACCACACATTCAGGAAGATGGAGGTTGGCTTCAGCCCTAAGGAGAGCCCTGGGGGGAACACCTGCTGAAACAACATAAAGGTCCCTGCTCAAGGGACTGTGCCAGGCCAGAGGGGACAGAGCTGCTGAATCCCCATCAGGAAGCTCTGGGAAGCTCCTTTGACTAAGTGGTCCTCATTGAGCAGCTGAGTAGGGACCACAGGGAAGTCCCACAACACACCTTTCTGGTATTAAGTGGAAAAATGAAAATATCCTAAGAGAACTCCTATTGAAAAGAGATATAATACGTAATTTCCTAAGAAGATTAAAAAATGGCTCTACTAGAAATAAATGGAGTAAATAGACCAATTTTAAAATGAAAGTGGAAAATGTTATTATCAACCACTTCCCCAGAAGGCAGAAGATATAGACATTTTCACAGGAAACGTCTAACAAAACTTCAGAACAGATGGTTCCACTTTATTTACTTCATATTTTTCCATAATATCTAGAAGGATGGATTATTTCTTAGTTGTTTAAAAAAGGCTGTAACACTGGAATACTACTTGGCAATGAGAAAGAATGAAATCTGGCCTTTTGTAGCAACATGGATGGAACTGGAGAGTGTTATGTTAAGTGAAATAAGTCAGGCAGAGAAAGACAGATACCATATGTTTTCACTCATATGTGGATCCCGCAAAACTCAACAGAAGACCGGCTGGGAGGAGAAGGGGGGGAAAAAGTTACAGGGAGGGAAGGAGGCAAACCATAAGAGACTCTTAAATGCGGAGAATAAACTGAGGGTTGATGGGGAGTGGGGGGGAGGGGAAAGTGGGTGATGGGCATTGAGGAGGGCACCTGTTGGGATGAGCACTGGGTGTTGTATGGAAACCAATTTGACAATAAATTTCATATTAAAAAAATAAATTAAATAAACAAATAAATAAAAAGGCTGTAACAAAAATAAACAAAAGAGCTATAACAGTGATAAATCCACCTTCCAAATAAATTTCACGAAATGGAAAATTACAGACCAATAACATTAAATATTGTTATAAATATTATAAATAAAATATTAAAAGATATTGTCATTGTAATAGGTCAACTTATAAGATATCAGAAAGCTTATTGTATATAAGTTTGGCTTAAACTCACCTTTCATGAATAATTGAGATAAAAGGCTTATGTAGTTCCCCTATTAGCGTTATCGGAAATTACTAACCACCCTATCTCGCTTCTGTGACCTTGCCTGCTTGCTAAATAGATAACTTAGGATGCAAAACGCTCCCCCACCCCTTCTACCAAGATCTGGCCCAGGCAAGACCAACATGTAAAAAGTCATGTACTCGCTGCCCCACGGCATCTTAGGTGTCTAACTATGATTGGTTATTTTAAACCCTCTTAGGGCAAAGACCTTTAAATTGATAGGTTCCTGCCAAAACTAACGTCTGTGTGTCACAGTATAATCGGCTACCATGAAATGTTGTAAATTGTAATTGGTTAATTCTGAATAATGACGTATTCTGACTTGTTAAAATCCCTATAAACTCACTGCTACCTTTGTTCGGGGCCATTCTCTGCACTTTTCTCCTTAAGATCAGGAGATCAGGTTTGGCCCAGCCGTGAATAAAATCTTGCCTTGCTTCTATTCAGCATCTGGTGTTTTTTTTTGACATCACCCTGTTTCGGTCATACCATAATAATAAATTGACACACCATTACCAGTGTGACTAATTCCAAAGGTATAAGTCAGGTTCCATATTGAGAAATATTTTAATATTCCACACCATATTATTATATCAAAAGATACGCTCTATTGTCCCAACTGGTCTTGAAAGAGCCCTTGAGAAAATTTAACACTAAATCTTAATAAAAACCACAGAAAAATTCAAACAGATACATTTATAATGTGGTAATACACACTCTGTGTCTCATACTTGTGATGTAGTCCTGAGGTCAGCATCTGAGTTCATGGAGTAGTGAACAGGATCATTCCCACAAAGTTCAGGAAGAGGCAAAGGTGATCATTACTTCTGTTATCATTCAACATTACTCTACAAGTATTAGAAAATGCAATTAAAAGAAGTAAAATCAGTGGTTTTGAGTTATCTTTAAGGGGAAAGAACAAGTGGTCATACTTAAGATCCAAATGGATATTGTAGCCTCAGATAGGTCAGTCAGGGAGGAAGTTAATGCAGAGATCTCCCCAATGAGTGATTAATCATTAAATGTGCCTAGTACTGGTGACACTTAGTGACAGAGGCATGACAAGTGGAACAAGGGCAGCAGAGAAGAGGTCTTGGCCCACTTGCCCTGGGGTGAAGAGTACTATGGAAGATGTGAAGAGGAGCCCCCAGATCCAAAGTGATCATCTGCCTCCCACTCAGGCTGCATCTAAGTGATGTCAATCATCACATTTATGGGGCTTCTGTCTCACATTTCTGAGACTTGCAGGGAAAAAATTATGGACCTTTGTTGGTGTAACCAGTACACTGAGACATGGGTTGTGAGCCTTGTGCCACTGCATCTGTTTCTTGATGCATTAAGGAGACGGCAGATCCTGTGTTACCTCAGGATCTCCTTCTCCTAAAATCTGGCAAAGAATCACTACATAACAGACTGAAGGAGATTCCAGGACATGATGGAGACTCCACAGAGCTCAGTCTCCTGAGGTTCCATTGTGGGGATTCTGCCTACAAGCTCTTATTCTCTGGGTAGACTTTCCTAAGATCCCACTTTCTCCTTGGAAATGCATTCTGCCTTGTCTATCAACTCCAGTACTACCAGACCCCTTAGAGAAAAGAGAATAGACAACCCAAGTCTGAAACAATGTAGTAAGGGAGCCCAACCCCGGAGCTCACAGGGCAATGGGGGATCCCAGGTGAGGGCAAGTCTTACAACCGTGAGGACACAGTTTGCTCAACACCCCTCCAGGCAGCTCAGTGATTTATTAGCTGTCTGCCTAGCACCCTACAGCTCTGCAGGTCCCTGTGTACATTGTTCCTCAGCTGGTGACAGTGCACACATACTCCAGCCACTATGATACCTCTCAGCACGCCAAACACAGTGATCTTTCTGACAGTAGTTATACTCATGTTATAACCCAAGATATTGAAAAAAGGCCATTCTAGGTCCATTATTGGAGCAGTGACATTCTCATACATGAGATCTTCTCTCAGTGGAAAACTATGACTTATTTCAAAACATAATCTCTGTCAACTATCCCTAGAGCTCCAACCATATCTTCTGCAGTCACACATTGCACATGGTACATGGAAGAGCAGTAAGGGGTGCCACGGGGACACACAGATGGGGATACTGCTCATGTGTACCCATGTACACTTGTTAATTCTGCAAGTCCAGCAATTTTTCCTTACGTTACCATTTCTTATTATTGTGGATAGTCCATGTGACTGTCAGGTGGACAGTCCTTGTCTCCTCCAGACCTTGTCTCTTCATGCTCCCAGTGACATGGTGCTCTGTGAGGTCCCCATAGTGCTGGGTGAGAATGGAGGAAGCTCAGACTTGTGTGTCATTTCCCCACTGGCCTGAAGCCAGTGTAAGCTTTGAGGCTCGAAGACAAGGTCTGTGGGATCAAGAGTTTTTGTCTCACTTCTTCATTGTCTGAGACACTGTGAGTAATGGTAGCTGCTCCCACTGTCACGAGCTGCAGCACAGTAATAGTCTCATCCTCAGGCTGCAGCCCAGAAATGAGCAGAATTCCTGCATTGGCCGACACATTTTTGGATCCAGAGAATTGGCCGGGGACCCCAGAGCCCTGGTATTTATTTGAGTCTGAGAAGAACTACAGGAGATACCAGGGAGGGCTCCCTGGCTTCTGCTGGAACCAAGTTATAGAATAGCTGCCAACACTGAAGCCACTGCTCAGGGTGCACGTGAGTCTGGCTGATGATCCCAGGTTTGCAGACATGGAGGGTGGCTGAGTCATTACAAGCTGGGTCAGGGAACCTGCAGACACAAACACGCATGGGTGATGGTGTGAGAAACAGTGGAAATTTCCACAAAACTTGTGGCAGTACTGCTCACACAAGCTAGAAGTCTTCCCTGTGTCCCCAAAGCCTGTCTCCACCTGCGCCCTGACAGAGGAGCAAGAGGAGGACTGGAGTCCAGGCCATTGACACCCAGCCTATGGTCTCCACAGTGGGTTGAGCTGCCCCAGGCCTCCTTTTCTCCTCCACTTTCTGCCACAGAAGGGGCTGTGCATGCAAATAAGTTCCATCCAGTGACTGCCCAGCCCCTCCCTGAGCCCTTGTGCTAAAGCTCAGCCCACATCACACACTGAGGGAGATGGGGATGGCTTCACTACTGGGCAGAGCTCCAGGAGGAAGCACCTGCCGAGACAACACACGGGTCCCTGCCCAGGAGAGTCTGTCAGGACAGGGAGGACACAGCTATGGGAGCAGAGTGCCCAACACACAGACCTGGGCTCCTGTGAGTGAATCATCCTCAGTAAGCAGTTGACTGGGGACCACAGGGCCATACCACAGTGCCCCCTGCTAGTTGCAGAGTACACACCTCACCAAGGCCTTAAATCCTGAGAGCCCAACCTGGTTTCTGTAACTAATCAGGTTCCTGTCTATTCATACATCTGTGGTCTGATTTCTAGATATGGTGATTTCAGTACACTGTATCCGATTATTTTAGTGTCTCACTCCCGGGAGGAACTCCCATCTTTGGGAGGTCCAAGAATTTTCATCCATGTCAACTTAAGATGTTTTCACTCCAGAGAAAATAGTGCAAATATTGTATCACTTCATCAGTATGTGATTTAGGTTATACATTCATTGTTAGTTTCCCATGTATTATGTATTAAAATAAGAGTTTTTACCCACTGTCACATAAATTGCATTGTGTTTCAGTCCTCCATTTCAGTGCAAAATAAATAGTTGCACTAATTAGTATTGTTGACAGAAGCATCATGTGATGAGGGAGCATAAGGCAAGCTGATAGGCTGTAAACACTTCCCCCCAACACCTTCCCCCACCCCCAGGTGGGATATGTGTGATATTCCTCAGGCACTCCTTGATGCCCAAAAACAAAGGAAAGGGGAAAAACCAAAGGTTAACTGATAAGAGCTCATAGTCCTGCAAGATCTAAGTCTCCATCACTCCTTCATAGTAATGTGGGAAACAAAGGCAGAAGGAAATGGCAGATAGAACTAAATTTCCTTATAACCTGCAGCCCATAGACAAATACTTGAGGCCGATAGAGTAAAAAGTTTCTGCAGGAACTAATGCTTTGCTAGAGGGAAAACAACCTTAGCCCTACAATAGCTAGGCCTCTAGTATCCTGTGAGTCTTCTTTAGCATATGAAAATCTCACTAAAAACTTCCCTTGGACTTGACCTCCCCTGTGGCAGGATTCTCGCACAGAGAGTCTTACGAGGCTTTTCTTTCCAGGAAGCAACTTTATTCCTGCTGGCACCACTCAGTTGGGTTTGTACCCAAAGAACTGAGCCCCGACCACCACATGGCCACATGGCGTAGTTTCTTTCTTTATTTTTTACTTCTTTGTCTCCCATATATGGTAACACACAAACATGCGGTCTGATTAAGTGGTCTCATGTTATAAGGTCATGAGGGATGTTGTCATGTAAGGGGATAACCAAGTTGCTTTGAAGGTTTTTTTTTTTTCCCTTTCCTTAGGGAGGAGACCCTGCCACACCCCAACCCCACAATATATAACCAATCTCTCCTCATGGTTCCCAGGCATCTCATTCTGCCTATGGGTCCTGTCCTGTGCTTCAATAAAAGATGTCTTTTGCATCAAAGATGTCTTCAAGAATTCTTTCATGGTTGTCAGCTCCGGATGCCACGAAACCCACTATCACCCCAAAGACTTCATCATCCTGTATGTCATTTTGCAGTTGCTGTGTTCACAGCATGTTATACTATGAAAAAAATTAAGTGCATGGAGGGAATAAAATCTCAGACATTCATTTTCTGGCTTCTTTCTTCCACTTCTCCATGTGAAGAACATACTCGTGTCAACACTGAATTCACGCACCGTAATTCTTCAATAGATTTGCCAGTATGGGATCTTTTCAAGGAATTTTAGTTGAGGAGGTAAATATTAGAATTTCTTGATCATATGATAAGTTTTACTTAATTCAACATTCTGTAGACAAATGACAATCTTACTGGTACTTAGTTAACTGAAACACTAGCAGATATTCATACGGCTGACCTATACGCTGCAGTTTATTTGCTCATGGATCTTCATTTCTGTGCTCAGAAGGTTCTCCATGATCCAGATGTTCCCTGTTTTTTCACTCCATAGCTGGAGGCTAATCATTGTCATACACTCTGGGCCTGGAGTTCTCTCTTGTCTATCAAGAGAGCAGACACAGGATTGAAATGCAAGAGAAGCTAATGTCAGGGAGGAGACAAGAGTCCTGAGAAAGGGTCCTTGCTCCATTTTTATTAAGATCATAAGGCTTACAAGTCTGATGGACGTGCACAAACAGACAATGAAACTGTAAACATTAGCTCATGGGTGTGAGGGAAAGGGGGTTTCAAAAATAAGTGGTGTTCCGCGTTTGGGTCAATACAAAACAAGTCCTGGCACCAGGCAGATGGCAGGCATGAGGAGTTACCTGTGCTTAACTAAACTTGCCTAGGGGACAAGAAAGACAGAGCATGCTACCTCAGGGTCAACAAGGCAATTTCCATTTGCTAATCAGCTCTGCTCTGGGCAACTTTGCTCTGCTGCTAAAGTCCTGTTTTCCTGTTTTTGTCCTTCCTTCCTGTGAAAGCCCCTTTCTGCTATTGTACTAAATTGGAGGGCGTTTCCACCCTGAATACTTAGTCTTGTTTACTTAATGTTTGGATTCTTTCATCCTGAGATTTCCTATTCCTATATCTTTGTCCTACACTGGAGGCCTTTGCCCTATTTACCTAATCTTGGATGTGTTCATCCTGTGGCTTTCTATTTCTTTATGCCTTGTTAATCCATCAGTGCAAATTCAGGGAATTCCTAAACTAATTCCTCACAAATCATGTCCTTTTCTTCTTTCCTGCATGAACCCATGGAATCCAGTCCATGGTACCGTCACCTTCCCAAAGGATGAAGTTTATGATTTTCTTTTGTCCTCTATCCAAATATCAAGTGCCTAGTCCACATCTCCTCTCCAATCATAAAAAGGTCCACATGCAGAAATTACCTTTGTCTCAGATCTACTCCTCTTCATGGAATTCTTATTAAGGTGAATTCACACATTCATTCAGCAAACCAGTTTTGAAGTTTTCTTTGGTGCCAGGCTGTTTGAGCTTTGTAGATACAGTAACACACCCGCATGTGTGCACACACACACACCAAAATTCAAGTGTTGGACACACAGTGAAGTCAGTCACAGAGAAATGTCTCCATGCAGGTGATGACACGCAACCAGTGAACACCCTGGGAATCTGGACCCCACTGCTGGATGCTGAGGGCCCCTCACCTCCCATAGGACACCAACCCTTAACTTCCCCATGTTCTGTCCACAGCCTGCCCTTGGTCTTCACACCTTCCTGCCCCATTCCAAGTGCCCAAGTTCAGACGCCACCCTCTCGGGAGCTTCCCAGGTATGATATGAAACTAGTCCCTGTTCTCAGAGAGCAGGAAAAGTCCAAAGCAAGAGTCAGGACACTCTAGAATAGTAGGTGGAAGTTTTAATAAGCAAAGGGGACTTACCATACATGGCTTGCCTTGGGTGGCAGCATGACAAATGGATTCTCACACCCTCCCACTACATCTTAAGTTTATGAAGAGGGCTTTACTGGGCTCAGGAAGGTATACATCACATCAACACCACATTACTATCTCAAGGCTACATCCTTGAAACAGACTCTGGGAGCAGCAAAGGCACGTACCCACATTCCACAGACAAGGGAAGGGGCGAGGAGACTCAAAGGGCTTGGGTCCAGCTCCTGGGTCAATCTGTGATTACAAATTCTTTATGACATTCCACAGCACCTGGCCATGCAGAGTTCCTCCTGTTCCTGTCCATGATTTTCTCATTTTAAATTCTTATTAGGAATTTCTTATTAGGGCTTAAGTTGGGAGACAGGTGATAAGCTATTTGAGGGGATGGGACAGAGGTAGGGACTGGGAAGTATTGGTCCCTGAGGATACAGTGACCACTCCTTTCACATGACATGTGATGGCATGGAGAAGGGTGAGGAGGACCCAGGCCATGGTGGAAACACAAGCTCTAAGTTCTTCAGGCCCAAAATCAAGGCTGGGCTCCCAGGCCTCTGTCCCTTCAGCGCAGTGCAGAGCAGGGCTTGCCCCTGTGTGCACATCTGCTACCTGCAAGGTTGGTATTTAACCAGGATGGAGGTGCAGACTGAGAGGACAGTTCTCATGGGTTTCACAGATTGTGTTTCCCCCTCACTGGCAGTAACTTCATCCCTTGGGACACACAGGGCCTCCCCAGGTCCCTGTGTCACAGTCTGTTGGTGTAGCTCAAGTGCATGTCTTCAGAAGTCCTCAGACCCCACTTTTGATTTCTCAGGTGTCCCCATAGGACTCCTGCACCTCTACTGTCCTGCCATGAAATGCAGACACTGAGTCCATTATCCTAGAGCCTGTCCCAGGACCTGTCTCAGCTCTCATCTTCCATGGCAGAATCCTTCAACTCTCATTCAGCACACCTACCATGTGCCTTCCTAAGACCAGTCCCCATCCTTGTCTCTGGAGTGAGAGGAGAAGGACTGACTTATTTCACTTAGCATAATACCTTCCAGTTCCATCCACATTGCTGCAAGTAGCCAGATTTCATTCTTTCTCATAGTATTCCATTGTATATATAAACCACATCTTTATCCATTCATCAGTTGATGGACATTTAGGTTCTTTCCATAATTTGACTATTGTTGCAAGTGCTGCTATAAACATTGGGGTACATGTGCCCCTATAAATCAGCACTCTTGTATCCTTTGGATAAATTCCTAGTAGTGCTATTGCTGGGTCATAGAGTAGTTCTATTTTTATTTTTTTGAGGAACCTCCACACTTTTCCAGAGTGGCTGCACCAGTTAGCATTCCCACCAACAGTGGAAGAGGGTTCCCATTTCTCCACATCCTTGCCAGCAAATGTTGTTTCCTGAGTTGTTAATTTTAGCCACTAGGACTGGTGTGAGTCACTCTGACTGGAGCCATTGGTATCTCAATGACACACCTGAGATTTCTGAACAGGGCTCAGTCCCACACAGGTCTATGGTGACACTTCCCATCCCTCAGTATCTTGACCTTCCCAAGCTAACACTGCTACCTGGTCACCATAAAAGTGTTCATTCAGCCTGGAAGGATTCAGGCTTTGACACCAGAGCCTGGTCCTGCCTTCTGCAAACACCATTATCCTTCCAGGACTGTGGATCACAGTTTCAAATGTGAGGCATCCCATGGACTTGGTCTGCAAGAAAGTTCAGTTAGAAAAGGCGGCTGTGGTAGGTGAGGGCAAGTTGTGAACAGGCCTGAGATTCATAGGGAATCAGGGAAACATGAATTTCGCTAAAGGAAAAATATCACTATCACTGCTGATGACATCATTCTTAAAAAAAAAAAGAAGACTCACTTTGTCTAAACTTATGTTTGAAAATAATAATAATCACAGAAGGATAAATGATGTGGTCTGTCAGGGCTGCCATAAGAAAATTATTGTTCACACGTTCAACTCTTTTTCTTCCTTTAGCCCCCCAGAAACAGCAGATGTTTGTCCTCTCTCCAGAATTTTACTGCTTCTAAAATGTGATATAATTATGATCAGAGTATGAAAAATATCCTGTTTTATAAATGTGCCCCCTAGTGACATCTTAGTTGGTTCCAGGTTTGGGGGATTATATATAATCCTGGAATAAACATCCATGTGCAGATAGATGTTGGGTTCGCTTCAGTTTTTAGTCATTATAAATAATCTACTATACCCATTCACATACAGGTTTTCCTATGGACCAAAGTTTTTAATTTTTTTTAATTTTAAGTTGGCAAATATTTCAAAAACATCAGAAAATAAGACAAAAGTAGCCAGCACTGGATATAGTCATGTACATGATAATATCAGATGCAAAAAGCACTGACTTATTCCTCAAGCACATGGGTAGAGCTGAGATCCCATGATATTTTCAAGGTCAAAAGAAATTGTTTCATTTAATTTAAATCAGGAAGAAGACAATGAATACAAACTACCGCAGAAGTAAACTGTCCCCAGCTGATAAAGACAAGACATTTCTATTTTCAAGTAGACTCTTTGTCCAGGAATTGGCAGCTCAGAGTGACACTGAGGACAGAAGGGAAAGGAGGAGTCTCACTCATAGGCAGTGCCCAGAAGGGAAAGGAGGAGTCTCACTCATAGGCAGTGCCCTTAGATGGACTTGGGCTCAGACCATCAGCAAAAGAATAGGTAGAATCACAGACTAAACTGAGCAGATAGTTGCTGGTGTATTCCCCCTCTTCACAGTTGAGTAAGTAGGTTTCTGTGTCACTTCCCCACACCCTGGAGCACTGTGTGAGCTCTGAGACTATTGTCCCATGCTGAACAGTAATAATCAGCCTCATCCTCAGCCTGGAGCCCAGTGATGGTCAGAGTGCCTGAGCTGCCAGACTTGGAGCCAGAGAATCGATCAGGGACCCCAGAAGGTCTCTTGTTATCACAATAGATGATGAGTTTGGGTGCCATTCCTGGGATCTGTTGGTACTAGTACACATAATATCCACCCCCAATGTTGGAGCTGCTTCCAGTGCAGGAGATGGTGACCCTCTGGCCCAGGGCCGCAGACACTGAGGATGGCTGAGTCAGCACAGACTGGGCAAGGGGGAGAGACACAGAGAGGGTGATGCTGGAGTCTAGAGATAAGAGGAGGAAACAAGCCCCATGTATCCTCCCAGAGCCCCCTCCCCTGCCTCCACATCCAGTCACCTGTGCAGTGAGCCAGGAGGGTGAGGAGGAGAGGAGACCAGGCCATGGGGGAGGTCAGCACTGATCCTGCCTTGTGTGGCCACACAACTGACCAGAGCCTCCCTTAATCTCTTCTTTCCCCTCTTCATCCTCTGAGAAAAGGAGGGCCCATCCATGCAAATGAGACCTCAGCTCTCACTGGGCTTGGGTCAGATTCCTCTGTCTGAGGATATCAGGGGTGTAGGGAGGTCACAGCTGTGAGCTCTGAGCAGAGGACATAGGCAGTGCTAGGTGACATGTACTGCTCTGATCACCGTTGACCCTCAGAAAAGGTCCCTGAGAGCCTCCTGGAGTCCAGGCCCAAACACACCTTTGGGTGACATTGTGACCAGAACCCACCGCAGACTGCTCCTGACTCCCCCCTGCACTGTCCACTGTCCTTTGCCTTAAGGCCAGGCCAGTTGTCCTCTTATGTCACCTCTCCTCACCTCAGGACAGACTGTATGCTCTACTCAGACTCCATGGCTCCCATGGCTGCTCATGGGTCAAGACTCAGGGGGTGTCTCTACATAAACTCCTCCTAGAACAGGATCAAGTCTGGAGCAGTGACAGGTCCCCATGGACACATGGCCCCTTCAGTGCAAGATGCTGGGTTTTTTTTTTTTTTCTCTAATGTGATCCCTCCCTTGGTAGAAATTCAGCAATGTGTCTCCAAACCCTAAAAATAGGACTTCATTTCTTTTTTTTATGTTTATTTATTTTTCAGAGAGAGAAAGAGACAGAGCATGAGTGGGGAGGGGCAGAGAAAGAGGGGGACACAGAATCCAAAGCAGGCTTCAGGCTCTGAGCTGTCAGCACAGAGCTGGATGCAGAGCTCAAACTCATGAACCGTGAGATCATGACCTGAGCCAAAGTCAGACACTCAACCAACTGAGCCACCCAGACACCCTCAAAAATAGAACTTCAAAAGTTCTTTCAAAATGGCTTATAAATACATTGTTCTTTGATCTACTCCTTGGCCAAGTTTCATTTTACTGGTCTCTTCATCAATGCATGAGTTGTTAAACTATTTCACATTTGTTCAGTCTCTATAAAAGAGTCACGTATTTGCCTTAAATCATCCAGGCTACCTCTGATCCCAGCTTCAGGGACACAGAAGAGGGATGTGTCTGTGATAAAGTCTCCTGTGGGCACAACTCCATAAGGTAGGAATTCTCAAAAATGACCCTGGTATGACTTGGGGACAGTAGACTGAGGGATTGGAAAAGAAGAGGCCAGACATGGAGTGTGTGTCTGGAGGGTACTGCACTGGGCCTCTGGGCTGGTCCTCACCAGAGGGAGAGACAGGTGGAGAAGAGGAACATGGGTGGTGGTGGGCTATATTCAGGAGAGAGTTTTTTTGAGCCTCTTTCATCTTTCTTACTCTGTCAAGGAAGTGGAGCCATCATATGAATATTTTTATTGCTTTTTGTATATCCTGAGACTGCTGAATTTCAGATCAATACCTGGTGGATAGAATTGGGTATCAACTTTCCATAAGTCATGGCTTCACTTAAGTTGGTGGCTTGAAAACTTAAGCTACAGATAGGGACAAAGCATTTGCAATATCTATGAGGACAGATTGATATTTAGAAAATATCAAGATTTAGGTCAGTAAAGAGAGAAGCAACACAATTAAAAATCACCAAATGATATGGATTATTAATTTCCCAAAGAAGATATGTAAATAGCCAATAAGCACATTAATTATACATAATACCATGATGCAAAAAACTATTAAAAATTAAGTCACAATAATATCCTCATTTCAGAAACACAAGAATGGCTTAGAGAAAGCAGATCTCCCCAGTGGGGGGGCAGCAGATAGATGGGTGCCCGGGGCCAGGACTGGGGGCAGACTGACTGAGAAGTGCAGGAGGGAAGTTAATGGGTGCTGGTGATGTTTTATATCTCTGCTGTGGGATCCATTAAAGAGCTCATACATTTGTGCTCCTCAACAAACTTGTGCTTGAAATACATTTATGTTATTTTATTAAAAAATTCACCTCAGTAAATTTGATGTAAAAACCCAATGCAATTTTGACAGTGAAAGTACAATCAGTGGTATACTTTTCAGAAGTCATGACTATTGCAAAGAGAATGTTGATGAAATTATGGTTGAAAAGATGAAAAAGGGGGGCACCTGGGTGGCTCAGTTGGTTAAGTGTCCAATTTCAGCTCAGGTCATGATCTCATGGTTTGTGGGTTCGAGCTCCACATCGGGCTCTGTGTTAACAGCACAGAACCTGGAGCCTGCTTCAGATTCTGTGTCTCCCCTCACTCTGTCCCTCCCCCTTTTGTGCTCGGTCTCTCTCTCTCAAAAATAAATAAACATTAAAACTTTTTTTTTTTTAATTTTTTTTTTCAACGTTTTTAATTTATTTTTGGGACAGAGAGAGACAGAGCATGAACGGGGGAGGGGCAGAGAGAGAGGGAGACACAGAATCGGAAACAGGCTCCAGGCTCCGAGCTGTCAGCACAGAGCCCGACGCGGGGCTCGAACTCACGGACCGCGAGATCGTGACCTGGCTGAAGTCGGCCGCTTAACCGACTGCGCCACCCAGGCGCCCCTAAAACTTTTTTTTAAATAAAAAGATGAAAAAATAAGAAACTAATGCCTTCTGCTTTAGGTTAAATACAGTAATTACATTTATTTTCCTAAACTCACTTGACCTTTCTTTCTTTCTTTCTTTCTTTCTTTCTTTCTTTCTTTCTTTCTTTCCCTCTCTCTCTCTCCCCCTTTTTCTTTCTTTCATCTTGAGTTTTCTATGGGATCTGGATCTGCAGATTTGAAAGCCCTCACTTTTTGCCCAGTGATATCCCATGACAGGCCTGTTCCTATGAATTTCAGAGCCATCTCACTGATGGAATTACCAAACACAGACAGCGTGTCCTTCCAGGACAGAGTGACTTGGAGTCAGACTTGTCTCAGGGTTGGGCACAGCTATAGTTGCTTTGTGTTCAGAATGTTCAGGATTGAGCAAGTGCTCATTCAGCCACCCATGAATGATGAATAAATTGCTATTACACAAATTCACCTGGAAACCAAAAGTTTCTGTCGAAGGTCCCACATCTGAGTGGAGGAGAGGTGGATATAAGGTCCATGAGGTCACAGATTCTATAGCCCTGGTTTGGGTCAGAAGATTTTTCAGCAGAGGTTCAGCCTGACTGGACGTGTCACTGCCGTGACTGAGAGAGTGACAGCCCAGCTCTGAAAGCACAGGCAGGTTGTGTCTTACATGTCCATGGGACTTGAGTTCTGTGGGAGCAGCACTGAGGCTGTTGTCTGAGAATCAATGTCATGATCAGCCTCAGGTACTTAACGGAGCCCCGAGATGGTTGGGAGCTGAGATGCCCACAGAGATAGAGACTCACCCTAAGATTCCTGAGCATTATCATAGTTCCAGGAAAGATATTCAAGGCTCATCCTGGCTGCCTGGATGTCCTACGCTTAATGTCCCTGATGTTTCCTACTGATGGAGACTGTGCCTCCTGTAGATGGAGACACGAAGGACAGCTGGGTGAGCACAGGTTGACCTTGACTTCCAGAGAGACAGAGAATTCTGGAAACTGCAGAGTCCAAGACACTATACACTCAGAGAGAGGAGACAGCTGTGTGTGTGTGCGTGTGTGTGTGTGTGTGTGTGTGTGTGTTAGACCAAAAAAGAGGCCAAATGGCCTCCTGTCCCTCCTATGTCTTCTTCTGTGGGATGGTTCTCCATGAAGCTGATTTGGATTTAAAAAGCAAGTATCCCAAAGAACTTTTTCCTGGAGGGTAATTTGTTTTAGGCAGCAAGGACTCACATGAGAACAAATTTGTTAACCTTACTGAATTTACTGAACCAGAAGACAAGGTCTTGTCGAGGGACATAAATCTGTCCATTTTATCTCATCTAACTGCCATCTAATAATTGGCATAAGAACTCAAAGCAAAGACTGCCTAATAGTTGAAAATATGTGATTTGACCCAGTGGATCTCAACCTAAGTCTGTTTTGCTCCTCAGAGATATTTGGAAATCACTTGTGAAATGAGGACAGTGATGAGCAGTAGAGCCTAGGCCATAGTAGAGATTGCCCAGACTCTGCTTGCTGAGCCCCACAGCCAGGCCTGACCCAACCAGCCCTTCTTATGCATCTCCCTGTGTAATGCCTGAAGCTCCTAAACCTCCCACAAAAGACCACCAGAGTCGTAAGTCAAAGCCAAGCGGCAAGGGTCGTTTATTGCAGGTTCGAACCTGGACCTCTGTGCACTCGTTGCCGGTGACGCTAAGAGGCCACGATCAGGGTTGGTATAGCGTTTTTATAGACAGAGACAAATAGCACAGGGGAGGTTTCAAATTATGAGGGGCCTGATTAGTTGATTTTAAAGTAAGGACATTTGTTGTTCTCTGATTGGGCGTCCTTTGTCTGTCCTTTGGCGGGAAGGCTTTGTCCGTTACTTGTGGCAGGAGGAAAAAAGGGGGAAGGGGGTAGGTGAGGAATGTGCTAAGCAAGCAGGTTTACAGAAGCGAGAAATGCCGGTTAGTTTATGTACAATCACTCATTCCATTACATATCAGACTACATTTAGGAAGTTTTACAGCCCATTCTACTACACAGCGGGTTACAATCAGGAAAGGTCTCACAATGCTCATAGCAAACAGCAAGCAAAACAGACTTCTCAGCAATTATATTTCTTATCAAAGATCTATAATAAGCAGAAAAGAGAACCTAGCTTTAAACTAAGGCAGGGCTGTCATTTGGATTCAAAGCTGTTCCTTTCACCTGATGCTCTGGATGGGGTTCTACATGCAAATCCTCCCCTTTCCTGAGGCCATGCAAGCCTTTCCTTTACCTTACACCTGGGGTCCTGCTGAGCAAAGAGAGTGTAGGAATGAGGGGACTTCACCCCAGGGATGACACAGGAGCACCTGCAAGAGGCAGGGAGACAGGAGCTCCCAGCTGAGGAACTGGGGAGCACCAGTGCCCTCTGGTGAATTCAGGAAGCATGTGAACCCTGGGCTGGAGCTGGAACCCAGGGCTCTTGTTTCCCCATCCACCAGCGCCCACAGTTCTAGCCTCTTCAGGTTTGCGTCTTTCTCTTAGAAATATACATGAAAGTTTTCTCTGTCTCCTTTTCTGGCTTGATAACTTCTGTCTTTTCTTTTTTTTAAATTTTTTTTAACGTTTATTTATTTTTGAGATAGAGAGAGACAGAGCATGAACGGGGGACGGTCAGAGAGAGGGAGACACAGAATCTGAAACAGGCTCCAGGCTCTGAGCTGTCAGCACAGAGCCTGACACGGGGCTCGAACTCACGGACCACAAGATCATGACCTGAGCCAAAGTTGGCCGCTTAACCAACTGAGCCACCCAGGCGCCCCGATAACTTCTGTCTTTTCATCACTGAATCATATTCTAGGTATGGACCTACCAGAGTTTATATACTCATTCACCTATGGGAGGACATATTGGTTGCTTTCAAGTCTTGACAATCGTATGTAAAATAACAATAAACACATATATGTATATCCTTTGTAGACACTAATAACTTGTTTAGGAAAATAGTTAGGAGTGTGCTTTCTGTATTATCATTAAGACTTTGTTTAGCTTTGTAAGAAACTTCCAAGACATGTTCCAAAGTGGCTGGGACACTGCATTTCCTCACATCAATGAATGAGAGTTCCTGTTGCCCTACATCTTGGACAGCATCTAATGTTGTCATTGTATTGAATTTTAGCCATCCTAAATGGAAGTCTAGTGGTACCTCACTGTTTTTTTAATACTCCAGTGACTTATTATGTTGGATATCTTGTCACATGTGTAATAGTCATTTGCGTACCTTCCTTGGTAAGGGGTCTGTTCTGATCTGCTCACTGGGGAGGCATTGTCCAACATCCTGGAACTCAAGAACTCAGCAAAGTTCCAATCTCAAAGAGAAAGGGAGAAACTTGAGTATCTTTAAGCTTTCTGAACTCAGGAATTCTCAATAAAGCCCAAAATGGTACAAGAGGACATGTAGGGGGTTGGGCAGAGGGCCACCTAGTCCTCCCAGGTCACACATCCTGCACTACCACCAGTCCTGTCATTCCAACCCAGCAAATGTGGAGGCCATTTTGCTTCTGGAAACACAGTAACTATTTTTGCATTAGGAAGGCAACCTCCAAAAGGAGATATTTTCACTGACTTTATAAACTTACATGAGTCCAGATATTGAGGCCCTCTGGTTTTGGTAGGATATATAAAGTTAAAAGCCATAATCTGAGCTGTTATTGGTCCCAGGAAGGGACAAGGGAGTGATGAATAAGACCGGGACAGAGGGGAGAGTATAAGTTATCACATGTCCCTGTTGAACAGGGGTTTTGTGTGACATTTGGTTGTATGCAGCTCTATAGCAATAATGACCAGCCTCTCCTCAGGCTGGAGCCCAGAGGTGGTTAAAGAGCTTTTGTCAACACACATGGATCTGGACAATCAGGCTTGAGCAACTGGATGGTCCCTTACCACTGTCCTAGGTCACAATGTAAGGGCTCTGACTGAAAGCCTTGACACCATTGCAGTTGTAACCCCCAGTGTTTCTGCTGTTCCTGTAGTAGGAAATGACCTGGAATCTGGGGTCATCAACAGCTTCTCCAGGGGAGTGACACATGCACATATGAGGGAGTTCTTGCTCTAGACATTCCACAGCTCCCCACTCCCTGGATTGTGGCAAAGTTCCAATGCAGTCTAAGAGGAGAGCAAGACATAGTCAGTACCTGTGGGCTCAGGGCATCCCTCATGGGAGTCCCCATGGGCCCCGGTGCCAGCTGTAGCAGAACCTGATCCATGGACCTACTACATCCACTTCCCTGGGGCAGGCTTAGCATTTTCCCAGCAACTGTGGAGCATCCCCTAAACTCTCATGGCCCATAAAGAGATTCCTGGCCTCAGGCCCCAAATTTACCCTTTGACTAACCCCCCTCTTCCTGACTTCACAACTGAAGGCTCAGCTTCCCAGTGAAGGATCCAGGCCAGCTCTGAGCCTGCAATTCCCCCACAAGCCCATATTCTCAGATAGCATCTCACATCCTCATGTCTTCTCCCTGGATCCAGGAAGCCTTGGCTTCTCCTGAGCACAGAAGGCTGTGAGGAAAGGGGAGGTCTCCGCTCTGAACCCTGGAAGGGCAAGTCTATGCTGCAGAGGAATGTCCAACTGCTGGGATGGTCCTGGGCCTCTGAAGGGGATGAAGTCAAAGAAAGGCTCATTTTCCTCATTTCAGGAGAAAAAAGGCAGCTGCGCAGACTCTGGTTCTATGACATGTGGATATCCAGGCAACATGGGTGTTATCATGACATTGAATTATTTTGTTTCCTTTTTGTTTTGTTTTTCCTGAGGCCACAGAAACAATGAAGGGATAATGGAGAGTAGACTCAATGTGAACCAGGTGGTATTTGCAGGTACAGTGTGTGTATAAACTACTTATTTTTAAAAGTTTTAAATTGTCATTGAACAGGACTCTGAGTTGGTCAAGGATTTTATCCTACTTTCTCATCTGCCAGTGTCACTGTGAGAAGCATAATTATTTACAATGAGACGGTAATAGTCAGCGTCATCCTCAGGCTTGCAGCCCAGAGATGAGCAGAAACCTGCATTGGTCGAGGCATCTTTGGATCCAGAGAAGTGGTTGGAGATACAAGATCCCAATTGTGTACTTGAGTCTGAGTAGTAGTACAGGAGAAGTAGTACCGGGGAAGGCTCCTTGGCATCTTCTGGTACCAGAATATGCTCTTGTTGCCAATACTCATGTCATTTCTCAGGGAACAGGTGAGTCTGGCTGTTGTTTCAAGCAATGAAGAGAGAGGGTGGCTGGGTCAGCACAGGCTGGGACAGAGACTTGCAAACAGAGACACTCATGGTTGATAGGGCAGGGAACAGGGTGAGACTTCTCAGGTGCTGAACCAGAGGGACTGAATCAGGCTGGGTGGGGGAGGTTACCCTATGTCCCCAAGGCCGGTCCATACTTGTGCAGTGAGAGAAGATCACGAGAAGGACAGCAGTCCAGGCCATGGTGACACAGCCCTTGGTCCCCACAGTGAGCTGGGCTGCCCCAGGCCTCCTTTTCTTATTCACCCTCTGTCACAAGATGTGCTGTCCATGCAAATGAGGTCTATCCAGTGACTGCCAAGCCCCTCCCTGAGCCCAGGTGCTGGAGCTCAGCTCATACCACACACTGAAGAGGATGGAGGTTGGCTTCATGCCTGGGGAGACCCTTGGGAGGATGCACCTGCTGAGACAACACACAGGTCCCTGATCAGGGGACTCTGCCAGGCCAGAGAGGACACAGCTTCTGAGTCCCCATCCAGGAGCACAGGGCCCTGCCCCCAGGTCCAGGATCCTTTGAGTAAATGGTCTACACTGAGCAGTAGTGTAGGGACCCTAGTCCCACACCACCCTCTTCTGGTCACAGGGCACACAGCTCGCACATAGCTCACCTTGGCCCAAAGCCATGAGAGCCTTGGGTTTTGCAGTTCACCAGGTCCATGTCTATTCCAATATCAGTGATTTTATTCAGAGATAGTGTGATACCAAAGCACCGTCCATGATTGCTGTAGTGTTTTTCACTCTCACAAAGAGTCTTGGTCTATGGGAGATGCAAACATTTATCACAATTACAACTTAAGTTGTGTGCATCCCAGCAAAGATACCGCAAACACCATATCCCTCCATCAGTACATGAATTGGAAATGCATATATTTTGAGTGTTTTATAACTCATGTACATTAAAGCAATGGATTCCAACTACTCTCCCATAAATTAGTTGTATACTAATCTGCTATTTTTTTAGCTAATTTAATTCTTAATAATTTATAAAATAAAGAAAGAATTATGAATTTATCTCTGATGAAGTTCAGTTTAATTTTTTTTTTCTTTTCTGGATTGTGCTCTTGGTGTCTTATCTAAACATGTTCAGATACAAACCTAGATCCTGAAGATTTTCTCCTATGTTTCCTTCTAAAAGTTGTATCCATTTAGTGAATGGTTTTATAAAGCAGGATGGTTAAGTGAGATTCATTTCCCCCTACAGCTATCAAATTTTTCTGTGGCCATTTGTCCAAAAGGCCATCCTTCCTTCTCTGAAAGACTCTTGTACTTTTGTTAAAAATAATGATCCGTACTTTTGTTTCTGGGTTCTCTGTTCTGTTACATTGGCCAATGTGTCTATTCTCTATCCATACCGCTCTGTCTTCCTGTGATAGGAAATGAATTAAACTTTTATACAATTTAGGGAGAATTGACATGTTTATTATATGGAGTCTTTTAATCCATGAACAGCACGTGTTTTTCCCATTGTTTTAGATCCACTTTGATTACATGTACCAGCATTGTCCAGTATTCGGCATCCATGGCCTACAAGTGTTTTTTTAACATGCACTTAAATATTTCATTGTTGAGTGGTTTTAAGTGATATTTTAATTCAGTTTTCATATGTTTATTGCTAGTGTAATCACATCTAAATGTTCTATGCTGATCTTGTATTATAAGATTTTCCTGAAATTACATATTACTCTTGGAATTTATATATTTGTAGGTATATTTACAGTGTCCTTTGGATTTTTCATGTAGACCATTCTTTCACCTGAAAATGGGGACAGCTGTCTCTTTTTCTTCTTATTCAGTATGCCTTTCATTATTTTTCTTGCCTTATGGCTCTTTCTGGAACATTCAGTCTTATGTTGAATTATAGTGGTGGGATTGGACATGCTTGCCTTGGTCTCTACCCTAGGGAGAAAGTTTTCAGTGTTTCACCTCCACGTGCGTAAGCTGTATCTGTTTTATAATTTCATTTATCAAGTGCACAATGTTCTCTATTTTTTTATTCCCTGAGAATATTTGTCACAATAGGTTTTGAATTGTGTCAAATGCCTGTTCTATATTGATTGATGAGTTTATGAGATTTTTCTCCTTTAGCTTGTTATTACAAGAGATTATGTTGATTGATTTGAATATTGAACCTGTCCTGCATCTCTGCAATAAACCCCATTTGGTCATGGTGTGTACTTCTTGTCATATATTACTAAATTTGAAACTATGCCCCATAAGGTTAATAACATTGAAACTAGCAGAAAATTTAAGCCTTGTTTTTCAGGGAACTGCTTCCTCCTAATTAGCTATTTTTTTTTTCTTCTTAGACTCCACTAATAAATCCACTAGTTGTCTCTCCAGATGAACAAATAAATGGCTCTGCATTCTTCACCCCAGATAAGGAGCCCAGGACCTCATCCAGTTTATACCAGCTTTTGGAGTCTGTGCACAGCCCTTGCCCTTGTCAGACAGTTATCTTTGCCTCATTATAATGTTGAATCTCCACCCTACAAGGAGCAAAAGCTGCATTAACATAACATTGGATGTGCATACAGGCACTATGCTACCTATGCCCAGATAGAGATGACATGTGAAAACAAAGCTCCCCTTTCTGAATATTACATGCAATGACAAAGTTCCCCTTTCTGAATATTCATCCTAAATCCTAAATAAAAAGAACCAACTCACCCTGCTATGGCAGTCACAGCTTTGGAAGTTATTCCCCATGATCTCCTTATTTGCTGCACACACAGCTTCCTTTGTGTGACAACTCCACCCGGTGCAGTGTCTACCTGTAACTCACCAAGCAGCGAACTCATGTTAGTTCAATTACAAATTCTGTTTTCCAACACTTTCATAAGAATTGTGAGTGTCTGCTTGGGAGGGATATTCAGTTTCTTTGATTTGTGCCAGGAAGCTGTTGGCAATAGTCATTGATTGAAAAATTTAGGAAGAATCATTGTCTTAGACAAATCCAGCATTTTGAACCACAAGTAAGGAATATCTAGTCATTCATTCAAGTTGCCTTTCATTTCCCTTGCGATGTTTTGTTGTTTTCCAGTAATAAGACTTGTAATTTTTCTCAGTTTTATCCTTAAGAATTACATAATTATGGAATTTAAAGTGGCATTGCTTTTATTTTTTAGATGTTGATTATGTATTGCTTTTATATAAAATACCATTTATTTCTGCATGTTGGTTTTGAAACCTGAAGCCTAGATTGAACTACTTAGACCAGAAGCATCTAGAGCCACCGCTAGAGTCAGAGCTCAAATCAACACCTTTTGCCTCTGACAAATCCACTGAATAATTTTTATCTCTGAGCAAGCTAGTTTGCCTTTGAAAACATGAAAACACTGAGAATAGGTTATCAATCCAAAAAAGTAACTGAAGGAAAGGATGTGACATTGTCAAATCTACTGGTTCCAGGAAAATTAGGAATCAGTTGAAGATCCAACAACAGAATCACATCCAGAGCCACCAGAGTGATGATGTCACCAGGCCTGGAGAGTGGAAGAAGATTTTGTCTAACTTCCTCATAAGTCTGGAGCATGGTATGCATTGGTGCTATTGTGCCATATACAACAGTAGTAGTCACCTCATCTTTGCACTGGTCTCCAGAGATGTGCAGAGCCCCTCAGCTCATCAATGCACTTTTGGATGCAGAAAAGCAAACTGGTGCCCAGATCCCTGGTGTTAATCTGAGTCTGAATTGAATCTTATGAGATATCAGGGACAGCTTCCTGGCTTCTGCTGATACCTGATTACATACTTTTTTTTCCCAACAATGATGTCACTTCTCAGGGTGCCAGAAAGATTCTCCCAGGGATGCAGAGAAAGAAGGCAGCTGAGATAGCACAAGCTAATTCATGCTGGGAGAGACAACTTGAAAACACAGACATGTACAGGAGGCAGGGCAAAGACCAGAGTAAAAGCTCATGGGGATGTGAGTCAAGGTATTGACACAGACTGAGAACTGAGACCTTGTCCCCAAGGCCTATCCCTACTTGACCAAAGAAAGAGAATCATGAAGAGAAGAGGAATCCAGACCATGGTGACACAACTCCTGACCACACTCTGGAGATGGGGTGTCCCTGTCTTTTCATATCCTCCCTACTGCTCCCAGGGAAATAAGGAGCTGTTTATGCAAGTTTGCACCTCTCTTTCTGGCTTTCTCAGACCCTACCCACCAGACCACTGATTCATGAGCCTGAGAAGGGACCTGAGGACAGAGGAAGCTGAGGTCAGGGCCTACTCCAAGTGAGACCCAGGAGGGAATGCAGGGAGCAGCTGTGGGAACAACCACAGGACCCTGCCCAGGAACATTTGCCAGGCCTGAAGACACCTGGCTGCTGGGTCTCACCTGGAAGCACAGGAAGCAACTCAGCCTGTGCCCAGCACTGAGGCCAAAGGGCTCCCCCTAGCTGTGAGTGTCTCCCTTCCAGGCCCAGGGCAGATGCACAGTGCCCCCTGATGTTTACATACTGACCTGCGGGGTTCTCAGTCTCCTGAGGTTAATGTCCAGAACTGTGTCACCGTCACAAACAGTGACAGACGTATCTTCCGGAAGCCCTGTGGTCACCTCCAGTAGATAATATGTCCTAAGTGCAGAGGTGGGTATAGGTTTAAGACAGACCAACCCCTCTTTCTCTTCCCAAGCTAATGTTACAGGAAGTTCTGAAGACTTAGAAGAGGCTTTTGGTGGAGACATTTGCAGAACTTCACATCCAGAAAAGCTCTGGGATAGGTCATGATGGGGCATGAGTGTGTAACATCCAAGGTCAGGCTGAAGTGCCTAGACAGTGGTCATAATGAGAGGTGGGGATGGAGGAAAACCTGGACTTCTTGTGAGATGAGGTAGGATGTTCACCCTCTCTGGACTTTCCTCCTCTCAAGTGTGTTCTTTCTCCTCCTTACAATGGCTGCTTTGCAAACTCCTCTGTCCCTTGTTTCCCCCAGTCCCCTGCCCATCAGAAGAGACCCCTCCCCACCTGTCCTCTCTGAAGTTTGGTCACCTTGGCAGGGACTTTAATTGTGCTGACTTTGCCACTGTTGCTTATAAATAGGTCTCCAGAGAGGTGCAGGTGACAGTTCTGGAATCCCACATGGGGCGGGGTTGGGTGGGCGGCACCTCCTGCAGGTGAAGTCAGGGACTCCTCTCTGAGTTGCACTTGGGTAGCAGGTAGTGATCTCACATGGATTGTACATTGTAAATGGACATGGGGTCATGTGGAAAACCTAACAGCACAGCCAATCAAGGGCCACCATGAGGGCTAGGGACACTGAGTCTCACTCATTTTTCCCCTTCATTCTAGTGAATGGAGTCAATTCATGCAAACACGGTGCTGCCATTCTCCATGTCCAGTCCCCACATCACTCTGGATGGTTCTAGTCACAAGGAGAAGGAAGAATGAAATGGGTTCCTCATGGGCTGAGGGACACCATGAGCCAGTTTCTCTATGGGATTGGAGGGTCCATTGTTTATATATACCACATCTTCTTTACCCATTCATCTGTCGATGGACACAGGGGCTTTTTCCATACTTTGGCTATTGTCAATAGCACTGCTATAAACATTGGGGTGCGTGTGCCCCTTCAAAACAGCACATCTGTATCCATTTGGTAAGTACCTAGTTGTACAATTGCTGGATCACAGAGTAGTTCTATTTTTAATTTTTTTCAGAAACCTTCATACTGTCTTCCAGAGTGGCTGCACAGTTTGCATTTTCACCAGCAGTGCAAAAAAGATCCTCTTTCTCTGCATCCTTGCCAACATCTGTTGTTGCCTGAATTGTTAATGTTAGCCATTCTGACAGGTGTGAGGTGGTAGCGCATTGTGGTTTTGATTTGTATTTCCCTCATGATGAGTGATATTGAGCATTTTTTCATGTGTCTGTTAGCCATCTGTATGTCTTCCTTGGAAAAGTGTCTATTCATGTATTTTGCCCATTTCTTCACTGAATATTTGTTATTTGGGTGTTGAGTTTGAAAAATTATTTATAGGGGCGCCTGGGTGGCTCAGTCGGTTAAGCGGCCGACTTCAGCTCAGGTCATGATCTCGCGGTCCGTGAGGGCTGTGAGTTCGAGCCCCGTGTCGGGCTCTGTGCTGACAGCTCAGAGCCTGGAGCCTGTTTCAGATTCTGTGTCTCCCTCTCTCTGACCCTCCCCTGTTCATGCTCTGTCTCTCTCTGTCTCAAAAATAAATAAATGTTAAAAAAAATTTTTTAAAGAAAAATTATTTATAAATTTTGGAATCTAATCTTTTATCTGATATGTCATCTGCAAATATATTCTCCCATTCCATCAGTTGCTTTTTAGTTTTGCTGATTGTTTCCTTCCCTGTGTGGAAGTTTTTTATCTTGATGAGGTTCCAAGAGTTCATTTTTTGCTATTGTTTCCCTTGCCTCTGGAGATATGTTGAGTAAGAAGTTGATACAGCCAAGGTCAAAGAGGTTTTTGTCTGCTTTCTCCTCTAGGATTTTGATGGCTTCCTGTCTTATGTTTAAGTCTTTCATCCATTTTGAGTTTATTTTTGTGCATGGTGTAAGAAAGTCATCCAAGTTCATTCTTCTGCATGTTATTGTTCAGTTTTCCCAGCACCATTTGCTGAAGAGACTATCTTTATTCCTTTGGATATTCTTTCCTGCTTTGTCAAAGATTAGTTGGCCATACGTTTATGGGTCCATTTCTAGGTTCTCTATTCTGTTCCATTGATCTATGTGTCTGTTTTTGTTCTAGTAGTAGACTGTCTTGATAATACAACTATCTAATACAGCTTGAAGTCCAGAATTGTGATGCCTCCAGCTTTGGTTTCAGGATTGCTCTCAGCTTTTGTTTCAGGATTGCTTTTGCTATTCAGGATCTTTTCTGGTTTCATACAAATTTTAGGATTGTTTGTTCTAGCTCTGTGAAGAATGCTGATGTTATTTTGATAGGGATCGCATTGAATATGTAGATTGCTTTGAGTAGTATCGACATTTTTAACAATATCTGTTCTTCTAATCCAGAAGCATGGAATATTTTTCCTTTTTTTGTGTGTCTTCCATTTCCTTCATAAGCTTTCTATATAGTTTTCAGTATATAGATTTTTCATCTCTTTGGTTAGGTTTATTCCTAGCTATTTTATGGGTTTTGGTGCAATTGTAAATGTGATCAATTTCTTGATTTCTCTTTCTGCTGCTTTTATTGGTATATAGAAAGGCAACCAATTTCTCTGCATTGACTTTATATCCTGCAACTTTGCTGAAATCATGAATCAGTTCTAGAAGTTTTTTGGTGGATCTTTTGGGTTTTCCATATAGAGTATCATGTCATCTGTGAAATGTGAAAGTTTGACTTCCTCCTCACCAGTTTGGATGCCTTTATTTCTTTGTGTTGTCTAATTGCTGAGGCTAGGACTTCCAATACTATGTTGAATAACAGTGGCAAGAATGGACATTCCTGTCATTTTCCTGACATTAGGGGGAAGGCTCTCAGTTTTTCCCTATTGAGGATGATATTAGTGGTGGGTCTTTTGTATATGGCTTTTATGATCTTGAGGTATGATCCTCTATCGCTACTTTATTGAGGATTTTTATCAATAAAGAATGCTGTATTTTGTCAAATGCTTTCTCTGCATATATTGAGAGGATCATGTGGTTCTTATCCTTTCTTTTATTGATGTGATGAATCACATTGATTGTTTTGTGGATATTGAACCAGCCCTGCATCCCAGGTATAAGTCCCCCTTAGTCGTGGTGAATAATTTTTTTACTGTATTGTTGGATCCGGTTGGCTAATATCTTGTTAAGGATTTTTGCATCCATGTTCATCAGGGAAATTAGTCTTTAGTGCTACTTTTTAGTGGTCTTTGTCTGGTTTTGGAATCAGGGTAATTCTGGCCTCATAGAATGAGTTTGGAAGTTTTTCTTACATTTCTATTTTTTGAAACAGCTTCAAAAGAATAGGGTTAACTCTTCTTTAAATATTTGGTAGAATTCTTCTGGAAAGCCATTTGGCCCTGGCCTCTTGTTTTGGGGGAGATTTTTGATTACCGATTCAATTTCTTTACTGGTTATGGGTCTGTTCAAATTTTCTACTTCTTCCTGTTTCAGTTTTGGTAGTTTATATGTTTCTAGAAATTTTTCCATTTCTTCCAGATTGCCCAGTTTATTGGCATATAATTGCTCATAATATTCTCTTATGATTGTATTTCTGCAGTGTTGGTTGTGATCTCTCCTCTTTCATTTTTGATTTCATATTTATTTGGGTCCTTTCCTTTTTCTTTTTCATCAAACTGGCTAGGGGTTTATCAATCTTGTTAATTCCTTCAAATATCCAGCTTCTGGTTTCATCGATCTGTTCTACTGTTTTTGTTTTTGTGTTGTTTTTTTTTTTTATAGCATTGACATCTGCTCTAATCCTTATTATTTCCCATCTTCTCCTTGTTTGGGGTTATATTTGCTGTTCTTTTTCCAACTCTTTAAGGTATAAGGTTAGGTTGTGTATCTAAGACCTTTCTTCCTTCTTTAGGAAGGCTGGGATTGCTATATACTTTCCACTTATGACTGCCTTTGCTGTGTCCCAGAGGTTTTGGGCTGTGGTTTTATCATTTTCATTGGCTTCCATGTACTTTTTAATTTCCTCTTTAACTTCTTGGTTAGCCCATTCATTCTTTAGTAGGATGTTTTTTAGTCTCCCAAATTTTTCTTGTGGTTGATTTCGAGTTTTACAGCATTGTGGTCTGAAAATATACATGGTATGATCTCAATTTTTTTTACTTGTTGAGGTCTGATTTGTGTCCCAGTATATGATCTATTCTGGGGAATGTTCTATGTGCACTCAAGAAGAATGCATATTCTGCTGCTTCAGGGTGAAATGTTCTGAATATATCTGTTAAGTTCATCCCATCCAGCATGTCAAATAAAGCCATTGTTTCCTTGTTGATTTTCTGCTTAGATGATCTGTCCATCGTTGTAAGTGGGGTGCTGAACTCCTCTACTATTATGGTATTATTATCAATGAGTTTCTTTATGTTTATGATTAACTGATGTATATATTTGTGTGCATCCACGTTGGGGGCATAAATGTTTATAATTGTTAGATCTTCTTGGTGGATAGAATCCTTAATTATGATATAATGCCCTTCTTCATCTTTTGTTACAGTCTTTATTTTAAAGTCTAGATTGTCTACTATAAGTATGGCTACTCTGGCTTTCTTTTGGAGACCATTAGCATGATAGATGTTCTCCATCCCCTTACTTTCAATTCGAAGGTGTCTTCAGGTCTAAAGTGAGTCTCTTGTAAATAGAATATAGATGGATTTTTTTTATTCTGTTACTCTATGTCTTTTGTCCGTTGGCATTTAGAGTGAGTACAGAAAGATGTGAATTTATTACCATTGTATTCCCTATAGAGCTGGAGTTTCTGCTGGTGTCTTCTAGTCCTTTCTAGTCTCTGTTGTTTGGCTTTATTGTTTTGTTTCATGTTTTTTTCCCTCAGAGATTCCCCTTAAAATATCTTGAAGGACTGGTTTAGTGGTCACGAACTCCTTTAGCTTTTGTTTGTCTGGGAAACTCTTTATCTCTCCTTCTATTTTGAATGACAGCCATGCTGTATAAAAGAATTCTTGGCTGCATATTTTTCCAATTCAACACTCTGACTATATCCTGCCACTTTTTTCTGGCTTACCAAATTTCTGTGGATAGGTCTGCCACGAACCTGATCTTATAGGTTATATAGGTTAAGGACTTTTTTTTTCCCTTGCTGCTTTCATAATTCTTTCCTTGTCTGTGTATTTTGTGAATTTGACTACGATATGCCTTGTTGATAGTCGGTTTTTGTTGAATCTGTGTGAGTATTCTGTGCTTTTTGGATTTTGATGTCTGTGTCTTTCCCTGGGTTAGGAAATGTTTCTGCTATGATTTGCTCACATAAACCTTCTACCCCTTTTTCTCTCTCTTCATCTTCTTGAACTCCTATGATTCAGATGTTATTCTTTTGTAATGAGTCACTGATTTCTCTAATTCTTAAATCATACTCTTTTGCCTTAGTTTCTCTCTTTTTTTCCTCTTCATTATTCTCTATTAGTTTGTCTTCCATATAGCATTTGCTACTCTGGTTCATCCATCCTTGCCCCCATGGCATCTATTCAAGATTGCATCTCAGTTATAACGTTTTTAATTTCATCCTGACTAGATTTTACTTGTTTTATCTCTGCCAAAAGGGATTCTATGCTTTTTTCAAACCCAGCTAGTGTTCTTATTATCATGAGTATAAATTCTGATTCAGACATATTGCTTGTATCTGTGTTGATTAAGTCCCTGGCTGTCATTTCTTCCTGTTCTTTTTTGGGAGTGAATTCTTTCATTTTCTCATTTTGGAGGAAGAAAAAGAATTAATAAAATTAAAATTAAAAAGTTAAAAACAACACAAACAATCAAATAAAAAAGCTAATTTTAGGTGTGATTTGGTTTCATTGTTGAAAGAAGCTTGATAGAATAGAGAAAAAAGGAAAGAAAGAAAAGAAAAGAAGCAAGAAAGCGTTTAAAAATTAAAACAAATATACACAATAAAATAGAATAAAATGAAATAAAGAAAATAAAAGAGAATAAAAAATATTTACAAAAATATAAAATATAGTAAAAATTTAAAAAGAGACAAACTTTCATAAAAACAGAAAGTAAAAATAATTTTTCCTCTTTCTATATCCAAGAATAAGAAAAGAAAAGAAAAAGAAGAAAGAAAAAAAAAAAGAACAGATGGACCAGCAAACAGAATGAAATCTGAATGAAATTACATCCAGATTCCCCTAGAAGTCAAACTATGAAGCACTTTATAGTACATACACTAAGGAGGCAGAGAGACTTGTGGTGGTCCTCTAGGCTTGGTTGGCGTATTTGGGCGGGGCTTGGTGTAATGGTGTAGTGGTGTAATCTCCACTAGGTGGCGCTGCTTAGCTTACTGGAGTGGATAGGTGTTGCCCGCATGTGCATGCACAGGTATGTGCACGCATGGGGGAGATGAAAATGGCTTTACCCAGATTCCCAGTCTCTGGCATAGGAACACTGCACTCTCACCTACCAGCAATCAAGCATTCCCCCTTTGTCTCCAGCTTCCATCCACTCCCCATTTCTCCCCATTTCTACACTGTCCATGACCAAGCTGGCAGCCTGCCAGGAGGCACACCTCCTGACTTTTATCTCAGATGGGACTGTTTCCAAACCCCTCACTTCTGAGAGCCTTACAGCTTGGACCCACTCTGACCCTCTGGGGGAGGGTCTCACCAAGCAATGGCCAGGTGCTGATTTGCTCCCAGGAACATTCGTGTGATCATGCTGCTGCAGAGGTTCAAGATTGTGGCTGGGTGCTGGCTTGCCCCAGAAAAAGTTCGTGCAATCACGCAGCATCAGAGGTTCAGGGATTATGGTAAATCACAACACACAACCAGAGCCAGGTTTCACTATACCCTGGCATCTTTGTTCCAATGCCAACAAGCGTGGCTGTCTCTGGGGTCCACTGGGACCTTTGCTTGTGGGGAGGCCATGGGCCTCTACCAAATGTCCTCTTGGTAGGGAACTTCTTCTCCCTGTGTGGCCCACAGACCCCTCAGACCTCACTGCCTGCTCCTGGGGATTTGCCCTTCCCACCAGAGCACTGCCAGGTATTGAGCTGCAGAATTTCCAACTCTGATTATAGAGACCTAATGGTATTTGAGACCCTCTCCTTTCTCCTCTCTCTCTTTCTTGTTCAGTCATTTGTGGGTGTTTCCACTCTTTCTCTTTCTCTCCAGCTACTTTCAGGAAGAGTGTTTTTCCTGTACTTGCCACCCTTTCTCTGTCCTCTCTCCACAAAAATAGCTCCTTACCCTCCATGCCTTCTCTCTCCTCAAGTTCACCTCTCCATGCCATGTACCTACCAAGTTCTATGGCTCGAGTTATGCAGATTGTTGTGTAAATCCTCAGATCAATTTTCTAGGTGTGTAAAATGGTTTGGTGCTGATCTAGCTGCATTTCAGGGATGAGAGAAGCAGAGAACTTCCATGCTGCTCTGCCATCTTGGCCCCTCCTGTTTAGTCTACTTCTTGATTTTTAATTGACCACAACAGAATAATTTTGGTGAATACATCTCCTGTGCTACATAAGAATCTACATTATCCCCTATAGTCACACTAGCATGATTCTATGACCTGGAAAATGATTTGATGCCGTGTAGAGATGAAAAAGCTCAGAATGTCCAATTAGCAATATGGCAGACATTCTCTAAGTGATAGCTGCATGTCAAGCTATTGACTGGCTGTATGAAGCTGGTTGTTGTCACTGGTACTGAGCACCTAGTGAGAACCTAGGCAGCACAAGCAGAGGGGTTTGCCCCCCTTCCCCAGTGACCTGGAGCTCAGTGTGAGCAGTGTTCTTGTCACCCCATACCTGACAATATTGATCAGTTTTGTCACCAGGATGAAGACCACAATTTAACAAATGTCTTGAGTTCTTCAAAGCATCGTTGGATGCAGAGAAACAGCTTGGATCCCAGGACCCTGCTGCTTACTTGAGACTGAGTAGAATCTCAGAAGATATTAGGAAGTGTTCCCAGGAGTTGGTGCTAACACAAGATCATTTTTCCAGCCAACATTTGGGAAATCTATGCACTTTTCATTCAAATTTGCTATAAACTTAAAATTTATCTTAAAAATAAAGCCTATTTTTTAAAAATGAGAGAATAAGAGCTTTGCAAAATCCATATGGTAAAGAGAAGAACAATCAAGAGGGAGAATTTAGAATTCTGCCAAAGTTAAGAAACTAAAAAAAAAAAAAACAAAAAAGAAACATTTCCCATCCTAATGAACAAAATTATAAAAGAGGGAGATCATCAAGGAATAGTGGGTCTAACTGGCACACATCAAAATCATGTTTACCAATGATAGAATAGAACAACCACTTACTAATTTTTGAATGAAAATGGCCCATGCACAAATATACGAAATAAGAAATGATATCTGAAAAAAATGAAAAAGTTATTACTGGTAACCTCCAGTAAAAATAGATTTAAGGGGTGCCTGGGTGGCTCAGTCAGTTAAGCATCTGACTTTGGCTCAGGTCATGATCTCATAGTTCATGGGTTCAAGCCCTGCATTGGGCTCCCTGCTGACCACTCAGAGCCTGGAACCTGCTTCAGATTCTGTGTCTTCCTCTCTCTCTCTGCCCCTCCCCTGTCCACACTCTGTCTCTCTCTCTCTCTCTCTCAAAAATAAATAAACTTAAAAAAATTTTTAATAGATTTAAGCAATCCCTATCAAAATAACACCAGCATTCTTCACAGAGCTAGAACAACCAACCTTAAAATTTGTATGGAACCACACAGAAACCTGAATAGCCAAAGCAATCCTGAAAAAGAAAACCAAAACTGGAGGCATCACAATCCCAGACTTCAAGTTGTATTACAAAACAGTAATCATCAAGACAGTATGGTAGTAGCACAAAAAACAGACACTCAGATCAATGGAACATAATAGGGAACCTAGAAATGGACCCACAAATGCATAGCCAACTAATCTTTGACAAAGCAGGAAGGAATATCCAATGAAATAAAGACAGTCTCTTCAGCAAATGGTGCTGGGAAAACTGGACAGCGACATGCAAAGAAATGAACCTGAACCACTTTCTTACACCATACACAAAAATAAACTCAAAATGGATGAAAGACCTAAATGTAAGACAGAAAACCATCAAAATCCTAGAGGAGAAAGCAGGAAAAACCTCTGTGACCTCAGCCACAGAAACTTCTTACTTAACATGTCTCTAGATGTATGGGAAACAAAAGCAAAAATGAACTATTGGAACCTTATCAAGATAAAATCTTCTGCACAGCAAAGGAAACAATCAACAAAACGAAAAGGCAACCGATGGAATGGGAGAATATATTTGCAAATGACATATCAGATAAAGGGTTAGTATCCAAAATCTATAAATAACTTATCAAATAACACCCAAAAACAAATAACACCCAACACCCAAAAGAACAATCCAGTGAAGAAATAGGCAAAAGACATGAATAGACACTTCTCCAAAGAAAACATCCAGATAGCTAACAGACATATGAAAAAATGCTCACCATCACTCATCATCAGGGAAATACAAATAAAACCAAAATGAGATACCACCTTACACCTGTCAGAATGGCTAACATTAACAATTCGGGAAACAACAGATGTTGGTGAGGATGCAGAGAAAGAGGAACCCTTTTGCACTGCTAATGGGAATGCAAACTAGTGCAGCCACTCTGGAAAACAGTATGAAAGTTCCTCAAAAAATTAAAAATAGAACTACCCTATGACCCAGCAACTGCACTACTAGATATTTACCCAAGGAATACAGGTGTGCTGTTTCAAAGGGGTACATACGCCCCAATGTTTATAGCAGCACTATCGACAATAGCCTAAGTATGGAAAAGGCCCAAATGTCCATCAATAGATGAATGGATAAAGAAGACATGGTGTGTGTATATATATATGTATATATATATGTATATATATATATATATATACATATATACATATACATATATATATATATTTACATATATAACTTAGTATTACTTGGCAATCAAAAAGAATGAAATCTTGCCATTTGCAACAATGTAGATGGAACTTAGAGTGCATTATGCTAAGCAAAATTAGTCAGAGAATGACAAATATCATACGACTTTACTCATATGAGGAATTTAAGATACAAAACAGATGAATATAAGGGAAGGGAAGCAAAAATAATATACAAATGGGGGGGGGACAAAATATAAGAGACTCTTAAATACAGAGAACAAACTGAGGGTTGTTGGAGGGATTGTGGTGGGGGAATGGGTCAAATGGGTAAAGGGTAAAGCCTGAAGCCTATTTCAGATTCTGTGTCTCCCTCTCTCTCTACCCTTCCCCTGCTCACACTCTGTGTCTCTCTGTCTCTCAATAATAAATAAATGTTAAAGAAAAAAATTAAAAAAAGAAAATTGCAGACTAATATTATGAAATATTGATGTAAATATCTCAAAATATATCAACAAAGATATTCCAATATCATATTAATAAATTGATATATCATGAACATATGTGGTTTATTCCAGGTATACGAGTTTGGTTCCATATTGTAAACTCTATTTTTTTCATACTGAAAACTCCTTAAAATAAAACATCATTTTAACACAAATAAATAAAGCATATGATCTGAATAGATCCTGAAAGAGCCATTGACAGAATTTAAAACAAATTCTTGTAACAAACACATAAAATAGAAACAGACAGAGACATTTATAACGTATTAATATAATCTCTCCCACAAACATGACTCAGTTCCTCAGCCAGCACCTTAACTACTAGAGGGATTGTGGGAGGACATTTCCACAAGATCAGGAACAGGAAAAAGTAACCTTTAATTCCATTATTACTCAACCTTATTCTTCAAGTATTAGAAACACAATTAAGTAAGAAAAAAAATCCATAATTAGATTTCAGAATTAATGGTAATGGACAAGGAGTCATTCCAAAAGACCTAAATTTATGCTTGAGTCAAAGATATTCTGGGACTGGTGCAGCAGTGGCAGAAGAAATCTCTCCAATGAGCAGAAACAACAGGCATTCCTGTTGAGGACTAGTGAGAGGATACTATAGCTCTGGGTTTCTAGAAATAGGTAAATGACCAAGGATAGAGACCCTGGATTCCTCAGAGGTCAGGTGCGAGATGAACACAGTGAACCTGCCACCCCCAGTCCATGAACTTCAGTGCAAAGAGACCTTGTGTCCCAACCTGATAGGAGAGGTTGCCTTTCTCTTGCTTTGAGACCGTTTGTCTAGGAAGGGGCTGCTGTGAGTAACTTGGAGACAGAAGGAAAGGAGTAGACCTCACTCCCAGGTTGTGACCCTCAATGGACCTAGACCCTTGGTGGCAGCAGCAGGAGCATCAGAAGTAGAAGCCACAGGTTGAGCCTGAACTGCTGCTGGGGCCACCCACCCAGCAAATGAGAAAAGGGTTCTGATCTCAGTTCCCATAGGCTGGAGGCTCTGTGTGAGCCAAAAATATTGTCATGGGAGACTATGAGGAGCCACATTATCCTCACTCCTTAGTCCAGTGTTATTCAGGGAGACAGAGTTGCCAGACATGGAGCCAGAAAAGCGATTGGGGACCCTCCAGGGTTGATTGCTATTACCTTACAAAGTACATTTGGGGGCCATGCCTGGGAGCTCTTGGTACTTATTCACACCATTACCACCAATGTTGGAGCTGCTCCAAGTGCAGAAGATGGTGACACTCTGGCCTAGGTACCCAGATACTGAAAGTGGCTGAGTCAGCACAGAATGGGCCCAGGACCCTGCAAGGGGGAGAGACACAGAGAGGGTGATGTTGGGGAAATGAGAAAAGAGGAAGAAGAAGAACCACACATGTCCTCCCAGGGCCCTTTCTCTTGTCCCCCCATCTAGTCAAAATGCAGTGATTGAGGAGGGTGAGATGGAGAGGGGACCAAGCCATGATGGAGACCATTACTGATCCTGCCTTCTGTGGCCCCACAGCTGAACAGAACCTCCCCTAATGCCTCCCTTCTCTTCAATCTCTGACAGAGAGAGGGCCCTTCCATTCAAATGAGACCCCAGCTCTCTGACCCCTCACTGGCCTGGGTCAGGTCCCTCTGCCTGAAGATGTCAAGGGAGTGGGCAGGGAAGGAGCTGTGTGGGTCCAGGGGGTGGGGAGGTCTCAGCTGTGAACCCTGAGCAGAGGGTACAGGCAGTGCTAGGTGGCAGCTTCCAGCTATGATCATCCCTTAAACTTAATAAACAGGACTGAGTGCCATCCAATGTCCATTCCCAGCACACTGTTGTGTGATATGGTAACCAGAGCCTATAAGAGACAGCTCCTACCTCCTCACTGCTCTTTCCACTATCCCCTGCACTAAGGCCATATCTTATGTGACCTCCCATCATCTCAGGGTAGATTTATGCTCTACTCAGACTCCTCAGGATCAGTGTGTCCATGGTTCCCTTGAGTGTTCTTGGGTCAAGACTGAGGTGATGTCTCTACACAAATTCCTCTTAGATTAAGATCAAGTCCAGAGCAATGATGGGTCTTCATGGCCACGTGGCCTCTTCTGTGCAGGATGCTACATTGTTTTCTCTCATGTGGGCCCCTTCTGACCATGGCTCCCCTTCCCTGGACATATGCCCCCACACCACTGAGAGGAGAAGGAGCCTCTCTCTAGGGATGAAAAGTTAAGGGAAGGCCCCAGGTGGGCATCCCCAGTGGTTGATGCCAAGTGAATGTTACTCATCAATATCTCACACACTTGAGCACTACCATCATCCACTTAGTTTTTTTACAAATCGTTTTTAACACAGTGACTCATTCCTAGGAATCACTTCTGCAAGCACAGGACACAGGGGTGTGACAAATAACGTTCTCTGCAGCATTTTACTTAAAACTCTGAATTCCTTGAGCAGTATCTGTTCCCAGGAGACTGAGATGTGGTGAATGTTAGAATCCACATTCCAAATAGAGGGTGTAAAAAAGAATTGCCCATAGTGAGTGTTATGGGGGGGGGGGGGGAGGGTCAATTTATATGCTTTTGTGTGAAAATATGCCCGTTTTACATATGACTTTGCCAGGAAGATAGATGTTAACCAAAAAAGAAAAGAAAACAAAACAAACCCATAAAACCATTAGTCCCATTTACCAAAATATCATAAACAGATATTTTAATAACTAGAAAAATTCTAGAATAGTATGCACAAGAGTCTTAACTGATTTTAGTTCCAGGGTTTGCTTGGAATGGAAAAGAACAAACTGTCAGTGTGTTCAGTTGTGTGTGAGTGTGGTACAGAGAAGTTGTGTTACTTTGAGATTCTAAATGCACCAACATATTTATTTATTTTTTCTTTTTTTTTTAATTTTTTATTTTTTTTATTTTTTAATATATGAAATTTACTGTCAAATTGGTTTCCATACAACACCCAGTGCTCATCCCAAAAGGTGCCCTCCTCAATACCCATCACCCACCCTACCCTCCCTCCCACCCCCCATCAACCCTCAGTTTGTTCTCAGTTTTTAACAGTCTCTTAATTGCACCAACATATTTAAACTGATAAGTGAAAATCTAAGATTATAATTTCAACAAAATTATTCCATGAATTTAACTAAAAGAAAACCTATGCTCTATATAATTTTGCCTTTACAAGGCTTTTATCTTCTGAAATATCCTTTTCTTTGAAAGCTTTGTTTTTTTAAAGACAATTTTTTATTAAAAAATAATAGGCATTCTGTGCAGTGTTGTTCATTAATAGTAGAAATACTAATAATAGCCAAATTATGGAATGAGCCCAAATGTCCATCAACTGATGAATGAATAAAGAAGATGTGGTATGTATATACATATACATACAATGGAATATTACTCAGCAATCAAAAAGAATGAAATTTTGCCATTTGCAACAACATGGATGGAACTAGAGTATATTATGGTAAGAGAAATAAGTCAGTCAGAGAAATACAAATACTATATGATTTCACTCATATGTGGAATTTAAGAAACAAAACAGATGAACATAGTGGAAGGTAAGGAAAAATAAAATAAGATAAAAACAGAGAGGGAGACAAACCACTAGACACTCTTAAATACAGAGAACAAACAGGGTTGCTGGAGGGGAGATGGATGGGGGAGGGGCTAATGATGGGCATTAGGGAGGGCACTCATTGGGATGAGCAATGGGTGCTATATGTAAGTGATGAATCACTAAATTCTACTCCTGAAACCAATACTGTATTCTATGTTAACTAACCTGAATTTAAATTAAAAAAAAAAAAAAGGTGATACTAGGGTCTGGAGACAAGAGGCAGAATAGGTCCAAGTATTCTCCCAGGGACCATTCCCCTGTTTTTGCATCCAGTCACCTGTATAGTGAGCAAGGAGGGTGAGGAGAGGGGACCAGGCCATGGTGGAGCTTATCACCAATCCTTCTTTCTGTGGCCCCACAGCTGAGCATAACCTCCCCTAAATTCTCCCTTCTCCTCTTCAATCTCTGACAGAGAGAGGGCCCTTCCATGCAAGTGAGACCCCTCACTGGCCCTGGGTCAGGCCCCTCTGCTGAGGATGTCAAGGTGGTGGACAGGGGAGGGACTGTGTGGGACCAGGAGGTGTGGAGGTTATAGCTGTGTGCCCTAGGCAGAAGGCGCAGGCAGTGCCTGGTAGCACATATTAATGCTAATCAGTCCTGACTCCTCAAAAGTGGTTCCTTCAAGTTCTTGGTGTCCAGGCCCAGACACACTTATTGTGTGACATGGTGGCCAGAGCCCATCAGATACATCTCCTGCTTCCCTACCACTCTGTGCACTGTCTCCTGACATAGGGCCAGGCCAGATGTCCCCTTATGTGGCCTCCCATCACCTCAGGAAAGACTGTATGCTCTTCCCAGACTCTTCAGGATGAATTTGTTCACAGCTCCCTTGCTGTTCATGGATCAGAACTGAGGAGGTGTCTCTACTCAGATTCCTAAGTTCAGAGCAGTTGACCTATCCCCATGTAGACATGTTCTCTTCTGTTCAGGACACAGATGTTTTCCTCTTATGTGATTCTTCTCCTATTAAAAATTTAGCAGTGTATCTCCAACACACAAAAATATTTCTTCAAAGCTCATTTTCCTGGTGAACTGTAAGTACTTTGGTTTTTGATATGCTCTAATCAAGCTTCACCATTTTACTAGTCTCCTTACAAATATATGAGTTGAATAAAATATTTTACACTTGTTCATTATTTATTTGTATGAGAGTCAGATGTTTGGCTTTCTGAGTTGGGCTAACTCTGATCCCACTCCCAGGACACAGAAGAAGGTGAGTGTGAGAGCACCTCCTGTGACCAGGACCCTGTGAGATGGAGACTATCAGCAATGCACCTGAGGTGACCTGGGGTAGCACTTACTGGGGATGGGAGAAGAAGGGGACTCATCCTGAGATGTGTGCAGAGAATCTTGTGCTGAGTCTCTGGGTCTGCTTCTCAGCTAAGGGACAGATGGAGGAGAGGAGCACAGGTGGTCAGGGAGCATCTTGTGTTTTATAAGACATTGGAAAGTTCTGGGAGTAAGAAATAAAACTTTGTGAGACAGCAGCCCCCTGATCTCTGTCCCTTGCCCTGCTCTCAGTATCCACAGTACAAAACCCAATGTGAACTAGCTATGAAGGTGGAGGGCAGAGTTGGTAGAGAGCTGCATGATGTCCATGGTGAGGACACTTGAGGAAACCTTCTGACCTTTTCCTCTCCTATCTGTATCCACATCTCCTAGCCAGGTAGTCAGCATGTGATTGACATCAGCTCCAAACCCAGGGATGAGTCTTGTGTTTCCCAAAGAAATAAAATAATTCCTTTTCTTTTAAAAAATGCTTATTTACTTACTTTGAAAGAGAGAGAGAGAGAGAGAGAGAGAGAGAGAGAGAGAGAACATGAGTGGGAGAGGGGCAGAGAGAAAGGGAGAGAGAGAGAATTCCAAGTAGGCTCCAAGAGCAGTGCCTGACAGGGGGCTCAAACTCATGAAGTGTGGGATCATGACCTGAGCCAAAATCAAGAGTCAGATGTTAACTGATTGAGCCATCCAGATGCCCCAGATGATTCGCTTTCTGAGAACCATGCTGATTTGAGGGAAGATGGTGTGGGTGGTCTGGTCCAGTCCTCCTGAAGGCTGGGATTCCTGATCAGTGGGTCCAGGAGGACAACCCTTTCTCATTCTGGAGGGCTTGTTCTGTGGATGTGATACTTGGGAATGAAGAGTATTTTATCCCTATGTGGAAATCAGCTTGGGGCCATGAGGGTAATGGAGAAGAGACATCTTGTATAACTATCAGAGAAGAAAGAGTGAAGCCCTGAAATATTCCCCACTTGTCATCTGGAGAGGAAATATCCCCATGTCACCACTGAGCAAGGCAGGGAGGCTGTTGATGCTTTCATCATGAAAATGAGCTTGGGGTCTCATCTCTCCACCCTTTCCCATGAAGCTTCTTTCCAAGGGCTCACTCATATCCCATCCAGTTCCTAAGAGCAGCCTTGAAGCCACACCCCATTCTTCAGTACCTCCTTCCTCCCCAAACTTGCTGAGTCTGCCCATTCTCCTCCAACAGCCACAGCCCTTCTCCGTTGCCTCCCTCTTTCCTCCTGCTCATTCTTGTTTACTGAAGCATCTGGAATTTTCTTCATAAGCTTGAATCAGATCCTTCTTGTCAAACCCTCTAGTGGTTCCTATACTCATGCTACCATGCTGACCTCTCTTCACAGTAACATTTTATGTGTTTTGATACTTTTACTGGATTGTTGTCTCTTCCCCAGACAGCATCATCACCCTTAGGACAGGGACCATTCCTATCTTATCCCTTCTCTATCTTGAGCCCCTAGAACCAAGTGTGACACTGAGTACATGTTAAGTAAATAGTATGGAATGAAGGACCTCTTGGTCAGCCAACTGTCCTGAGTCGGCTCATCTGAACTCTGTATCACTGGTTCTGCCCTGACCCTATCATGGACCTGGTCCCCAGGGCAGGCTGACGCTAGCATCAAGGGATTTCTGCCCAATGTGACACAGTATCACAATATGTTGTCACAAAGGACTGAATTTGGGGACATAATTTGAGAGGATGAGGACAGATTGTAGATGATGCACAGCTAGATGCAGTAAGTGTCCAGAGAGTGAAGAGCCCACAAGGGGAGGAGGGAGGCTGCATCCTGTGCCTCACAGATCTGGAACACTGTGTCCAGATCATCCCATGTCTGGTCCCAGTGGTCAGGCTTGTCTTAGGACAGGATCTAAGAGACCCCATGGAAACATTCCTTGACAGACCTGAAGTCAGAGGTTTCATTTCAGATGCCAATTAGACAAGAACCCCAGGTTCACATTTCCAAGGCTTCTGCCTGCATGTTTTGTTTGCAGACCATGCTGTTCATCTCTGTGTTGCTGCTTTTTCTGCTATACATGGTGGTGTTCTTGAGATCTGATCCCAACATCATGAATGGATGTGTCTGTACAGCTTGGAAACAGGAACCTAAATGATAATATATATATATATATATATATATATAGAGAGAGAGAGAGAGAGAGAGAGGAGACATTTAGCATCCTGCTCACTTTGTCCAAAGCCTAACTCACTTGAGAATTCAGAACACAAATCTTGAGACTGCCAATGAGGTTGGTAAGTGGGAAGGGAAGTTCAGAAAGGAGAGAGTCATCAAGGATGGGAGCCCCAATTCTTAATATAAGCTAAGAAGAAATCCCTGGCTGTTCCTAAGGGTAAGGGACTTGAAGAAGCCCAGATACAAACATATTTTTCATTTCCTCACTTGATCAGATGAGGAACACTAACAAGAAAAGGAGAAAGATCTAAAATTGTTACTGTAGACAGATGAAATTGGTTGTGGGTGCTCAAGGAGCTTGAATCTCATTTTCTCCAGGCCTGGAGCACTGGAGAGGCACTGGGACCTCTTCATTTTGCTGCTCAGTGATGTTCACCTTCATCCTTAAGTTGCAATCAAGACCTTCAGCTATACAGTGACATGGAGATGACCAAGAGGACCAACATCCCACGAATATGTGGTTGTTTCAATGGGTCCAGAGTTTTGATGAAATATCTCAAGTGCTGATGTGTCAAAATTATACCCTTCAAGCCACTGTTTTTGCTTCTTCCAGTACAGTAGACATTGGCTTTCACTCCTGGGGTTCCAGTCCCTTAGAGAGCCCAAATCAGCAGGGAAAGGTGTTGTGAACACAGGACAAGTCTACACAGTGGAGGGAGTGGGGAAGAGCTGAAGAAGGATACCTGCATAAACATGAATGTCAGGATACTTGAACTGTGTCATTTCAGGGACAATGAGGAGGGGGGAAATCCAGAATGTGGTGTAGACAATCCACAATTCTGTTCCTAAGGCCGTCAAACTAAGACACATCTTTCTCAATCTCATGTTGTACTCCATATCTACATCATAAGCTCTATTTCATGGACTCTTTGTGGGTTCTGTTCTGTGGAATAATCTATGGTAAGTGTTGGAGGATGGGGGGAATCTGTGTCCTGAGTCCAACAAAGGCCCTGAGAAGTCTGGGTTTCAAGGAAGCCTGTGTCAGGGAACGTAAGATTTTCCCAGTAGGCATGACTTTCCACTACATACACACCCACAAGATCAAGCAAACAACACCCTATATGTTGCAGGGATACAACCACATCCCTTCCAAGACAGGCGAAGACAGGTATTGGAGGTGATCTATTCTATGACCACTTTCCTCAGACTGTCTTCCCAGGAATTATGGATGCAAGTTCCATTTGTAACCCTTGGAAGTACTGTCAGAGTTTCTGAACCACACAGTGCCCTCTTTAATAAAGCACCTGCATGGCCACAATTCTCCTCCAACAGGTTACAAGTTGCAGGGTCCTTCTCTGGGTTGAGGTGATGAACAGAAACTCATCACCCCATATGGACATTGGTGGTAACCACACAGGCTTAGTGCCCAGGAGCCCCCACCCCTAGCCCTGTTGCACCCACACTCTATTCATCAGCCCTCAGGACACTAGGTCCTTTACCTGGTGTATGTTGCTGACAGAACCTGCATGCCTGTGCCCCGTCCTGATTTGTTTCCTCTAACTTCAAACCAACTTCCTATACCTCATCCTCCATAGATACAGGCATACCCTGTGAATGCAGAGCAGGATTCTCCCAGGGCTAAAAGTCTGTGTACACTTTTTTTATTGTTTCTTTTTTTTTTTTTTTCTGGGATTCCACAGCATTACAAGGACATTTTACCCAAAGTTATTGCAACAATTGTATTGGTCAAGTCTGAGAGAATTGACATCTTCACCACATTAAATATTTTGACCCATAAGCCAGATATACCTACAGATTTATTTAAATATTTAATCTCTCTCATGAATGGTTTATAGTTTTTACTGTATAAAATTTTCAAATTCTGTCAGATTTATCCTTGTATTTCATATTTAATATTTTGGTGCTATTGTAAATGGTATTATTTCTAACTTTTAATTTAAAAAAAAATTTAATGTCTATTTATTTTTTTATTTTTTTATTTTTTTAAATTTTTTTGGTAACGTTTATTTATTTTTGAGACAGAGAGAGACAGCGCATGAACGGGGGAGGGGCAGAGAGAGAGGGAGACACAGAATCAGAAGCAGGCTCCAGGCTCTGAGCCATCAGCCCAGAGCCCGACACGGAGCTCGAACTCACGGACGGTGAGATCGTGACCTGAGCTGAAGTCAGACGCTTAACCGACTGAGCCACCCAGGCGCCCCTAATGTCTATGTATTTTTGAGAGAGAGACAGTGATAGCCAGGGAGGAGCAGAAAGAGAGAGAGGGAGACACAGAATCTGAAACAGGCTCCAGGCTCTGAGCCGTCAGCACACAGCCCAATGCGGGGCTTGAACTCATGAACCGGGAGATCATGACATGAGCCAAAGTCGGATGCTTAACTGACTGAGCCACCCAGGCACCTAACTTTTAATTTTGATGGTTGATTGCTTTTGATGGAGAATACAATTCCAAGCAGCATGTGGAGACTGCATTACAACCCTAAATTGAAACTCTCAGACCAGAAGTATCTCTGAGTCACTCTACACTCTTAGGAGGGCATAACCTGAATCAACATTTTTGGCCTCATTCAGTTATTTCATTAAGAGCTATTAATCTCTAAGCATGAGATTACCTCCAATGCAACATTAACAGAGTGAGCCTATACTAGCAATAGATTAATCCAAATTTTGATCTGAACAACAGTATGAAATATTGTCAGGTCAAGTGGTCTAAGGCAAATCAGGTACTGACAAAAGAAATGACAATGGAAACCAACTCCTGAGCTGGACTTGGTCAGAGCCCCTGCTGTGGGTGGTGCACCAGGTCAGGAAGTTGCAGGTGAGGTTTTTGTCTCACTGCGTCATGAGTCTGGAACACAGTGTAAGACTTAGAGTTGCCATGCCATGTGCTACAGTAATAGTCAGCCTCATCCTCAGGCTGCAGCCCAGAGATGAGCAGAAGCCCTGCATTGGCCGAGGCATCACTGGATCCAGAGAAGCGGCTGGGGACCCCGGAGCCCTGGTGTTTATCTGAGTCTGAGTGGTAGTACAGGAGATACCGGGGAGGGTTCCCTGGATTCTGCTGGTACCAGTTTATCCAGAAATCACCAACTCTGAAGCCACTGCTCAGGGTACAGGTAAGTCTCACAGAAGTTCCCAGAGATGCAGAGAGGGAGGGTGGCTGGGTCAGCACCGGCTGAGACAGGGAACCTGCAAACACAGACACTCATGAGACTAGGCAGGGGACAAGGTTAAGCTGCTTGGAGGCCTGTGACAGTGAGGGTGACACCCACGCAAGAGCTGCCATGGATCTGGGGATGTCCCTACCTGTGCAGTGAGCCAGGAGCACAAGGAAGAAAGGGGTCCAAGCCATGTTGGAGACTCCACCTGTGGCCCCAGATCAAGCCTGGGATGTGCCAAGTCCCTTTTATCTTCTCCAGGGCCTGAAAGGGGAGGGACCATTCAGAAAAATTTGTTTCCTGCCTTCTAGATGAAGTCTCAGCTTTGTTCCTGAGAGGGCTGATTTCCACAAAGGCTCAGAGTTTGTCCCCTGGGAGGGACCAGGGAGGAAGCAGCTGCTGGGGCCTTCCACAGACCTGTGAGCAGGAGACCCCTCCCAGCCAGAGGGGACATAGCTGCTGACACATAGGCAATAGTGCCCCAGCCCTGGGGGGGTTGGCCAGTACACAGCTGGAGATCCCCACTGTGTAGACCCTGGAGATTCCCATAGCACCCCCTGCTGCCCACTAGTCAAACTTCAGTCTGTCACTGGAAAGGATGTCAGTGACACTGACCTGACAGCCTGGCCACTGTCAGTCCACAAGCATACATGTGTCACATGCCCTAGTGCCCAAGATAACTAATATTAACAGACTTCTCACTGAGGACTTTTGGCTTTGTCAGAGAAGAACATGCGGTTGATTCACCACCACACACCATGCATGAGACTACAGTGGATTGAGAAAGCAGAAGGCTGGGGAAACACACCTGAGCTGCTCTCTCAGCAGGGCCACATGAGGGAGGAGGCTAGTTCTCTTCATGTGGAGTGGAGGCCAGGTGTCCTACATCAGGACAGATAAGGCACACCACCTTTGCAGAAGAAAGGTGGACTTTGGGGGGAGAGTAGGACATTAGTCATGATATGTTGAGGGGATGAAACACTACATGATTTGATAGTAACTTTGAGAAAATAGAATATAAGTGACAAAATAGTCGAGGAAATTTGAAGCCTAAATATAAAAGTACTTCTATGTCAGGGTGAGGTGCTTGTATTTTTATTTCATTTGGGCATGTTAGAGTTTGAAAATAGGAGAAATGATTGATGAAATATATATTTTATTTATAAAAATATTCCAGCTTTGTCAGAGTATAATTGACAATCACAAATTGTATGCACTTTTAAGGTACAACATGAAGATTGGATATACATAAAAATTGTGAAGTAATCACCACAATCAAGCTAATTAATATATCCATCTCCTCATATACATACCATTTCTTCCTTCCTTTCCTCCTTTTTCCTCTTTCTTTCTTTCTTTCTTTCTTTCTTTTCTTATCCTTTTTTGTAGTGAGAACACTTAAGGTCTACCCTGTCAACAAATTTCAAGTATACAATACAGTATTATTAACTAAGAAAGGTATACCTTAGAACATATACCTCATCCTGGTGTCAGTTTCAACAATGTGCCTGAAGACAACACAGCAAGTAAGGCCATGTCAAGAAGGCTTGAGGGCTGATGATACAAGGAATCTGGAGTAGGAAGATGAGTGCACAATGCCCAGGATGAAGAACACGGGGAGTTGACTGTGGTCCTAGACTGAGGATGAGGGAAAGGATGATGGTGAACTTGAGGGCTCCAGTTAGGTTGATCAGGTGAATTTTATTGTCAATGAGAAAGAGAAAGAGGAGGTTGAGGGGAAATAAAGGGGCTTTGTGTTATATTTGTAAACCTGGGGCATGTAGGAAATACCCAGGAATGGGAACATGGGATGTTGCCAAATCAGTCATTCACATTCCAGCGATAGGAGCATCCTTGCATGATCTGCATCAGTTCTGGTGAGAGTGCTAAGAAAAGAATAAGATAAGAAACGTGATAAGATGATTTTTTTAAGTGTAAGTATGAACACCAAGAGCTACTCCTACTCCCAGAACCAAGATAAAGAATAAAAATCCATTTGAAATAAATAAGGAAATCCCTCATTTCTTTCATCATGTGTTTTAATTATTTAAGCAACTACTTTTCAGATTGGGCCTCCTTTTAAGGTTGATTTGGTTATTGTGCTGCTGTCTTTTTTTAATGTGTGCAATTGTTTTTTGTTTATTCATTCAGTTACGAAGAGTATTGTATTAACAACTGCAACTGTGATTGTGGATTATTTTTCTCATTGCTTCTGCTAATTTATGCTTCATGTGATTTGATAAGGTATGTTATAAGAATATGTCATGTTTATTAAGAGCTGAGTCTTGAACATGTCAATATAATTCCCCAAAGTTCCTTTGCCTTGAAGAAAGGGTTTTAGAAAGCATATGAATAGCAGTCACATCCACAATGAGGATGCCATTCTGACAAATGACAAAAAAAGTAAATGTTTATTGGAAACGACTTGTTCACTCAAAATCCAACAACAATTATGATACGATTTTTTAAATAAATCTTATTCCTCTAAGTTTGGAAATCAAAATCACACAGACTGGAAGTTCAAGTACTATCATTCCCACAACTAGTGAAGTAAGCACAGAGGAAATCTATGACATTTTAGAATCATAATTTGTTTGCAATAGTACCTTCATGCTTTTTATATATTCAAAAACAAAGGGAGGAATGAATTTAATGTGAACAGTGACTTGCTGTTTCAAGACCATTCCTTCCTTCACTGAAGAAATTCCAGCACTTTCTCATGGTGATTAATTTCAATGTATAATTGAGTTTACAACAGAAGTGAGCTGTATTTCTCTCCTTTACATGCTATATTTTCATTTTAAATTTTATTCAATAACATGTATCATCGAGTTTTGATAACAAAGTGGAGGGTATAATTAGAGATTAAGAGGCCAGCAAAGTTTGGTATCTTACAAACTTTAGCAGACATGGGAAACTTGTATCTAGAGTGGGCAGTGGAATCAAGGAATACCCTCCTCATACACCCTGGACTCTCCTTGACCCCGTAAACTAATGGATATCAAAATCTGTCATTTCCAACCCCACTGCTGTAGTCTTGTTATTTTTGCCTCCCGCACCCATCTTCACAACTGAATTTTAGTCCTTAGTGTTACATTTCCCAGAATGCCGTGGGAAAGTTCATACCTGGAGCTGTCCCAGCTGGCAGCCTGACGGGTGGGGGAAGGAGGGTTGTGAGGGTGGGGGGGCAGAGTGTCTTCCTTGGGGCTGACCTGGGGTCTCTGAGACATGAAGGAGGCCCTGGGGGAAAGACCACAGGTCTGCTCACTTTATGACTGGATGCAATTCTTCACTGCAGGCAGCTCTTTGAGTGCCATGGACCTTCAGGTCCACATGTAGTTTAGCAGCAGAAATTCACCTCGGATTCTATAGAGTAATTGTGTCTGAGAACTATTTTTCTGAGTCTGTATATTTATTTGGTAAAAAAAAAATGGAGAGAATTTCTGAGTGGAGTTATAAGAGTTTGTTTTTTATACTAGCACAGGTGTATTTCAACATCAACAAAGTGAAAGTCATAGGTCAGCACTAGTGGTGCTTGGGGTTTATGTCCCACTTCTCCAACACCCTGTGTCACTGTGACCAGCACCACTGTGCATAGTCAGACAGTAATAGTCAGCCTCATCCTCAGTCTGGAGCCCAGAGATGAGCAGAAGCCTTGAAACTGGCTGCGGCATCTTTGGACCCAGAGAAACGGCTGGGGACTCTGGAGCCCTTGTGCTTATTTGAGTCTGAGTGGAACCTGAGGAGATGCCAGAGAGGTGGCTTCTTGTATGGGATCTCCAGAAACGATTTCATGATGTCCCCAGTGACTTATGTAAAACTTTAGTCTCTCCCACAGGTTCTGAGTCCCTGGCATTCACCTTTTAACTGTAATTCCACACATACAAATTGAGACACTGTGAGCCAAAAACTAGGGGTAGCTCATTTTTACAAATACTAACTGATCAATAACAAAGTGAATATAAAGTTATTTTCCCACTTCCATTTTACACAGGTGACAACTTAGTGAAACATATGCCAATGAATGAAATGGAAAACTACGTCTGCAACTTTCATAACCACTCTACTCAATTGTCCACTGCCAAACACAAATACCAATGTTGAATATTACATTATTTTTGTTACTTCAGCACCCCTACTTCTGATTCTAATCCTTACAGCAGTCATGATAAGCTAAGTTATGCTGCTGTAAGAAATGATACCAATATCTCAGTGTCATATAAGAGTAAAAGTTTATTTCTCACTTACATATCATTTCCAACCCTGACTGTCTGTGACTCTGGTCCACTTCATCTTCATCCCAGGATATAGCTGAGAGAACATTGCTTATCTCATATCAGAAAGACAAGAGAACTTGGCAAAGAACATTCTCGTTCTTATGTCTCTGCTCTGAAATTACACTTGTACCTTCTGCTCATTTCATTGTCCAAAACCAGTTAAATGACCACACCTGAGTTTAGTAGGGTGGGAGGTATAGCATAATACTCCCACAAAGAGGAGTATTGGGAGTTGCGACAGTATTAGAGTTTTTAGAGTTTTAGGCTTCCCATTTTATAGGTGAGGAAACACACTTAAGTGTTAAGTAAATGGTCCAAGTCAGCACTGTCCAATAGAATTTCCTTTGTGTTAAAAATTTTCCACATATTCACTCTCAAATATGGTAGCCATGGGGCACATTGTTGAAGGGCAGCAAACATAAGTTAGAAATAGAATTTTTAATTTTAATTACTTTTAATTAACTTAAATATAAATATCCACATTCTGTTGCTGCTAGAAACTATACTGGACTGTAGAGGTCCAAGGACCAAAATTTGAACAAAGAAAACTAGAAGTAGAGTCTAAATTTTAACCCAGACAGTCTGGTTTAAAAAAAGACATTATTAAACATTCATCTATGGTGCTGTTCTTGCCTATTTTCTGATACCCATCTTAAAATGTAAATTGTGAGAGTACCCAACCTTGTCATGTCTTTCTTCATCTTTGTATTCCATGCTTGAAAAACACTCCCGAGAGAATAAATAAAAATAAATTTATTATATTTTCACAAAGATTAAAATTACAAATCGCACACTTCGTCTGTCCAAAAATTGTGCTCCACACTTGGGTTGGGAGGAGATTCCATGTGATTAGGTAACAGATTCTCTAACCTCAGGTGCTTAGAATGCTATTCATCCATCAGAACAGTTATATGAATTGTGTGTTATTGATCAATATAAGATGGGAAAGCAGAAACACAGACAGATGATACATCTAGCCTTACATCCAGATGAACAGCATAAACAGGATTCAAAGCTAATGCTTCCTCTTAATAGCTAACACGCTCTTTTATTTTATTTTTTCCCACAAAGAAATATATATTTTTTCTTTATAATTTGGCTCAGAGCAGTAACATACAAATATTTACACTAAAATAAATTAATGTGTGATTATTTAACTGTATGTAATAATTATGTTGGCATATATTAGCCTTTCCATGAATTTAGTAAAAACTAAGATTTGGTTTTAGATTTAGTACCTTCCTTCCAAATATTTGGTATGAAACCTGGTAGCAATGCAACCATCTGGTGTACACAGCAGTAACAGATTTCGCCAAGGAACAACTGGTATCCCTTCACAGAACACCATCTCACCCCAGATGCTGATGCCAAGCAGACTAGCTTCCTTCCTAGGAATCACTGTGGAATTTTTCAACAATAACCAGGACCTGGAGATTATTTAAGGGCTGGTGAAGTTCTTGGAATCAACTAACCTGATTCACATTAACCCACCAGGAAGGAAGTAGTTCAAATGCAATATTAATTCTTTCACACTTTATTTTATATGCTAACACTGAAACAATAGAAACCTTTTGGTTTTCCTAAAATAAGAATCTGAAAAACATGCATATGCTTTTTTAGATCATCTGAAAGTACCCATAAAAACCTGTCACTAAACCAAATATTGTATTGGCAAAATGTCCACAGCAGAAAGGAATATTTGATTAAGTTTATCATTGAGGGACAGCATCAAACACAAATTGAGTCATCTGCTAATGAGACAGTCTTATTAAAGCTGTTGGTAGTCTGAAGTAAATTAGGATATATTTACCTTCTGCAATGTTTTTATTTGAAAGGTTGTGTGGCTTAACAGAAAAGCACAGATGGACCTGGGGACCAAATCCTATTTCTGAGACTCACTAGCCACACGGCTTTAGGTGGCATCACTTAAATGCACCAAGACTTAATTTGCACTTCTATAAAAAGAAAATTAAAACATCTACCTCCCAGGTTGTCAGAATTTAGAATAATGTATATGGAGCACCTAGTTCAGAACCTGGCACACAGTAGGCAGTTAATAAATAGTGGGTATTAGTATTTCTTCCAGGTTGAAATTGATAGCAAGAACCCTGACCTTGGTATCTTGACACCAATGAAAGCATGGAATCTTATTTTGCCAGAATCCAGATTCACAGATACAGGCTCTACAAACACTGCCTTAGGAAATTGTCCAGGCTTATTATACTCAACATTAGTATGAAAAGTTATTGAAGGGAGAGGTGTCTGTCAGTAGCAAAGATCCTTTGGGGATAGTTAATCTCCTTTCAGAGGCTGTAAATCCTAGTGGCTTCTCAGCTGTCCTTAAGAAGTTAAGGACAAGGTCACCAAAGCCATTGTAATTCAGATCCCTTAAAGTTGCTCAAGACTCTCCAAGAGTAATAACAAATAACATCTTTAAGCAAATAACATTTGGGGGTGACAGGTATATCCAATGCCTTGATTGTGATTTTGAACTACACAACTCACAGGATCTGCTAGGTCTCCCAGGAAGGGACATGGACTGAGACTCAGAGCTTCTTTGTGGAATCAGGTTGTCTTTTAGATGAGCATTTCTTAAAAAGCAAATTCGGTATTTTGCAGGTGACTTCAGCAGTTAAACTTTTGCTTTTGGTCTCCTTTTCCAAAGTCACCTTTCCCAACCCATTTTTGTAGATGCTGCTCTTTCTGGGGTCATTTTAGCTCAAACCCTGTAAGTACCAGTCACAATTTTCTGTGCTGAAGCAGCTCTGATAGTAGACAAGGAAGCTTCAGGACTCTGTTCACCAGACGTACCACTTAGACCTGCAGACCTTGTTTGAGATGGGACCTTGATACTGGAGTTTAGATTATTAATCCTTCCTCCTTTGACCCTAAACTCAGATTGCAGAAAGGGGTCCAGTCAGGAAACAGAAGGAAATCTCACCGTGAAAAGCTAAGTAAACTTTTTTTAGTATATGTGCTGCCGAAGCGAGCACTAAGTAAACTTTTTTAAAAACAGCTTTACTGAGGTATTTTTAGAAGTGTACAATTTGATAAGCTTTGACGTATATATAACATGTTCTTTTAAATGTGGAGCTTAGACCACCTGGGTGGTTCAGTTGGTTAAGCACCCAGCTCTTGATTTTGGCTCAGGTCATGATCTCATGGTTGGTGAGATTGAGCCTTAGGTCAGGCTCTACCCTGGGCTCTGCCCAGGTTCTGCCCAGAACCTACTTAGGATTCTTCTCTATCTCTCTCTCTGCCCTTCTTCCAATCACGTGTGGGTGCTCTATTTCTCCCTCTCTCCCCCCCCAAAATAAATAAGCAAAACATTAAAAAAAAACCTGTAGTGCTCAAACTGGGGTAATTCAAGCCCCTCAGGAGAATATTTGGAAATGTCTAAAGATTTCTTTGTGTGTTACGACTTGGAGAGTAGAGTGCTACTGGCATCTGAGGTATGGAGCCCAAAAACGCTTCTGAACGGTCCTGCACAGAGCAGCCTCAATCACAAGGAATGATCCATCCTGCTTTGTCAGTAGTGCCTATGTTCAGAAACCCTGTTTTTAACTAAATCTCCTCCATAAAGTGATTGCAATGAATTAGGAGATCATCCATCAAGACATGAGAGGGAAAAAAATCATAATTTGGAAAGAAAATAAAGAAACTCATGAAACTTTCAACTCTAGCTTGTGCAAATAGGAGACAGGAAAGAGTACATTTTCCTGGTGGGGATGAGTTGAGGGCAGAGAGGCTTGGGGAAGTGTGGGTCTCACTTCCCCATGGGTCTGGAACACTGTGTCCTTGTTGTTGTCATAACCAGACTGGCAGTAAGTCAGTCTCGTGATGGTCAGATAGGCGGTATTGGAGGAACTGTCAATGGAGCCAGAGAACCTATCTGGAACCCCCGAGGGTCTTTGGTTGTCATTGTAGATCACAATGGTAGGGGCCCTTCTTGGATGCTGCTGGTACTAGTGCATATAGTAGTCATTAAAGCTGCCACTACTGTGGCAGGAGATCGTGGCTTTCTGCCCCAGCGACCCTGACACAGAGTGGGGCTGAGTCAGCACAACCTCAGCCCAAGACCCTGCAAGGAGGGAGAGAAACAGAGATCAGTGAGTATAGGGCAGACTCTGTTCCCAGGGGGAAGAGGGAGGTCATAATCCCAGATGACAGTTACCCTCTCACAATTCCAAGTGAGCAGCCAGCCACCTGTGCAATAAGTGAGGAAGGTGAGGAGTAGAACCCAGGACATGATGAAGACGTCCCCAGACTCTGCCTCCTAAGCCCTGCAACCAGGCTGGAGCCCACTGATCCCTCTTATGTGTCCTCCTGATCCTCAGGGATCTCGCAAATCTACCCCTTTATGGAGGCTGTGCAAACACCTCCTTCAACTGTAGGCTTCTCTCCACCTGAGGAAAAGAGACTGTAAGAGGTGTATGTTATTCACCGCTGTGAGGTCACAGGAACACCTCCAAAGGAGGAGGAAATGGCTGGAAAACTGGGAGCATCAAGCAGGTGCAGAGGCCACCGCACCCTCTGGTGGATGCAGAGCACATGTCGACCCTGGGTTCATGCTGGTTCTCAGGACCCCTGACCTCCCCAATCTACACCCTTCACAATTCCAGTCACAAGTCTGAAGCGTTTCTGCACAGCATCCTGTGACCACACTACCTTTAAATCTTCACACCTATCTGGATGGACTAAGGGCCACTACTCTGTTCCAGACAGAGTATTTTATGTTATTGGAGGTGATAAATATCGTGGAAAAAGATAGAAAAAATGAGGAGGCAAGGACTCTGCTTTCCCAAGAGGGAAAATGGGGTGGGTTTCTGCGCAATTCACTGAAAGGAGCCCACGCATTCAGGCAGGAAGAGAGAGGAATTGGGATTGGGACCAGATTTCAGCATCAAAAGACACCTGGAGAGGGAAAAGACTTTGAGGTCAGGGAGGGGAGGTGCCAGATGTGAATCAGGGGTCAATTCAGTCATAATAAGTTCTATGAAAGTTAGAAACAAGACATTTAGAATGAAAAGTCAATAGTACTGGGTGAATTTGAAAGAGGTTTCGAGAGAGAATCTACATGATAAGTGATCAATTGGATGTCTGGATAAGATAGGGAGAAGAGTTCATATAAATTTGAGGTTTCTCATTTTGTGGAACCCAAATAGGTATTACCTACTTGTATTTTTGTGTTGAAAATTTTAAGCCCAATTTGATTCTCTTTATTAAGGCAATTATATGGTTAGAGTTAGTGATTCAAGGAGGATGAGTTTAAACAGTATATGGAGATTCTATGATCCCCATGGATATTTTATGAAAAATTTTGTGACTTTCATTGGTGGCATGGTCACAGCCAGTGCTGCCAGAGCTGTGGTTTGTCACTAGAAGCCCAGGAGGATGAACATGGTGTTCTGTAGCACAAGGTGAGTGAAAATGTAGATGGTATTTCTTCTTATCAGCGTTCACACACTCTGGCTTCCATCTATATAATCCATGCCTATGCTTCAGCAGCTCCCCTGATCTCTGGTCTGACTTATTTTTTAAATTATTATTTTGCTAAGAAACTCATATTATAAAACTTACTATTTTAGCCATTTTTAGGTATATGGTTCAGTAGTGTTAATTGTATTGGCATTGCTGTGCTGTGGATCTCCAGAACTTTTTCATCTTAAAAAATTGAAATTATATATTCATTAAATATCAATTCTCCATTTCCCTCTCCCCTAAGGGCCTGAAAACTATCATTCTACTTTCTGTTTCCATGCATTTAGCTACTTTAAATGCCTCATATAAATGGAATCATACAGTATTTGTCTTTTTGTAACTGGCTTATGTCACTTAACATAATGTCCTCAAAACTCATCCATGTTGTGGAATGTGACAAGATTTGCTTCCCTTTAAGGCTGAATAATATTCCATTGTATGTATATACCACACTTTGTTTATCTAGCCATCTGTCAATCAACATTTGGGTTGTTTCCACCCCATGGCTACTAAGAATATTGCTCCTATGAATATGGGTGTGCAAATATATCCTCAAGATCCTGCTTTGAATTCCTTTGAGTATATACACAAAAGTGAGATTGCTGGATCAAACAATAATTCTATTTTTAATTTTAGAGGAACCTCTATACTGTTTTCCATAGAAGATGCACCAGTTGACATTCCTATCAACAGTGCACAGGGTTCCAATTTCCACACATCCTTGCTAACACTTTTTTTTTTCTGTTTGGTTTTTTAAATAGTATCCATCCTATAATGATATCTCATTATAGTTTAGATTTGCATTTATCTAATGATTATGATGTGGAGCATTTTTTCATATCCTTGGTAGTCATTTGTATATCATCTTTAGAGAAACATGTATTCAACTCCTTTGCTCATTTTTTAATCAGGTTATTTGTGTTGTTGACTTTTAGGAGTTCCTTATACATTCTATATATTAATTCCTTATCAGATATACATTTTGCAAGGATTTTCTTGCATTCTGTAGGTTGCTTTTCACTCTGTTGATTTTGTCCTTTCAGGGACAAAAGTTTCCAAGTTTGACATAGTCCCATTTGTCTATTTTTGGTTTAGTTTACTGTGCTTTAAGTGTCATATCCAAGAGGGGCACCTGGTTATCTCAGTCTGTTGAGCTACCAACTTTGGCCCAGGTCATGATCTTTCAGTTTGTGGTTCAAGCCCCACGTCAGGCTCTGTGCTGACCACTCAGAGCCTGGAGCCTGCTTCAGATTCTGTGTTTCTCTCTCTCTCTCTCTCTCTCTCTCTCTCTCACCCTTCCCCTGTTTTCACTCTGTCTCTCTTTCTCTCTCAAAAATAAATAAACATTAAAAAAAATTTTAAGTGTCATATCCAAGAAATTATTGTCAAATACAATGTCATAAATGTTTCCACCTATGTTTTCTTCTAGAATTTTTATCGTTTTGGGTCTTATATTTAGATCTTCAACTCAGTTTGAGCTAATTTTTTATGATGTTCAGTAACATGTAGATAACCAATTTTCTCAACACCACCTGTTGAAGAGAATGTTCTTTCCCCATTGAGTGTGTTTTTGGCACACTTGTTGAAGATTATTTGACCACATATTTGAGCGTTTATATCTGGTTTATTCTATCATATTGGTCCATATGTCTGTATTTATGCCAGTGTCTCATGGTTTGGATTACTGTTTTCCATAAAGGCTGTACCAATATAAATTGTCACCAACATGTACAGAGGTTGCCTTTTCTCCACATTCTCAACACTTGTTATCTTTTGTCTTTTTGATAATAGTGATTCTAACAGATGTGAAGTGATACCTTATTGTGGTTATTGTTTGCACTTTCCTGATAATGAGTGATGTTTAACACCTTTTCATATGCCTGTTCAGATATTTTTATAAAAACATCTACTAAAGACCTTTGCCCACTTTAAAATCAGGTTATTTGATTTTTTGCCATTGATTTGTTTGAGTTCTTTATATATTTTGGATATTAACCTCTTATCAGATGTATGCTTTGCAAATATTTGATCTCATTTTAAAGGTTTCTCTTCACTCTGTTTATTGTTTCCTTTTCTGTGCAAATTATTATTTTTTTGTTTGATGCAATTCCATTTGTCTATATTTTTGGTTTTGTTGTTTATACCACATATTCTTTATCCATTCATCAGTTGATGAACATTTGAACTCTTTCCATAGTTTGGCTATTTTTTTAATGTTTATTTATTTATTTATTTTGAGGGGGGATGGGGCGGGGGGGGGGGCAGAGAGAGAATCCTAAGCTGACAGTGCAGAGCCTGACAAGGGGCTTGATCTCACAAACTGTGACCTGAGCCAAAATTTAGAGTCAGATTTTTAAGCAACTGAGCTACCCAGGTGCCCATAGTCTGGCTATGGTTGATAATGCTACTATAAACATTGGGGTGCATGTATCCCTTCAAAGCTGTATTTTTGTATCCTTTGGGTGAAAGACCTAAATGTGAGACAGGAAACCATCAGAATCCTACAGGAGAACATAGGGAGCAACCTCTTTGACCTTGGCCCTAGCAACTTCTTACTAGACACATCTCTGAAGGCAAGGAAAACAAAAGCATAAACGAACTATTGGGACTTCATCAAAATAAAAAGCACAATAAAGGAAACAATCAACAAAACTAAAAGGCAGGCAATGGAATGGGAGAAGATATTTACAAATGACCTATCAGATAAAGGGTTAATGTTCAAAATTGATAAAGAACTGAGCAAACTCAACACCCAAAAAACAAATCTAGTGAAGAAATGGGCAGAAGACATGAATAGACACTTTTTCAGAGGGCTAGCAGACACATGAAAAGATGCTCAACAGCACTCATTGTCATTGAAATACAAATCAATACCACAATGAGATACCACTTCATACCTGTCAGAGTGGTTAAAATTAACAACAAAAGAGACAACAGATGCTGGCAAGGATGCAGAGAAAGGAGAAACCTCTTGTGCTGTTGGTGGGAATGAAAATGGTGAGCCACTCTGGAGAACTTATGGAGGTTCCTCAAAAATTTAAAAATAGAACTACCTTATTTATGATCCAGCAATTGAACTACTAGATATTTACCCAAAGGGTACAGAAATAGTATTGAAATCTTAACAATAGTAATTCTTCCAACTCATGAACACAGGATACCTTCTTTTAATTTGTATCTTTTTAAATTTCTTTCATCAATGTTTTGTAATTTTCAACATATAGACCTTTCCCCTCCTTGGTTAAATTTATTCCTGAGTATTTTACTCTTTTTGATGTTATTGTAAGTGGAATTTTTTTTTCATATTTTTTTGTCAGATAGTTTATTGTTAGTATATAGAAACACACACTGATTTTTGTATGTTGATTTTGTATCCGAAAACTTCACTAAATTTGTTTATTAGTTCTAACACTTCTTTAGTGGAGTCTTTAGGGTTTCTACATCTAAGATCATGTCATCTGCAATACAGATAATTTTTCTTCTTCTTTTCCCATAGGTATGCCTTTTGTTTCTTTTTATTGCCTAATTGCTCTGGTTAGGGGTTCCAGTATCTGTTGAATAGAAGGTGTGAGAATGGGCATCCTTGCCTTGTTTTTGATCTTAGAGCAAAAGCTTTTTCTTCGAATATTCAATATGATGTCTGCCATAAACTTGTCATATATGCTCTTTATCGTATTGAAGTAAGTTACTTCTATACCATTTTTTCCAGAGTTTTTTTTTTTATCATGAAAAGACGTTGAGTTTTGTTGGATGTTTTTTCTACATCTATTAAAATGATCATATAATTTTCATCTTTCATTCTGTTAATGTGGTGTGTGTCATTCATTGATTCGTGTATGATGAACCATCCTTGTATCCAAGGGATAAATTCTACTTGATTGGGGTGAATGGTTCTTTTAATTTGCTGTTGAAATCAGTTTTCTAATATTTTGTTGAAGACTTATGCATCTATGTTCTTCAGGGATATTGGTCTGTAATTTGCTTTTCTTGTAGTGTCCTTGTATGTTTTTGGTAAGAAAGTAATGCTGGCCTTGTAAAATGAGTTTGGGAGTATCCTTTCCTCTTCAATTTTTTGGGAAGATTTTAAGAAGTATTGGAATTAATTCTTCTTTATTTTTTTTAGATACTGGTCTTTGTTTTTATTTATTTTTATTTTTTTAATATGAAATTTATTGTCAAATTGGTTTCCATACAACACCCAGTGCTTATCCAAACAGGTGCCCTCCTGAATGATCATCACCCACTTTCCTCTCCTTCCCACCCCCCATCAACCCTCAGTTTATTCTCAGTTTTTAAGAGTCTCTTATGGTTTGCCTCCCTCCCTCTCTAACTTTTTTTTCCCCTTCTCCTCACCTATGGTCTTCTGTTAAGTTTCTCAGGATCCACATAAGAGTGAAATCATATGGTATCTGTCTTTCTCTGTATGACTTATTTCACTTAGTATAACACTCTCCAGTTTCATCCACGTTGCTACAAAGGGCCATATTTCATTCTTTCTCACTGCCAAGTAGTATTCCATTGTATATATAACCACAACTTCTGTATCCATTCATCAGTTGATGGACATTTAGGCTCTTTCCATAATTTGGCCATTGTTGAAAGTCCTGCTATAAACATTGGGGTACAAGTGTCCCTATGCATCAGCACGCCTGTATCCCTTGGGTAAACTCCTAGCAGTGCTATTGCTGGGTCATAGGGTAGATCTATTTTTAATTTTTTGAGGAACCTCCACACTCTTTTCCAGAGTGGCTGCACCAGTTTGCATTCCCACCAACAGTGCAAGAGGATTCCCATTTCTCCACATCCTCACCAGCATCTATATAATGATTTGTTCATTTTAGCCACTCTGACTGGCATGAGGTGATATCTCAGTGTGGTTTTGATTTGTATTTCCCTGATGAGGAGTGACATTGAGCATCTTTTATGTGCCTGTTGACCATCTGGATGTCTTCTTTAGAGAAGTGTCTATTCATGTTTTCTGCCCAATTCTTCACTGGATTATTTGTTTTTCAGGTGTGGAGTTTGGTGAGTTCTTTATAGATTTTGGATACTAGCCCTTTGTCCGATATGTCATTTGCAAATATCTTTTCCCATTCCATCGGTTGCCTTTTAGTTTTGTTGATTGTTTCCTCTGCAGTGTAGAAGGTTTTTATCTTCATGAGGTCCCAGTAGTTCATTTTTGCTTTTAATTCCCTTGTCTTTGGAGATGTGTCGAGTAAGAAATTGCTGCGGCTGAGGTCAGAGAGGTTTTTTCCTGCTTTCTCCTACAAAGGTAGACACATAAGGGTAGTAGCAGACCTATCTACTGAAACTTGGCAGGCCAGAAAGGAATGGTAGGAAATCTTCAATGTGATGAACAGAAAAAATATGCAGCCAAGAATCCTTTATCCAGAAAGTCTGTCATTCAGAATAGAAGGAGAGATAAAGTTTTCCCAAACAAACAAAAGCTGAAGGAATTCATCACCACTAAATCAGCCCTACAAGAGATCCTAAGGCGGACTCTGTGAGTGAAATGTTGCAAGGACCACAAAGGACCAGAGACATCACTCCAAGCATGAAACGTACAGACATCACAATGACTCTAAACCCATATCTTTCTATAATAACACGGAATGTAAATGGACTAAATGCTCCAACCAAAAGACATAGGGTATCAGAATGGATAAAAAAACAAGAACCATCTATTTGCTGTCTATAAGAGTCTCATTTTAGACCTGAGGACACCTTCAGATTGAAAGTGAGGGGATGGAGAACTATCTATCATGCTACTGGAAGTCAAAATAAAGCTGGAGTAGCCATCCTTATATCAGACAAACTAGACTTTAAATTGTTCTTTAATACTTAGTAGAATTACCATTTATTTCAAATGACCTATCTTCAAGTTCATTAATTCTTTCTTCTGTATGATTGAGTCTGATGTTGACACTCCCTTCTGTATTTTTCAATTCAATCATTGTATTCTTCAGTTTCAGGATTTCTTTTTTTTTTTTAATGTTTCCATTTGCTTATTAAATTTCTTGTTTTCTTCATGTATTGTTTTCCTGATTTTGTTTAGTTCTTTACCTTTGTTCTCTTATAGTTCATTGAGTTTTGTTAAAATGATTATTTTGAAATATTAGTCAAGCAGTTCACTAAATTTCATTTCCTATGGACAATCACTGGAACTTTTTTTTTTTATCTCCTTTGGTGGTGTCATATTTCCTGATTCTTCATGATCCCTCTAGCCTTGCATTGGTGTCTGTGCATTTGAAAGATCACATGCCTCTTCTAATATTTATAGTCTGATTTTGGCAAATAAAGACTTTTTCTGCTGGATTTCTGAACTGATGGGGCTACCTCTAGGATTGTGGTCTAGTGAGGCTGAAGCCCAAACTCATGACTGTTGCCAAGTCCACAGGTGGATCCATGATTGGCAGGCCTGTTGCCAGGGGCACAGTCACATGTGCTCCCATAAGGTCACTGGACTGGTCCCTAGCTGGGCAGGACTACCTCTGGACCACAGTAGAGCAAGACTAGAGTGGGGTCATGAGACTACTTCAGAAAGTCCAGCTTGATGAGCCTGTTACCAGGAGTGCCTATGTGTGTGGCTTCTGCCAAGTCCCTTGGGTCAGTCCATGGGTGGACAAAACTGCCTCAGACCACAAGAATAGGGCTGATCCAGGTGCTGGGACTGTTTCAGGGACTGCAGTCAGGTCCAACCTCAGTAGGCATGTTCCTAGGAGCACCTATAGTCAAGGTTCTTCCTTGGTGGAAGGGGCTGGTGACAAGACTACAGACAAGTGGAGCTGGAGCTAAGTCCCCACGGGGATGGGCCTGTTTCTGGTTTTTAGCGGGACCATAATCAGCAGTCCTGCCACTGTTATGTGGATCTTCCATCTCAAATTGGCCTTCCTTGGTCAGGGTCCACCAGGTTTTGCAAACTCCCACCTGGATCCCACAGCTCCCCAAAGGCCGTTTTGTCTCTGAATGGCTGCCAAACATTTGTTCCTGTGGGGTGACATGGGATAGAGACCAACCATTCTCCCATGTTGCTGATGTCACTCTCTTTTTTTTCCAAAATGTAGAATAGAAAATTCTGGAATACTGAGATAATGTCCACCAAGAAAATTTAAAGTAACTACCACATCTTTTCAAAAATCCATACCCAGCTTAAAAGAAGAAAGAAAGAAAGAAAGAAAGACAAATGAAACCACACAAAACCTACACTCCCAGTAAAACAATAAGACAAAAAATGTCCAAACTTCAAATAACATGTGAGTGAAAATAAATAAACAAGCACACAAATTACCAAATCCCAGCAGGCTCTCTCTCATTCTTCCATCAACAGCCAAAGTTTAAGCAGAAAACAAGGTCAGTCAAGACAGCTTTGTGAATGACAGAAAAGGAAAGCTAGCAGTGGGTCTGATATGAATCTAAAACCACTGGTAGAAATAGAAAACCCTTACAAGTATGAAGATACCAAGAAAGACTGCAGGGAGGCCAAAGCCCTGGTTCTGGTAAAGGGACATTTAAAAAAGAACTTCTAAGAATGATAATGTTTTGGGGGAAAAGATAATTAAAAAGAAAGCTGAGGAGTTCCATGGGAACCATCCTGTGAAGGAAAAAACAAGCAAGGGGGAGAACTTTAAAGTTCTGCCTTGTATAAGAAAATTAAAAAGATAAGCAAGAGACAATCCATTTCTTTATCACCATGAAAGCAACAGATAATGTGGCAGAGAATTTTAAAAAGTCAACCTAATTAGCACATCAAAATCTTTTTCTAATGACAAAAGAGGAAAACCACTTACCAACTTATTCAATGAAAATGGATAATGCCAAATTGCCAAATATGTAGAAATTATTGAAAAATGAAAAACAAATTGCTGAAAGAAAATCTCTACTTAAAAAAAACTGACAGAAATACATACTTTCCTTGGAAAATACAAAGTTGGTCCCATTAAAGATAGAACATTTAAACAGAGCAATTTCCTTAGGAAAAAAATAGAGAATGTTATCATGACAATGCTCCACAGAAAGGCATTAGGCCCAGATAGTTTAACAGGAAACTTCTAACAAATCTTCAAAGAACAGAAGATGATTCCAATTTGTTTGCTTCATAATTTTTTCCAAAGCTTGAGAAAGAGAAAATTTCCCTGTTCTCATAGAAAGCAGTTATAACTCTGACAGTTAAACCTGACAAAGAAATACACAAAAATGACTATTACAGACCAAATCATTGAATATTGATTTAACAAAATTTCTAAATAGAATATTAACAAACAATTCAATACTAGATTAATAAATTAATATACTATTACCAAGTGGGATTTATTTCAGAAACAAAATTTGGATCAATATTAAGAAATCTTTTGGGAAGCCTGGGTGGCTCAGTCGGTTAAGCATTGGACTTCGGCTCAGGTCATGACCTCGCATTCTGTGAGTTGGAGCCCCATGTAAGGCTCTGTGTTGACAGCTCAGAGTTTGGAGCCTGCTTCAGATTCAGTGTCTCCCTCTCTCTCTCGGCCCATCCTCCGCTCATGCTCTGCTCTCTCTCTCTCAAAAATAAAAAAAAACGGGGGCGCCTGGGTGGCGCAGTCGGTTAAGCGGCCGACTTCAGCCAGGTCACGATCTCGCGGTCCGTGAGTTCGAGCCCCGCGTCGGGCTCTGTGCTGACAGCTCGGAGCCTGGAGCCTGTTTCCGATTCTGTGTCTCCCTCTCTCTCTGCCCCTCCCCTGTTCATGCTCTGTCTCTCTTTGTCCCAAAAAAAATAAATAAAAAATGTTAAAAAAAATAATAATAATAATAAAAAAAATAAAAATAAAAAAAAACATTAAATAAATAAATACGCAGAAAAATTAAAACATAAACTAAAATAAAAACAAAAAAAGAAAACTTTTAATATAATATGCCATGTTAATAAGCCAAAAGATAAGATCATATTGTCTCAATAGATTCTGAGTCTTTCACCAAATTTAATAACTATTCCTAATTTTTTAAAAAAAGGTAAGAAAATAAAAACAGACAGATACATTTATAATATGAAATACATTCTCTCACAAACACATATAATTTAGTCCCAAAGTTAGCATCTTACTTAATAGAGGCATCTCCACAAAAATCAGGAAAAAAGAGGGTTGCTCATTACCTCCATTATTATTCAACATTGTTCTATAACTATTAGACAATGCAATTTTAAAAGTGCAATCAATGGTTAGGTCTAAGCCTTGACAGAACCACATGAGTAGACATTGCTAAAGACCTAAATGCCTTAGATCTTCCCGTGCTGGTGGCAGAAATGACAGCAGAAACATCCCCAGTGAGCTAGTGTTAGTCACAGGTTGTGATAGGGGAGTAAATGGGTAGGCAAAGGAGGCTGAGAGGATGCCATGGCCCCTTCTGTAGGGCCAAGAACACAGTACAATCTCTGAAGAGGGTATATAATTCCAGGTCTGACCCTCAGGCTACAGTCAGGGAACAACAATCATCACATTCATAGTGCTTCAAGTTGACAGCTATTGATGCAAGATTGCATTAAAATTACCCACACTTTTAAGGCTTCCACTGAAGAAGTTGGAGACCTTCCATCCAAGTGACCAATACACTGAGACAGAGGATTGTGAGTCTAGTATCACAGCACACCTGATTCTTGGAGGCCAGAGGAAAAAAAGCAGATCCTGTGTGACCTTAAAGAACCCTTCACCTAAACCTCTGGCAAATTCTCCATTTACAAAAGACTGAGGAGAAAAAGCTCCAGGGCATGCTGGAGATGCCTCAGAGCTCTGTCTTCTGAAACTCCACTGTGGGGATAATGCCAACAAACTGTCATAGCCCCCAGCCAGACTCTCACAAGAGCAGACTTACTCTGTCCCCATATATTCTGGGTCTTTATTGTCTATCAGCCCTTTCTAGACAGATTTGAGTGAAGACTTTGCAAAAGAAAAGGATACGACCCAAATCTGAATCAGTAGGAAAGCCCAGACCCAGAAGCTCATGGGATGATGGGGGATTGGCATCACAGGTGGAGGAAAGTCACACATCAGTGAGGACACAGTTTGCCCAAATTCTCTGGAGCCGGCTGAGTGGTTTACCAGCTATCTGGCATATTTTAGGACGTCACACAGCACCCCCAGCTGGCCACAGTGCCCACATTCTCCAGTCACTGTGGTAACACTGTGGTAAGCACAAGGGACAGTGTCTTTGCCCTGTATTTTTTCCTGGTGTCACTACCCAAGACAACAGAATGAGAAGAGACCTCAGTATGTCCACCATTGGAATAGTGATACTCTAACACCTAGATTTTTACCTTGATGGAAAACTATCATTTTTTTTTCAAACTCTCAGTCTCTGCCAACTGTATCCCTATAGCTCCAATTCTGCCTGCTCTTTCCAGACACACTGCATATGGTATGTGAAAAGACAGTTTAATTAAGGGTGCAACAGAAACACAAATATGGGGACATTTCTCTATGTGCATATTGATAGGTACAGAAAGTTGAGTCAAAAAATCTCAAAAAGAGGGGAGGCTGGTTGTTGGTGACTCTGTAGAAAGGCCACTTGAGGTTGCAGAGTTGAACAATCTGAGCATGTGAATCCAGCACCTCCAAGTGGAATAGAAAAGAAAAATCTGGAAAAAAAAATATTCCGTTAGTTTAAATCTTGTATTCCTTTTTATCAATTTTAAATACATGTGAATGTGCATACCTTTAAATTGCCATAAATATATTCACAATGATATTTCCTATATATATTTGCCAAATGTGTAGGTCCAGTCATTTTAACTCATTATTTTTTAAAGTACTTTGTGATGGTAAGATCTTGCTTTTTAAGTTTATTTATTTATTTTTGAGAGAGAGAGCACCAGCTGGGGGGGAGGAGAAAGAAAGAGGGAGACACAGGATCCAAAGCAGGCTCCAGGCTCCAGGCTCCAAGCTGTTAGCACAGAGCCCGATGCAGGGCTCAAACTCACAAATCAGGAGATCATGACCTGAGCTGAAGTCAGACACTCAGCTGACTAAGCCACCCAGATGTCCCTCATATTATTTTTAATACTTTTGAATAGTACACTCTGCTGTCACTTGGAACTCAGCCTTATTTTTTCATGGGTCCAAGCTCAAATGGTGCTCTGTGATTTCCCAATGCACTGGGTGAGGTTAAGAGAGCTCAGGTTTTGTGTCTCACTTCCCCACTGGCCTGAATCACTGTGTAAGTGCTGAAGCTGCTGTCCCCATGCTGAGCAGTAATAATCAGCCTCATCATTAGGCTGGAGCCCAGACATGGTCAGGGAAGCCATGCTGCCTGAACTGGAGCAGGAGAATCAGCTTGATATATGATACAATTATGATATGATATGATATGATATGATAATAATATTATTATGATGCATTTGGGGAATCAAAGAAAATTCTGAACCACAGAACCAAGCTGCTTATTTTAGAACTGAAGACTTAGGAAAAACCTAGTAAGGCTACCAAACTTCTGCTGGAATTATTCATGCTTCTGCTGAATAATTCATAGATATCTCCTATGACTCTATCAATGCCCTTCCTCAGGGTAATGACAGCTGTGAAGTCACCAACAGTAAGAAGTCTCCACCTTTAACATTGGGGTTCATCCAGCTGGCAAGCGCTAAGAGCAGATTATCCATGATTAGTCCCACAGCACCCCCAGCTAGTCCAAGCCAAACCCCCTCTCCTCCAAGACCTGATAGTCCTGGAGCTTTCCTTGTTTTAACTGGTTTCCTAGAGTTTGCAATGCACATTTTTTACATGACTCCAGTGTGCCAGGCACTATCCTAGGCCTTAATATTAGAACAACTAACATAGTCCCTTACTGTGTGACTCTTTATATTTGGGTCTCCCAGAGGAGTTGGAACGTATTCTAGTTCCAAAGGGCCAGCAGAAAGGACATTATAAGAAATGGAAATAGAAGGCCTACAACCCCTGCAGCATTCAAGATCCGGGACATCCAGGAGGTGTCAGGAATCTGCCTGTGGGTGCCAACTGGAGATAGTGGTGAGGTGGAGAAGGGCTAAGCAGATAAAGAAACAAGATAGACTTGTGGTGAGGGAAGCCAGAAAAGTGCTTTATATGCCATCTTTGGGACTTAGGGCTTCAATTACTTGAAAGGACACTGAAAAGTTTAAACACTGCAGTGACATTTTCAGGTTTCCATATATGAAACTTTTAAAAACATAGCATAAAATAGAGAAACACAGCAAGAAGAGAGTATGGCTGTGTGATAGCGTTCCTGGCATGAAAATCAAGAAGAGATGAGTTTGGAATGTGATTAGGAGTAGAATCTACCCAGCTTGTGACTACATGGATCTGGTGGGTGAGAAAAAGCTAATTAAGTTTGAAGTTAACTAAGGTGGTGGGTTTGAGTGACTGTGTCAATGACTCTAAACCAGAGGTGATTTTGTCCCCCAGGGGACTTTTGACAATGATCATAGACATTTTTGGCTGTCATGCTTGGGGGTAGGAGGAGGGGTTGCCAATGGCATCCAGTGGATAGTAGCTGGGAATGCTGTTAACATCCCACAATACACAGGGCAGCCTCCCACAACAAAAAATTATCCAGCCCAAAATATCAATAGTGGTGAGGTTGTGAGATCATGACTGATATGGGAAACATTTGGGAAACAGTAAAATTGAGAAAGTCAGTGATGAGTCTGGTTTTGTACTTGTTGATTTATGGAACCTGGTAGCATTCAGTGGAAATATGGGGGTAAAACTCAGGGAAAGATCAGGGCTGCAGGGACTCTATTTTCTCCTCCTATGGGAAAGGTGTGAAAATAGCCCACTTTCCAGGGTTCTTAGCATTCATTAATTCAGTAAGTAATTGTTTAAGAAATGTCTAGTATATACCAGTGATAGGACAGGTGACAGACAGAAGGCCACTGTAGCTGTAGCAGGGAGATGAGGACACAGGAGGTGGATGGAACCATCCCCAAATGCTAACCCAAACTTACACATATGCAAAAATAGTTTTCAAACCAACTCTTCCATATAGATCTCCCAAGGAAAGCAGAAGAATTTGCTTTTCTTTTGGATGGCCCAAAGATTACTTTATTAATTTTTCAGTCTGATCAACAGGAACTATAGACCTGAAGGTCTCTGAGGTCTCTTCATATCAGATTCTCTCCTCCTCCTTCTTCCCCCTGGCCTTGGGCCTGAGATGAGAGTATATAAGTATGTGAATGCACAATGGTGGGAACGAGGGAGGCTGAAGCCACATAGTCTGGAGTAGCAAAGGCTTCAAAAGGCAGGGAAGCTACACCTTCAGACTCCACTCTTCCCCCAGGATAAAGTGGGGGCCCAAATGATCAAAACTCCAGGCCTTTAGGTGGAAGGCGATGTGTACCCAACAGAAACTTCTTACTCAGACAGAAAAAATGATCTAAAGGAAACCATTGCTTTCTTTCAACAAAGTTAATTTAATGGGTTAACTTGATGGGTAAATGGAAGTTATGAATATGCATCAATTTATGAGAGCTTACCACATCTTTTATTTCTTGTGGATTTTCTCACCTCACATGAAGGTTTCAGACCCTGGGCTCTTAGGGTCTCTAAAAAGTGACATATTCTTGCCTTATTCTGAAGCCAAGCTTAATTTTTTTTCTAGTGAAACAGAATTGGGCAGGAGCTTCTTCTGTGTTAAAATAAGTGTTAGATATTTTAGCTCTACTCTTATTCTCCTGAATCAGGATCTATTCGATTTTCCACTCGGCTCTTATTGAGGCTTACATTTCCTCAGTCTTACACCTTATCCTGCATTTAAATGGTCAGAAATGGACCTAGGGAGGAGTTAAGATGGGGAATAGTAAGAGGACCCTGGGTTTTTCTTGTCCCTCAAACACAGCTAGATCAACATCAAAACATTTTGAACACCTAGGAAATTGATCTGAAGATTAACAGAAAAATCTGCATAATTTGAGAGAGAGAATGTGGCAGGTATGGGGTGCAGAGAGGTGAAATGGGAGAGAGGAGCCCTGGTGCCACGGAGTTGGGGGAGCCCTTTTCACGGAAAGGAGAAAGAGGGAGGGGGAGATTGAGCAGGTCATCTGGTCCATGCAAGAAAAAGACTCCCCCTGAAAGTAGTTAGAAAGAGTGAAAACAAGTGCAGGGATGCACAAGAAAACTTTTCCCCCAAACCACTGGCAGAGAGAAAGGAAAAGGTTTCAATACTTCCAGTTTTTTGGCAAACTGAAGTTTTGGAGTGCAGAGTCTGAAGTTTTGGAGGTCAGCACCTGGCAGTGCTACAGTGACAGAATGGGGAGCATGGTCTGAAGATCCCCCTAGGTCACCCAGGGAGAAGTGGTTCCTCTGCTTAGAGTGCATTTGGTAGGGGTGATATGGCCTCCCCACAGGCAAAAGAATAGTGAGCACCATAGAGCTGCCCCATTTATCCATATAGGAACAAAAATGCAGCTCAGGACAGCAAACCCTGGCACCAGCTGTCTCTTTTGATTTGCCAAAGTGTGGGGTTTTGAAACACAGCCACACCTGAGATAAAACTCTGGAGGGAGGCACCACCTGGCAGGTGGACAGCTCAGACACTGACAGAGGGAAGGTGGGGAGCTGATGGAAGCCAGGGACACAGGAAAGGTGATGGATCACAGGTCTGTATGAACTTCCCACTCAAGAGACTAGAGACTGGGACAAAGCCATTTTCACCCCTAACCCAACAGCACTGATCCACCCCAGTGAGTTAAGCAGTGCTACCAAATGGAAGAGGAGATGTTACACCAAGCCACACCTCGCTGAGCCCTCTAGGTACCTCTCCATTAAGGAAGGTCCCCCTGAGAATCAGAGCATCAGACTCCTTCCCCAGAACCAGCACAAACCCCTTCCATGCACTAAGCTTACTGATCGAGTGCTGCAAAGTTTCAGCTCTAGGGGAAACTGGACCTAGGTTTATTTGGGACTGTTTGTTTGTTTGTCTGGGGTTTTTTGTTTGTTTTGTTTTGTTTTATTTTTTCTTCTGTTTTTTTTTTCTGTTGTGTTTTGTGGTTTTTCTTCTTCGATACAGAAAAAGCAAATTTTTTAATTTAATTTAATGTTACTTTTATTTATTTTATTTCTTTTGCTCTTTTCTCTTTTTCCTATCAAGCTTCTCTTAACAAACAGACCAAAACACATCTAATATCTAGTTTCCTTTATGTTTTTTTAAAATTTTTATTTCATTTTATTACTTTTTTTCTCTCTTCTTCCAAAATAACAAGATGAAGAAATTCACCTCAAAAGAAAGAAAAGGAAGAAATGATGGCCAGGGTTTTAATCAAGATAGTTAAAGGTAAGATGTCTGAACTAGAATTTAAAACAATTATAAGAATTCTAGCTGGGCTTGGAAAAAGCATAGAACACAGTACAGAATCCCTTACTGCAGAGATGAAAACTAAAATCTAGTCAAGCCAAAATTCTATAACCAAGATGCAAATGGGAATGGATGCCATGACAGTGAGGATGGACAAAGGAGAGGAGTGAATTAGTGATTTAAGAGATAAAATTATGGAAAATAATGAAGCTGAAAAGAAGAAGGAAAAAAAGGTAATGGATCCCAAAGATAGACTTAGGGAACTCAGTGACTTATTAAAATGAAAAAAACATTCATATCATAGGTGTCCCAGAAGATGAAGAGAGAGAAAAGGGGGCAGAAGATTTGTGTGAGAAAATTATAGCTGAAAACATCCCTAATCTATGGAAGGGCACAGACATCAAAATCCAAGAAGCATAGAGAACTCCCATTAAATTCAACAAAAGGCAGCCATCACCAAGACATATCATAGTCAAATTCACAAAATACAAAGATTAGGAAAGGATCCTGAAAGTAGCAAGGGAAACAAGTCTTTAACCTACAAGGGAAGACAGATCAGTTTCACAGTAGATTTGTCCACAGAAACTTGTCAGGCCAGAAGGGAGTGGCAGGATATACTCAATATGCTGAATGGGAAAAATATGCAGCTCAGAATTCTTTATCCAGCAGGCTGTCATTCAGAATAGAGGAGAGATAAAGAGTTTCCCAGACAAACAAAAAACTAAAAGAGTTTATGATCACTAAACCAGCCTGTAAGAAATATTAAAGGGGAACCCTTTGACTGGGAGGGGAAAAAAAGACCAAAAGGAACAGAGAACATCACCAGAAACACCAAATTTATAGGTAATGCTATGGCACTAATCACCCTGAATGTAAATGGACTAAATGCTTGAATCAAAAGGCATAGGGTATCAGAATAGATTGAAAAAACAAGACCATATATATGCTGCCTGAAAGAGACTCATTTTAGACATAAGCACATTGGCAGGTTGAAAGGGAGGAGATGGAGAAACACCTATCATGCTAATGGACAGCAAAAGAAAGCCAGAGGAACCATACTTGTATCAGACAAACTAGATTGTAAACCCAAGACTATAACAAGACAAAGAAGGGCATTATATCATAATTAAGGGGTCTATGGATCAAGAAGATAAAAACTGTTTTTTTGAAAGAATAAACAAAATTTATAAACCTCAATTGTAAATATTTATGCCCCATCTTGGGCCACCCAAACATATAAATCAATTAATAACAAACATAAATAAACCCATGACAGTAATACAATAATAGTAAGGGACTTTTTTTAACGTTTATTTATTTTGAGAGACAAAGCATGCACGGAGGAGGGGCAGAGAGACAAGGAGACCCAGAATCCAAAGCAGGCTCCAGGCTCTTAGCTGTCAGCACAGGGCCCAACAGGGGGCTCAAACCCATGAACCATGAGATCATGACCTTAGCCGAAGTTGGACGCTTAATCGACTGAGCCACCCAAGTACCCCAACATTAGGGGACTTTAACACCCCATTAACAGCAATGGACAGATCATCTAAGCAGAAAATCAACAAGGAAACAATGGCTTTGAATGACACACTGGACCAGATGGACTTAACAGATATATTCAGAACATTAATCTTAAAGCAGCAGAATACACATTATTCTCAAGTGCATATGGAACATTCTCCAGAATAGATCATATGCTGGCTCACAAATCAGCCCTCAACAGATACAAAAATATTGAAATCATACCATGCATAATTTCAGAATACAACACTATGAAACTTGAAGTCAACCACAAGAAAAAAATTGGAAAGCCCTCAAATACATGGAAGTTAAAGAACATCATACTAAAGAATAAATGGGTTAAACAAAAAATTAAAGAAGAAATAAAAAATACAGAGAAGCCTATGAAAATAAAAATATGACAGTCCAAACCCTTTGGAATACAGCAAAGGCAGTCCAAAGAGGAAAGTATATTGCAATTTAGGCCCATCTCAAGAAGCAAGAAAGGTCTGCAAAACACAACTTAACCTTAAACCTAAAGGAGTTAGAAAAGGAACAGCAAATAAACCCAAAAGCCAGCAGAAGAAGAGAAATAATAAAGATCAGAGCAGAAATAAACAATAGATGGAGAAACAACAAAAACAAACAAACAAAAACCAGTAGAACAGATCAACGAAACTAGGAGCTGGTTTTTTGAAAGAATAAACAAAATTTATAAACTCCAAACCAGACTTATCAAAAAGAGAAAATAACCCAAATAGATAAAATCATGAATGAATGAATGAATGAATGAATGAGGAGAGATCACAACCAACACCACAGGATAAAAACATTTGTAAGAGAATACTATGAAAATAACATGCAAACAAACTGGGCAATCTGGAAGAACTGGACAAATTCCTAGAAACTCACACACTACCAAAACTGAAACAGGCAGAAATAGAAAATTTGAACAGATCCATAATCAGCAAAGAAATTGGAACACTGAGCAAGAATCTCCCAACAGTTAAGAGTCCTGGGCCAGATGGCTTCCCAGGGGATTTCTACCAGACATTTAAAGAGTTAATATCTGTTCTTCTCAACGGTTCCAAAAAAAATACAAATAGAAGGAAACTTTCAAACTCATTCTACACAGCCAGCATCACCTTGATTCCAAAACCAGACAAAGACCCCACAAAAAAGGAGAATTACAAGGCAATATCCCTAATGAACACGGTTGCAAAAATTCTCAACAAAATACTAGAAAATGGAATTCAACAGTACTTTAAAAGAGTTATTCACCATGGTCAAGTGGGATTTACTCCTGGGCTTCAGGGGTGTTTCAATATTTGCAAATAAATCAATGTGATACACCACATTAATAAAAGAAAGGATAAGAACCATATGATCCTCTCAATAGATGCAGAAAAAGCATTTGACAAAATACAGCAACCACTATTGATAAAAACCCTCAAGAAAGTAGGGATAGAAAGACCCCCCTAAGTTCAGGAGCATGACAGGGATATCCACTCTCACCACTGTTGTTCAACATAGTACTGGAAGTCCTAGCCTCAGCAATCAGACAACAAAAAGAAATAAAAGGCATCCAAATTGGTAAGGAAGAAGTCAAATTTTCACTCTTCCCAGACAAACAATACTCTATGTGGAAAACTCAAATGACTCCACCAAAAAACTGCCAGAGCTGATACATAAATTCCACAAACTCTCAGGATATAAAATCAACATATAGAAATCAGTTGCATTTCTATACATCAATAATGAAGCAGCAGAAAGAGATATCAAGGAATTAATCCCATTTATAATTGTACCAAAAATCATAAGATACTTAGGAGTAAACTTAACAAAAGCGGTAAAAGATCTGTATACTGAAAACTATAGAAAGCTTATAAAGAAATTGAAGAAGACACAAAATATGGAAAAAACAATCCATGTTCATGGATCTGAAGAAGAAATATTATTAAAATGTCTAGGGGCACCTGGGTGGCTCAGTCGGTTGAGCGTCCAACTTCAGCTCAGGTCATGATCTCACAGCTTGTGAGTTCAAGCCCCGTGTCAGGCTCTGTGCTGACAGCTTGGAGCCTGGAACCTGCTTCGGATTATGTGTGTGTGTGTCTCTCTCTCTGCCCTTAACCCACTCACATTCTGTCTCTGTCTCTCTCAAAAATAAATAAGAATTAAAATTTTTTTAATAAAATAAAAAAATAAAATAAAATAAAATGTCATATTACGCAAAGGAATCTACGTATTCAATACAATACATATGAAAATAATACCAGCATTCTTCACAGAACTAGAACAATTCTAAAATTTGATGAAACCAGAAAAGACTCCAAATAACCAAAGTAATGTTAAAAAAGAAAACCAAAGCTGGAGGCATCACAGTTCCAGACTTCAAGCTGTATTACAAAGCTGTAGTCATGAAGACAGTATGATACTGGCACAAAAATGACACATAGATCAATGGAACAGAACATAAAACCCAGAAATGGACCCACAAATGTATGGCCAACTAATATTCAGCAAAGCCGGAAAGAATATCCAATGGAAAAAAATACAGTCTCTTCAGCAAATGATGCTGGGAAAACTGGACAGTGACATGCAGAAGAATGATACTGGACCACATTCTTATACCATACAAAAAATAAATTCAAAATGGATTAAAGACTTAAATGTAAGACAAAAAAATCATCAAAATCCTACAGGAGAAAACAGGCAGCAACCTTTTAGACCTCAGCCACAGCAATTTCTTACTAGACATGTCATTGGAGGCAAGAGAAACAAAAGCAAAAATGAACTATTGGGATCTCATCAAGATAAAAACCTCTTCAGGGTGAAGAAAACAATCAACAAAACTAAAAGGCAGCCAGTGGAATGGGAGAAGATATTTGCAAATGACATATCAGATAAAGGGTTGGTATCCACAATCTATAGAGAACTGAGAAAACTCAACACCCAAAAACAAAAAATCCAGTGAAGAAATGGGCAGAAGACATGAATAGACACTTTTCCAAAGAAGACACACAGAGGGCTAGCAGACACATGAAAAGATGCTCAACATCACTCATTATCAGAGAATACTAATCAAAAGCACAATGAGATATCACCTCACACCTGTTAGAATGGCTAAAATTAACAACTCAGGAAACAACAGATGTTGGCAAGGATGTGGAGAAAGAGGAACATTTTTGCACTGTTAGTGGGAATGCAAACTGTTGTAGCCACTCTGAAGAACAGTATGAAGGTTCCTCAAAAAATTTTAAATAGAACTACCCTATGACTCAGCAATTGCACTACTAAGTATTTCTCCAAAGAATACAAAAATGTTGATTCGAAGGGGCACATGCACCCCAATGTTTATAGCAGCACTATTAACAATAGCCAAATTATGGAAAGAGCCCAAATGTCCATTGACTGATGAATAGGTAAAGATGTGGTATATATATACAATGGAATATTGCTCAGCGATCAAAAAGAATGAAATCTTACCATTTGCAACAACATGGATGCAACTAGAGTGTATTAGGCTGAGTGAAATAAGTCAGTCAGAGAAAAACAAATATAGTATGATTTCATTCATATGTGGAATTTAAGAAACAAAACAGATGAATATAGGGGAAGTGAAGGAAAATTAAGATAAAAATAGAGAGAGGCAGATCATAAGAGATTCTTAAATACAGAGAACAAACTGAGGGTTCATGGAGAGGGGGTGGGTGGGAGGAGGGGCTAAATGGGTGATGTCATTAAGTAGGGCACTTGGGATGAGCACTTGGTGTTATATGTAAGTGATGAATCACTATGTTCTACTCCTGAAACCAATACTACACTGTATGTTTACTAGAATTTAATTTTTTTTAGTTTACTTATTTTTGACAGAGTATGAGCATGAGCGGGGGGAGGGACAGAGAGAGAGAGAGGGAGACACAGAGTCAGAAGCAGGCTCCAGGCTCCAAGCTCCAAGCTGTCAGCACAGAGCCTGATGCGGGGCTCAAACTCACAAACTGTGAGATCATGACCTGGGCCGAAGTCAGATGCTTAACTGAGCCACCCAGATGCCCCTAAAAGAAAGAGGAAACAAACCATGAAAGATTCTTAAAAATAGAGAAGTGAGGAACCTGGGTAGCTCAGTCTGTTAAGGCTCTGACTCTTGATATCAGCTCAGGTCATGATTTCATGGTTTGGTTCGTGGATTTGAGCCCCACATGGGGCTCCACGCTGGTGGTGCAGAGCCTGCTTGGGATTCTGTCTCTCCCTCTCTCCTTGCCTCTCTCAAAATAAATAAATAAACTTTAAAAGGGAGACCTTGGAGGTCTCACACTTTGTGATTTCAAAACTTACTACAAACCCACCTACAGTAATCAAAACAATGTGGTACTGGCTTAAGAACAAACATACAGAACAATAGAAAAGAAAAAGATCCCAGGGGAAAAGAGAAAAAAAAACCTTGTTTGTGGCACTAAATTATTTTTTATAAGGGTAAAAGGTCACTCAACAGGGGAAAAAAAATCTTCAATAAATAATGCTCAAAAACTGGATATGCACATGAAATTGGACCCTTGCCTTACATCATGTTCAAAAATTAGATCATATTCTAGATCTAAGAACTAGAACTATAATACATAGGGTAAAATTTTTGTCATTGGCTTGGTGATGATTTCTTGAATATGACACTAATAGCACAAGCAAAAAAAGAAAAAAATAAGAAAAACTGAACTTCACTATAATTAAAAATTTTGTGCAAAAGACACTATCATAGGAAATAAAATACAATCCATGGAATGGGAAAAAACTGCTTTCAAACTCTCTGATGAGAGATTAACATCCAGAATATCTAAAGAACTCCTACATTTTCAACAACAAAAACAAAAACAAACAATCCAATTCTAAAATGAGCAGAAGACTTGAATAAACATTTCTTCAAAAATATATACAAATAGCCAATAAGCACATGAAAAGATGTTCAATATCATTATTGTTGCACTAATAGTAGAAATCAAAACCACAATGAGATACCACTACACACCTACAAGGATGGCTATAATTTTAAAAACTGAAAATAACACATGTTGGTGAGTTTATGGAGAAATGGGAAATCTTGTGCATTGCTGCTGGGAAAGTTAAATGATGTGTAAAAAAAAAAGCATGGTGGTTCCTTAAAATGTTAAATATAGAATTATCATAAAACCCGGTGATTCTAGGGGCGCCTGGGTTGCTCAGTCGGTTGGGCAGCCGACTTCGGCTCAGGTCACGATCTCGCGCTCCGTGAGTTCGAGACCCGCGTCGGGGTCTGTGCTGACAGCTCGGAGCCTGGCGCCTGTTTCAGATTCTGTGTCTCCCTCTCTCTGACCCTCCCCCGTTCATACTCTGTCTCTCTCTGTCTCAAAAATAAATAAACGTTAAAAAAATTTAAAAAAAAACCCAGTGATTCTAATTCTAGGTGTGTACTCAAAAAATTGGATGTAGGCACTCAAACAGATACTTGTACACCAAGTTCATAGCAGTAGTATTCACAATATCTAAAAGGTACAAATAACACAAATGTTCCTTAACAGATAAATAGGTAAACAAAATGTGATATATCCATGCAATGGAATATTATTCAGCTTTGCAAAGGAATCCAGTGCTGATACATGCTACAGCATGGATGAATCTTGAAAACATAATGCTAAGCAAAATAAATCCAACACATAAAGGCAAATATTATAAGATTCCACTTATTTGAGGTACCTAGAACAGGCTAATCTACAGAAGGTAGAACAGAGGTTACCAGAGGCTGGGAATAGGGAGGAATGAGTTTTATTTATTAGGTGCTGAACTTCTGTTAGGGATGATTACAAGTTCTGAAAATGATAGTGGTGATGGTTACACAACATTGAGAATGTACTTAACACCACTGAATTATACACTTAAAATATGACAACAGTGGGGACCCCTGGATGGCTCAGTCAGTGGAGCATGCAACTCTTGATCTCGGGGTTGTGAGTTCAAGCCCCACATTGGGCATGGAGCTTGCTTTTTTTTTTTTTTTAATTAATTAATTAATTTATTTATTTTTTAATATATGAAATTTACTGTCAAATTGGTTTCCATACAACACCCAGTGCTCATCCCAAAAGGTGCCCTCCTCAATACCCATCACCCACCCTGCCCTCCCTCCCACCCCCCATCAACCCTCAGTTTGTTCTCAGTTTTTAACAGTCTCTTATGCTTTGGCTCTCTCCCACTCTAACCTCTTTTTTTTTTTTTTTCCCTTCCCCTCCCCCATGGGTTTCTGTTAAGTTTCTCAGGATCCACATAAGAGTGAAACCATATGGTATCTGTCTTTCTCTGTATGGCTTATTTCACTTAGCATCACACTCTCCAGTTCCATCCACGTTGCTACAAAAGGCCATATTTCATTCTTTCTCATTGCCACGTAGTATTCCATTGTGTATATAAACCACAATTTCTTTATCCATTCATCAGTTGATGGACATTTAGGCTCTTTCCATAATTTGGCGATTGTTGAGAGTGCTGCTATAAACATTGGGGTACAAGTGCCCCTATGCATCAGTACTCCTGTATCCCTTGGATAAATTCCTAGCAGTGCTATTGCTGGGTCATAGGGTAGGTCTATTTTTAATTTTCTGAGGAACCTCCACACTGCTTTCCAGAGCGGCTGCACCAATTTGCATTCCCACCAACAGTGCAAGAGGGTTCCTGTCTCTCCACATCCTCTCCAGCATCTATAGTCTCCTGATTTCTTCATTTTGGCCACTCTGACTGGCGTGAGGTGGTATCTGAGTGTGGTTTTGATTTGTATTTCCCTGATGAGGAGCGACGTTGAACATCTTTTCATGTGCCTGTTGGCCATCCGGATGTCTTCTTTAGAGAAGTGTCTATTCATGTTTTCTGCCCATTTCTTCACTGGGTTATTTGTTTTTCAGGTGTGGAGTTTGATGAGCTCTTTATAGATTTTGGATACTAGCCCTTTGTCCGATGTGTCATTTGCAAATATCTTTTCCCATTCCGTTGGTTGCCTTTTAGTTTTGTTGGTTGTTTCCTTTGCTGTGCAGAAGCTTTTTATCTTCATAAGGTCCCAGTAATTCACTTTTGCTTTTAATTCCCTTGCCTTTGGGCATGTGCCGAGTAAGAGATTGCTACGGCTGAGGTCAGAGAGGTCTTTTCCTGCTTTCTCCTCTAAGGTTTTGATGGTTTCCTGTCTCACATTCAGGTCCTTTATCCATTTTGAGTTTATTTTTGTGAATGGTGTGAGAAAGTGGTCTAGTTTCAACCTTCTGCATGTTGCTGTCCAGTTCTCCCAGCACCATTTGTTAAAGAGACTGTCTTTTTTCCATTGGATGTTCTTTCCTGCTTTGTCAAAAATGAGTTGGCCATACGTTTGTGGGTCTAGTTCTGGGGTTTCTATTCGATTCCATTGGTCTATGTGTCTGTTTTTATGCCAATACCATGCTGTCTTGATGATGACAGCTTTGTAGTAGAGGCTAAAGTCTGGGATTGTGATGCCTCCTGCTTTGGTCTTCTTCTTCAAAATTACTTTGGCTATTCGGGGCCTTTTGTGGTTCCATATGAATTTTAGGATTGCTTGTTCTAGTTTTGAGAAGAATGCTGGTGCAATTTTGATTGGGATTGCATTGAATGTGTAGATAGCTTTGGGTAGTATTGACATTTTGACAATATTTATTCTTCCAACCCATGAGCAGGGAATGTCTTTCCATTTCTTTATATCTTCTTCAATTACCTGCATAAGCTTTCTATAGTTTTCAGCATACAGATCTTTTACATCTTTGGTTAGATTTATTCCTAGGTATTTTATGCTTCTTGGTGCAATTGTGAATGGGATCAGTTTCTTTATTTGTCTTTCTGTTGCTTCATTGTTAGTGTATAAGAATGCAACTGATTTCTGTACATTGATTTTGTATCCGGGAACTTTGCTGAATTCATGTATCAGTTCTAGCAGACTTTTGGTGGAGTCTATCGGATTTTCCATGTATAATATCATGTCATCTGCAAAAAGCGAAAGCTTGACTTCATCTTTGCCAATTTGGATGCCTTTGATTTCCTTTTGTTGTCTGATTGCTGATGCTAGAACTTCCAGCACTATATTAAACAGCAGCGGTGAGAGTGGGCATCCCTGTCGTGTTCCTGATCTCAGAGAAAAAGCTCTCAGTTTTTCCCCATTGAGGATGATGTTAGCTGTGGGCTTTTCATAAATGGCTTTTATGATCTTTAAGTATGTTCCTTCTATCCCGACTTTCTCAAGGGTTTTTATTAAGAAAGGGTGCTGGATTTTGTCAAAGGCCTTTTCTGCATCGATTGACAGGATCATATGGTTCTTATCTTTTTTTTTTGTTAATGTGATGTATCACGTTGATCGATTTGCGAATGTTGAACCAGCCCTGCATCCCAGGAATGAATCCCACTTGATCATGGTGAAGAATTCTTTTTATATGCTGTTGAATTCGATTTGCTAGTATCTTATTGAGAATTTTTGCATCCATATTCATCAGGGATATTGGCCTGTAGTTCTCTTTTTTTACTGGGTCTCTGTCTGGTTTAGGAATCAAAGTAATACTGGCTTCATAGAATGAGTCTGGAAGTTTTCCTTCCCTTTCTATTTCTTGGAATAGCTTGAGAAGGATAGGTATTATCTCTGCTTTAAACGTCTGGTAGAACTCCCCTGGGAAGCCATCTGGTCCTGGACTCTTATTTGTTGGGAGAGTTTTGATAACCGATTCAATTTCTTCGCTGGTTATGGGTCTGTTCAAGCTTTCTATTTCCTCCTGATTGAGTTTTGGAAGAGTGTGGGTGTTTAGGAATTTGTCCATTTCTTCCAGGTTGTCCAATTTGTTGGCATATAATTTTTCATAGTATTCCCTGATAATTGTTTGTATCTCTGAGGGATTGGTTGTAATCATTCCATTTTCATTCATGATTTTATCTATTTGGATCGTCTCCCTTTTCTTTTTGAGAAGCCTGGCTAGAGGTTTGTCAATTTTGTTTATTTTTTCAAAAAACCAACTCTTGGTTTCGTTGATCTGCTCTACAGTTTTTTTAGATTCTATATTGTTTATTTCTGCTCTGATCTTTATGATTTCTCTTCTTCTGCTGGGTTTAGGCTGTCTTTGCTGTTCTGCTTCTATTTCCTTTAGGTGTGCTGTTAGATTTTGTATTTGGGATTTTTCTTGTTTCTTGAGATAGGCCTGGATTGCAATGTATTTTCCTCTCAGGACTGCCTTCGCTGCGTCCCAAAGCGTTTGGATTGTTGTATTTTCATTTTCGTTTGTTTCCATATATTTTTTAATTTCTTCTCTAATTGCCTGGTTGACCCACTCATTCGTTAGTAGGGTGTTCTTTAACCTCCATGCTTTTGGAGGTTTTCCAGACTTTTTCCTGTGGTTGATTTCAAGCTTCATAGCATTGTGGTCTGAAAGTATGCATGGTATAATTTCAATTCTTGTAAACTTATGAAGGGCTGTTTTGTGACCCAGTATATGATCTATCTTGGAGAATGTTCCATGTGCACTCGAGAAGAAAGTATATTCTGTTGCTTTGGGATGCAGCGTTCTAAATATATCTGTCAAGTCCATCTGATCCAATGTATCATTCAGGGCCCTTGTTTCTTTATTGACTGTGTGTCTAGATGATCTATCCATTTCTGTAAGTGGGGTGTTAAAGTCCCCTGCAATGACCACATTCTTATCAATAAGGTTGCTTATGTTTATGAGTAACTGTTTTATATATCTGGGGGCTCCGGTATTTGGCGCATAGACATTTATAATTGTTAGCTCTTCCTGATGGATAGACCCTGTAATTATTATATAATGCCCTTCTTCATCTCTTGTTACAGCCTTTAATTTAAAGTCTAGTTTGTCTGATATAAGTATGGCTACTCCAGCTTTCTTTTGGCTTCCAGTAGCATGATAAATAGTTCTCCATCCCCTCATTCTCAATCTAAAGGTGTCCTCAGATCTAAAATGAGTCTCTTGTAGACAGCAAATAGATGGGTCTTGTTTTTTTATCCATTCTGATACCCTATGTCTTTTGGTTGGCGCATTTAATCCATTTACATTCAGTGTTATTATAGAAAGATACGGGTTTAGAGTCATTGTGATGTCTATATGTTTTATGCTTGTAGTGATGTCTCTGGTACTTTGTCTCACAGGATCCCCCTTAGGATCTCTTGTAGGGCTGGTTTCGTGGTGACAAATTCCTTCAGTTTTTGTTTGTTTGGGAAGACCTTTATCTCTCCTTCTATTCTAAATGACAGACTTGCTGGATAAAGGATTCTCGGCTGCATATTTTTTCTGTTTAGCACACTGAAGATATCATGCCAAGCCTTTCTGGCCTGCCAAGTTTCAAAGGAGAGATCAGTCACGAGTCTTATAGGTCTCCCTTTATATGTGAGGGCACGTTTATCCCTTGCTGCTTTCAGAATTTTCTCTTTATCCTTGTATTTTGCCAGTTTCACTATGATATGTCGTGCAGAAGATCGATTCAAGTTACGTCTGAAGGGAGTTCTCTGTGCCTCTTGGATTTCAATGCCTTTTTCCTTCCCCAGTTCAGGGAAGTTCTCAGCTATAATTTCTTCAAGTACCCCTTCAGCACCTTTCCCTCTCTCTTCCTCCTCTGGGATACCAATTATGTGTATATTATTTCTTTTTAGTGTATCACTTAGTTCTCTAATTTTCCCCTCATACTCCTGGATTTTTTTATCTCTCTTTCTTTCAGCTTCCTCTTTCTCCATAACTTTATCTTCTAGTTCACCTATTCTCTCCTCTGCCTCTTCAATCCGAGCCGTCGTGGTTTCCATTTTGTTTTGCATTTCGTTTAAAGCATTTTTCAGCTCCTCGTGACTGTTCCTTAGTCCCTTGATCTCTGTAGCAAGAGATTCTCTGCTGTCCTGTATACTGTTTTCAAGCCCAGCGATTAATTTTATGAGTATTATTCTAAATTCACTTTCTGTTATATTATTTAAATCCTTTTTGATCAGTTCATTAGCTGTTGTTGTTTCCTGGAGATTCTTCTGAGGGGAATTCTTCCGTTTGGTCATTTTGGACAGTCCCTGGAGTGGTGAGGACCCTCAGGGCACTTCCCCCGTGCTGTGGTGTATAACTGGAGTTGGTGGGCGGGGCCGCAGTCCGACCTGGTGTCTGCCCCCAGCCCACCGCTGGGGCCACAGTCAGACTGGTGTGTGCCTTCTCTTCCCCTCTCCTAGGGGCGGGATTCACTGTGGGGTGGTGTGGCCCATCTGGTCTACTTGCACACTGCCAGGCTTCTGGTGCTGGGGAGCTGGCGTATTAGCTGGGGTGGGTAGGCAAGGTGCACGGGGCAGGAGGGGCAGGCTTAGCTCGCTTCTCCTTAGGTGATCCACTTCAGGAGGGGCCCTGTGGCAGCGGGAGGGAGTCAGATCCGCTGCCGGAGGTTTGGCTCCGCAGAAGCACAGAGTTGGGTGTTTGCGCGGAGCGAGCAAGTTCCCTGGCAGGAACTGGTTCTCTTTGGGATTTTGGCTGGGGGATGGGCGGGGGAGATGGCGCTGGCGAGCGCCTTTGTTCCCCGCCAAGCTGAGCTCTGCCGTCCGGGGGCTCAGCAGCTCTCCCTCCCTTTGTCCTCCAGCCTTCCCGCTTTCTGAGCAGAGCTGTTAACTTCTGACCTCCCAGACGCTAAGTCCCGCTTGCTGTCGGAACACAGTCTGTCCGGCCCCTCCGCTTTTGCCAGCCCGACTCGGGGGCTCTGCTTGGCCGGCGAGCCGCCCCTCCGCCCCGGCTCCCTCCCGCCAGTCCGTGGAGCGCGCACCGCCTCACCGCCCTTCCTACCCTCTTCTGTGGGCCTCTCGTCTACGCTTGGCTCCGGAGACTCCGTTCTGCTAATCCTCTGGCGGTTTTCTGGGTTCTTTAGGCAGGTGTAGGTGGAATCTAAGTGATCGGCAGGACGCGCGGTGAGCCCAGCGTCCTCCTACGCCGCCATCTTCCGGAACTCTCCGAGCTTGCTTTTAAAAAATGGCAACAATGGCAAATTTTATATTATCCATATCTTACCACATTATTTTACCAAAAAATATGGAGGGAAAAAAATAAAATAATTTACTTTTAACTTTAAGCAGTCAGTAGGGTCCTGGGTCCCCAGATAAACAAAATATGGTATATACATGCAATGGAATATTATTCAGCCTTGAGAAGGAATTCATTAGAAATACAAGTCACTATCACATGCTTTTAGGTTGATTCACTCATTGTCAAAACCGGCCCAGTCCCACAACAGCCCTGCTTGTAGAGCCACTTCCCTTTCCTACATGGGCCACCATGATCCTAATGTGTCATATAAAGCCCACTTAGATTACCTGTTCAAAGAAATATAGGCTTTGAAACCCATGAAATGCACAATTAACTTCATTTTCAAGGGATATAATTCCTTGGTCAGGAATCGTCTGTTCCATGAAAGACTCTCACCCCATCCTTCTTGGCTCTTTTCTTGACCTTTCACTCTGTCCTTCTTCTTTCCTTGTCCCTTTCATCTCTCCTTAATCCCCACTCAACCTGGTCAAATCTTAAAAACCCATCTTTCCTTTCAGTGAACTCCCCACTCTTGACCTGCAATTCTTATCCCATTTCTTATCTTTCACTGCTTATTCCCACTTTCCATAAGACTTAGGTCAATATTGACTGCTGGAAGACCAGGGTCTCAGAGTTTCAAAGAATAGGTTTAAAGGTCTCCCATGCCCAGGAGTTTGTTCTGATAGCATGCCCCACCTGCTCAAGGCTGATTATTAACCCAGAGCTTATATAAAGAAAGGGCCATCCCTGGGATGGGAAAGTACCATGGCCATGGCCAGCACGTTAAGCCCCAGCACCATGACTGGGACCCTGGGTCCTCCTGAGATGTCAGAGCGCATCCAAAATGCTGCTGACATCTCTGTCATTGTCATCTATTTCATGGTGGTGATGGCTGTCGGGCTGTGGGTATGTAGGAGTCCAATGGGGTGTTCTGGGTGGGCACCAAGTTTGGGGTTAAAATGTCTGAGGGAGGGAAGGATGTGGTATAACAATGTGACAATGCTGAGAAAACACTAACAGCTGTCAGATTTCATTATCCTTTTCTCAGAACCATTGTCTCATGTGTGACGTAAATAATATTTACTCAGTTAATTTGTTCTCCTACCAACACCATCATTTGAACAGAGCCAGCAGTGAGAACTTCAGACATATTCTGTTTGGCGTGTCCAGTACCTGGCATAATGAATAAGGATGTTATTTGCATTATCTCACATCTTTTATTTTCCTTTGTTTTTTGCTCACTTTCTTTTTTCAAATTTTTATTTAAACTCTAGTTAGTTAACATCTAGTGTAACATTGATTTCAGGAGTAGAATTTTGCTCACTTTCTAAATGAGTCAGTTGGATGCCTAATTCATTACACTCATTCTTTCTATTTAGTAATGAGTGTAAGGCTGCAAAATTACTTCCAAGCACAGATTTACTGATACCTTGCATTGTTTTTATAAATGAAAATAAACAGAGCAATTAGGACAGATGTTGAGGAATATGATTTCTTAAAGTCCCTCCATTTCGATGAAACTATGATTTTCAAGTCCTTTTAAAATTGATGCTATATCACAGTTTCTAAGAAAATGTTTCTCTTTAAGAGTGTTGAAAAAGTGACTACTATGAACATTCTGACCAGAGCATCTGTAACATCCTGGGTGAATTTGCGGTGTTTGACTCTCACATGTCTTCCTTTCTGCTTAGGCAATGCTGAAGACCAACCGGGGCACTGTTGGAGGCTTCTTCTTGGCTGGTCGAGATATGACCTGGTGGCCGGTGAGTGCACCAGAGTTTCCCAGAGATAAATTTCCTATGTGTGTGTTTAAGAGTAAATAAAGAAGACACTGGGAATGCTGATAGTTTCTGAAGTGCATTGGTTGCCTACTTGCTGGTGTCTCTTCCTAAATCCCTGACCCCAGAGTTCTATTCTGCCATTCCAGTAAATGATAGTACATCACCTATTATGAGAGCAAGTATAGTGTGGCATTTGAGAAGACTCAGTTAATCTCTGTGTCATATTCTTTTTCCCCGGTCCTCATTAAGAATCTTCTGCCTTAAGCTCCTTACCATCCCCAGCACATTCCTTCTTTGCTCCCAAACCCGAACTAGTGCCACCCCTCTTGTTTGGATAAACATCCCCCTCTCTGCTCTCCTCCTTCAACACCCAACTCAAGCCCTGCTTCATCTGAGAAGTCTCACCCTGCATTCCAGCCTGTCTAGTCCTTATAATCCATGCAGTTATGATAGTGGATGTGTGTGCTCTCTATGATGTTGTGTATGGTGGTATCTCTTTGACTCTTGCCCAGTTGATCTCTTCCTTTCTGGGTTTTTATGTCTGGCCTCCTTGGCAAGAGTCCCATTGCACCAAAGAGTGCATCTTCTTCTCTGAATCCATACTGTGTCAGCAGTCAGTTGGGTATACAGTGGATGCTTAGTACATTCTTCCTTCATGAATCTGCTGACTAAATAGTATGAATGGAAGCAGAGACTGGGAAATGACCTGGCAAGAGTGGTTGAAGCAGACCACCTCCAAGCTTGAAATGGATTTTAATTGGAATGTCCAATCAAGCATTGCCTTCTAAGGATTGTTTCTGTGAAACATTCAAGACTCAACCAATCCTATAGCCAAAAATGAGTTCAATTCCAACCCCTAGCTCCAAATGTCCGAATAGAAAAGATGACTTTACAGAGGGCTGAAAAGATGTGAATGGAAGAGTGGGCATTGCAGTAACCCTACACCCCAATTGTGCTTTGTGAGGACTAGAGCTCATCCCTGCCTACTCGAGAAATTTCTCTTGATCTTTGAGCCTTAAGAACAGTTGACAATGTGATATAAAAGGAGGTGGGTGAGAAAAGAGTCCTTAAGGCCAGAATTATTCATAGGAACTTCTTCCTACCCAACTTTGCAGTCCTTGAGGATGACTGAAGGGGCCAACAGGAGCTCTGGCAGTTCCTAGCCAAGGACAGGCTCAACCTAGAGCACCCAGGTAGATAAATTAAAATTCCCCTAAGGCAGGGGTCAGCAAGCTTCTCTGTAAAGTGCCAGACTGTAAGTATTTTAGTTTATGAGCCATACAGTCCATTGCAACCACACAACTCTGCTGTTGTAGCACAGAAGCAGCCATAGTGAATATGTAAAACCAACAAGCATAACTGTGTTCCAATGAAACTATTCATGAACACTGAAACTTGAATTTCATATAATTTCACACATCACAAAATATTAGTCTTCCTTATATATTTTTAACCATTCAAAAATGTAAAAAAAAATTTTTTTTAGCTTACCAACCACACAAAAACTGGTAACTGGCTGGATTTAGCCCATAGGATTCCTGCCTTAAAGAGGTATGATGGAAAATCTCAACATTTACCTGCTTTAAAGAAATCTGATTTGGGTCTTTTAACTCTGATCCTAGTCTGTTCCCTTGGATTGCAGATGGGCGCCTCTCTCTTCGCCAGTAATATCGGCAGTGGCCACTTTGTGGGGCTGGCTGGGACGGGAGCAGCTTCAGGAATCGCCACTGCAACATTTGAATGGAATGTAAGTGACATAATAAGCTTTTTCCTTTAAATCCAAACTCTGTCCAGGTATGTTCTTCTGGGAGTCTGTATAGGGTATATCTTTCTTTGATTTCTAGTTTTCCTTCTAACCAACCCCTAGTTTGAAACTGAGTCTTCTCTGAATGTGGCTCCATTCTGCCTGCCTGGGACAATCCAGTCTCATTCTCTACTTCTGAGATTTTGCTCAAGCAGTATTCCCACCAGGAATATCATTTCTATATGATTGAATCCCCACTTTCACTTGACCTCCTTGATCATTTTTAGTTCTCACTTGTTTCATTCCTTCCTGAGCTATTACACTACGTGTCCGGCTCTGAATTAGATGCACAGAATAAAAACATGTAAAAGCAATGATCCCTTCTTTTGAGAAGCTTATATCCCAGTGGGAAAGACAGATACACATTCACTATGGTGTAGGAAGTACAAGGAGAGAAGCACACATTGAGTGTTGGGAGAGCTCACACAGGAGGGAATCTATCCTAGATGAAGGATGAGACTTGGCACATGTTAAGGGAGATGGCACTCATCCATTCAGATAGATGAATAGAAATTGACCAAGTGGGACTTGGCTAAGGACATGAGAGCTGAGTAAGGAGTAAATGATTTAAAGATAGTAGATAGAATCTAAAAGACTTTGTGTTTGAGTTCTTAATTGTTCTACTGCCATTTCACCAGTAGAAGCTGTGTCCCCTTAATTAGACACTAAGTCCTTTAAGGGCAGGGATCAATTCCTCTCATATCACCTCATCATCTAGCCCTTGTCTGGGTACATGCATTAATATTTCTTGAGGTGCCTGAGCTTTTTCTGTTCTTGTATCCCTTCTGGTGTTTGCAAATACACATTATGCATTTCGGTCAGAGGAAGATGTTTATGTGGAAACAAGTCAGATCACAGTGAAAGTATAAACAGACCATGCCTGGATAGACTCAGGAAATGACCTTGAGTCATCCAAAAATACCTGTACCCATCCCTTGTTGAAGATTTTCCCCTTAGCTTTGCTTTAGTAGTATCAGGGACTCCAGAATGGACCCTGTCTCCAGACATGCCCTATGGCCCATGTTTTGTTTTGATAGTGCCATAAACTGGACAAGATGCCCTATGGCCCCAGTGGGTGTGATTATCAGGTTGCCAAGGGTCTAGCTCTTTTAGCCTGTGACCTTGGGCTTCCTTAATCTCTGTGAGGCTCAGGTTCCCCCTCCATAAAACAGGAATAACTACTTACCTTATCTGCCTCATCTGGTTGTTATGAGGACAACACAAGTGATATATGTGAAGACTTTGTATATATTAACATTAATGCAAGATTATACTATTACCATTATTATATGTGGCATGACTTGGGAGACAGTAGGAATATTCTTCTTTCATCAAACTGCTTTCTTATTGCTTTGTCACTCTATATATAACTTCTCCCTTTCAAGAATTATTCCTGTTGGGGGCACCTGAGTGGCTCAGTCAGTTGAGCATCTGACTCTTGGTTTCAGCTCAGTTCATGATCCTAGGGCCATGGGATCAAGCTTCACATAGGGCTCTGAGTTAAGCATGGAGCCTGCTTAGGAGTCTCTCTCTCTCTCTCTCTCTCTCTCTCTCTCTCTCTCTTTATCTCTCTCTCCCTCTGCCTCTCTCCCCCACCCATGCGCTCTCTCTCTCTCTCTCAAAACAAATAATAATAAATTAAAAATAAAATAAAAACTATTTTTAAAAAGAATTATTCCTTTTGGCAAAAATAATATGAACTTCCTGGGTCCAGCTGGGCTCAGATCTCTTATCTTCTGTATCTAAATTACAGAAACAGAGGGAAAGAATCTGTAGCTGTCTTGGGCTCATAATTGGTTGAGTGGGACAGGATCCATGCAAACTTACTTTGTTTTCTGATTCAGAGGTCATGAAGTGATAAGTCCCACAAGCCAAGCCCCTCGAACTTCACACTGTTTTCTGGGATTTTGTAGGCTTTGCTGCTGTTGCTGGTTCTAGGATGGTTCTTTGTCCCCATATACATCAAGGCAGGGGTGAGTACCTGCAGGTTTTCTCAGTTCTCATCTGTCAGGCATTCATTTATTCACTCATTCTTTCTGCTCAATCATGAAACCTGGGTAATATCACTTGTCCCAGGATTTCTGGGCTTACATTTACATAAATCCACTAAATGCTACCAGATTGCTCTTGAAAGTGGCTGCAGTCAGCTGTCCTCTTTCCTATGACTATTGTGAGGGTTCCCATTTTCTCACATCCTCACCAACACATGTTATTTTTCTTCATTCTAATTTTTGCCATTCTGAGATTTATAGTTTCTTTTTTTAATTAGGAGTGGGATATACCATAGCTCTGTGAGCTCCCCTTCAACCCAGGTATCACCAACCACGGTTCTGCCTTTCCAAGCAGACGTCCCACATTTATTCTTCTACTGCTGGTACTCAGACCATGGAGTGCTATATCCTGGAATAATTCTTGGGATTAGGGTGTTCAGGGGCAAGCCTTCTGGCTCATACATTTGCAGGTCACCATATATTCTCCTTTTGCTCATCCTGGGTCCCTTCTAGTACCAGGTTTGAACAATTTCTGTAGAATGATGCTCTCCTTGGTAAAAGGATCAATGCCACAGAACTCATGCATGTGTTTTTGGAAGTGGTTTACCATGTTTGAGGTTTCTGAGCCACCAAGAGTTATCCTTTTTGTTTTTGATATTATATAAATATTTATTTAATGTTCTTTTATATTGGAGGAAATTAAATCATAAGCTTAATCTGCTATAAAAAACTAGCAAGCTGCACCTTTTATAATACACATCACATAGTTGATCTCATATTTCAGTAATAACCTCAGACTTTTTTCTAATTAGAGATTTAATTTAACTCTCTTCTTTTCAATAAACATAATCACATATATACCCAAATAAGTGCAAACCTGTGCAGCCACTCTGGAAAACAGTGTGGAGATTCCTCAAAAAATTAAAAATAGAACTACCCTACAACCCAGCAATTGCACTACTAGGTATTTATCCAAGGGATACAGGTATGCTGTTTTGAAGGGGCACATGCACCCCAATGTTTATAGCAGCACTATCAACAATAGCCAAAGTAAGGAAAGAGCCCAAAAGTCCATCGATGGATGAATGGATAAAGAAGATGTGGTATATATATAGTGAAGTATTACTTGGCAATCAAAAAGGATAAAATCTTGCCATTTGCAACTACGCGGATGGAACTAGAGGGTATTATGCTAAGCAAAATTAGTCAGTCAGAGAAAGATAAATATCATACAGCTTCACTCATATGAGGACTTTAAGACACAGAACAGGTGAACACAAGGGAATGGAAGCAAAAATAATATAAAATCAGTGAGGGGGACAAAACATAAGAGACTCTTAAATGTGGAAAGCAAACAGAGGGTTTACTGGAGGGATTGTGGGAGGGGGGATGGGCTAAATGGGTAAGGGACATTAAGGAATCTACTCCAGAAATCATTGTTGCACTATATGCTAACTTGGATGTAAATTAAATATATATATATATATATATATATATATATATATATACACACACACATATATATATATACATATATATATATATGCATATATATATATATATATATATATATATATATATACACACACACACACACATATATATATATATACCCAAATAGAGGTGGATGGGAGATAGGCTAGATGGGTAATGGGTAGTAAAGAGGGTAACTGTGATGAGCATTGGGTGTTGTACATAAGTGATGAATCACTGAATTCTACTCCTGAAACCAATATTGCACCATATGTTAACTAACTAAAACTTAAATTTAATATATACATATATGCCAAATATATATTTCCAATTTGTTTTATTATCAATTTATTATGTAACCATTAATTGTGGTTCATTATTTTTAAGTAATATTGTTTTTACTGGCTTGCAAAATTATTGATGAAAATAATAAAAATTATTTGTTGAACATCTACCATGCATTTGGTGTTGTTGTGGGTATTTTACATATACCTTCATATTAAATCCCTACTTTACAGATGAGAAAAAGGAGGTTTGGAGAAATTGTCAATTTCCAAAGGTCTCACTTGTAGTAAATGTCAGATCTGGGAATGGATCCTAAGATTGTCTGATTCCAATGCCTGTGTTTATTCCAGGCTTTCTGCTCTCCCAAGGGACTGTGTTTTACTCACCTCTGTATTCCTAAGGTACCAGGTACAGTTACAGAAGTGCAGATGCACATAAGTACTTAGTAAGTGTTGAATAATCTGAATGCGCTGAGCTCTGAAGGTGAATCCCTGTCGATGTCTGTCTCTGCAGGTGATGACTATGCCAGAATATCTGAGGAAGAGGTTTGGTGGGAAGCGACTCCAGATCTACCTCTCTGTCCTCTCCCTCTTCATCTGTGTGGCTCTGAGAATCTCAGTGAGTTCAGTGCACCTGGCATTCTTGCTTCTTGCAATTACCTTGGTGAGGTTAGAATACTAGAATCAGAGAAATGAGTGTATAGACTATCGATTGCCCTGATAGGTCTAGCCATATGGATATCTTAAACTAGCTAGGGCCTTTCTACTAAGGAGTTTTAGAAACCCTAAATTCAGTTACAAGTCATGAGAGACTCCAGAGTATAAACCACCTTTTCATTAAGGATATGAAAAAACAATGTACAGGAGGAACAAAATGTTTCATTCAAGTAACACAGTTATTAAGTAGTAGAAAGGAGGAGGATTCTCTAGTCCCCTGCCTTTCTATATACAATAACCTCTTTATTTTCTTTGTTGGAAAGATTTATATTTATATTTTCATTTCATTGATTACCTGGCACATGAACCAGAAGGAAAGTGCTTTGTATTATTATAATGACTTCTTAAATTTACTCTATTTTATCTAAGACTGTCCCTATAGCACAGATGTCACAAATAAATGTCAGAAGATTTCTAAAGTTGTTGGAAAGTTAAATTCCTTGGAGATAATCATTGAGGAGAAAAGAAAGAAATTTGAAGAGTCACCAATACATGTAGAAAACAAAGAGTAACATTTGATCCTCATGTATTGGTGACTAACGAAATAATTTTCTCCAAGTTTATAGTCTAGGCAGTTCATGAAAGAAGAAGCTGAAGTGCATTTTTGTTTTTCTGTTGAGTCATTCTTGTAAATAAACCAGTTGCTCTGATTAGATGGCATGAGCTTCTTAATACAACGTGAGCATTTTCCAGCACTCACTGTATATTATTGAGTATCTGTACTAGAGGTAATAAAGATTCTTATGCACTAGGAGTTCACTATATGGTTAAGAATATAAGAATTATAGGGACACCTGGATGGCTCAATCAGTTAAGTGTCTGACTTTTTATCTCAGCTCATGTATTGATCTCAGGGTTGTAAGTTCAGACCATATTGGGCTCTGCACTGGGTGTGAAGCCTACTTTAAAAAAAAATAATATAAGAATTATACACATGAAATCGTTAGCACTTTATGACGGTATATGAAAATATATTAAGATGTGAACTGGAACAGACTGTGTGGACAAGCATAGGAGACATTCTAGGGACACCCAGGAAATGGAGTGGTCCCTGCTGGGTGGAAATGGAGGCATGGTGGGGCAGGGGGTGCTCAAACAAATCCTCAAGATAAGAAACTTAGGAGAGGCCAAGCAAAGCAGAGAAGCCTATATATTCCACAAGTGGGTGGGATTCAGTGATCTCCCGTTTTTCCTCTGGCTCTGACATGTACAGGTTTCACATCCTAAAGAATGTGAACAAGGTGCTGGAGCAAAATGGGACCCTGAGGAATGCAATCTCCTGAAGTGGAAGGTTCCTAGTGGCAGGGAAGGGATGGATTCTTGGGGAGCTGGATGGAGGAGCAGGAAAGGCAAAGAACATGTGTGTAACTTAGCTGGAAAGACACAGTGGCAGCAGTCGATTCTTACCTACGAGGCTATGTTTCAAGTGATATTAATAGTGATTAATCTTAGACATGACCTTTTGTGTATTATTACACTTTGATAGCAGAGTCTGTCCTAGTTATTCATTAAACAGCTCATTATGAGGAGTTAAAACAGGGTAACTTTCAGTCTCCCCTGCATCAGGTTTGAAAGAGATCATCTTATTCACTGGTTCTCAACCTCCACTAATACCTATACTGAGAATCATAGCAGACCTCGTGCATCTTGATCCCTAAATATTTCAGTCTGAATGCCTTACACACACTGATATTCTTTTAGAAAACCACACTGCAAATTTTAAGATCAGGAACTTAATCTTGATACAAACATACATAACCTACAGACTTTATTCAGATATGACAATTGTCTTAATAATATCTTTTAACAGCAAAAGAAAATCCTGTAGCATTAAATGCCTTCCTTTCATGAGAAACATTTTATGATCATTGTAAATGTAATTAATTCCATTGAATTGGACATGCAAAAATGGCAAGTTTTATGTTATTTATCTTGCCACCATAAAAAAATCATTGGTAATATGTTTATATATCATTTTGTAAATATTAATTTAATGCTTTCATTGTACTATATAAGAGAGAAGAAAGTCAAGAAACTCATAATATGATAATATGTGTTTTCATATGTAAATGATTCAGCATGAATATACAAGCCCTAATGCTGTGGTTGAATAACTCCCCACTATGTAAATCTGTATGAACATGACAGCTATAAATGCGGACAAATGCAGGTGTGTTTTATGGCAATTGAAATGCAATGAGTGACATCTCAGTAGGTGATATCTATTCTAAAATGGTAAATAATTTCTTTGCAAATATCCAATTTATAAAAAAGTTAAATCTTGCCTCAATTTACATAGTGGTTGAACTCCTTGTAAACCCAGTGATAAAGTTGCAGAAAATACTTTCGGTTTGTAACTCAGCGTTAGGTTCAAGAATAGGCTTTTCCCCCATACAAATAGCTACTGGGATGATAAAACATTAGGTTTTATTTCAAATATTAGGGGGAAAAGTTAACCATATACTGTGACACCACTTCCAAATTCATGTTCTACAAAGAAACCTACCTCTAATTCTTCTAATTCTGAATCCTGATATCCTTTCTCTCACCTCACTCATGCTTTCCTTTTTCTTCAATTCCATCCTTATAATCACTCTTTGGCACATAGCCTCAATTTCTTTGTATGTCTTTCCTTTCATTGAACTCCCCTAGAAAAACTCCAAACCTGGTTTAATCCAGCTTCCCACTTACTCTGGGCATGCACCCAGGGATTTTACTCCTGTGTTTCTAACTAACATGCTTATGTGATGTTTCTAGGGTTTTGGTTTGGTTTGGAGGTTTTGATATGGAATCTGGGAGGATCAGAGTTGAAGGGGCAGATCCAAGTGGGGCTAGCACAAGTTTGTGTTGAAGATCCAGGAGGCTGGAAAGCACACTTTGGGACACAGGGATCCAGGTAGTGCAGGGTGCACATGATCTTACATCTTAAGGTCTCTCTGTAAGACCCCTTCCTGGCCTCTAAACCTCAACCAATAATCCTTTTATTGTATTTCTTTATGATTTTTCTCTGGTGCTCTCAATAACTGTCCTAAATGATCCACAACCTTTTTTAGCTACTAGTCCTCTGCCTCTTATCAAAACATCTCATCTCCCTTTTTATCTAGAAAATTTAAGCATGAACCACTCATCCCCCACTTAAAAAGTCTACATTTGCCTCATTTTTTCCTTCTTTACACCAGTCTGAAGATGAAGAGTCTTCCTTTTTGTAAAAGGCTAACACTTGACCCTATGCCTATTCTTGATCCCATCTCTTCTCAATGTTTCTGGCATTTGCTTCATAATTACCCCCTCTATCATATTTTCCTGTTATTTTCTACTATCCTAAGTGTGCTCAAGTATCTTCCTCCTTAACAGAAACCATTGCTTTACTGTCTCATACTACTCTACTTTTAATCATTGTTTCTTTGCTGACAATCATGAAAGAGTAGTCTATACAAGCTATAGCATAGGCATTTCTTACTTTCTGTTCACTCACCCATTGTTCCTATCTATGATCAGTCCAATAATTAATCCCCTGAGGATTATATCTGGCTTCCAAGGAGTTCATAATTGTATTGCAGAGATGTCATGTATAGATACAGCAAATATTAGTGGGAAATCACCATTAAAGAGCTAAATGATGTGGTGCATGTTTCTTTCCCATCCTAACTATTCCCTTTTTAGTCAGACATATTTTCTGGAGCCATATTCATCAAGCTGGCCTTGGGATTGGACCTTTACCTGGCAATCTTCATCCTCTTGGCTATAACTGCTATTTACACGATCACTGGTGAGTTTGCTGCCAGTTTAGCTCAGTCATGCTGTCTTCTGCTGATCTCACACCAACCTGCAATTAGCAACCTCAGTGTTACCACCAAGGTTATGGCTATCCCTTTATTCCCACTATGAGAGTCAGGCACAGGCCCAGAAGCACAACTAGAGCAAAGCAAACAGAATCCTCAGTATTATAGAGTGACAGAATCAGCTTAAAAAACAAGACTCATCTATATGCTGCCTGCAGGAACTCATTTCAGACCTAAAGACACATGCATATTGAAAGTGAGGAACTAAAGAAATATTTATCATGAAAATGGATATCAAAAGAAAGCCAGAGTAGCAATACTTATATTGGGTAAAATAGACCTTAAAACAAAGACTGTAAAAAGAAGCAAAAAAGGACACTATATAATAATAAAGGACACAATCCAACAAGAAGATATAATAATTGTAAATATTTGTGCACCCAACATAGAAGTGCCCAAACATATAAAACAGTTAAAAACAGGGGCGCCTGGGTGGCTCAGTCGGTTAAGCGTCCAACTTCACCTCAGGTCATGATCTCGCGGTCCATGAGTTCGAGCCCAGCATCGGGCTCTGGGCTGATGGCGCAGAGCCTGGAGCCTGCTTCTGATTCTGTGTCTCCCTCTCTCTCTGCCCCTCCCCTGTTCATGCTCTGTCTCTCTCTGTCTCAAAAATAAATAAACGTTAAAAAAAAAACTTAAAAAAAAACAGTTAAAAACAAACATAAAGGAACTAAATTAACCCATTGTAATACAATAATTGTAGGAGACTTTAACACCCCACTTACATTGATGGACAGATCATCTAAACAGAAGAACATAAGGAAACTGTGACTTTGAATGATTCACTGGACCAAATGAATTTAACAGATATTCAGAACTAAAACAACTAAAACAGCAGAATACACATTCTTTTCAAGTGTACATGGAAAATTCTCCAGAATAGATCACATGCTAGGTCATAAATCAGGCCTCAACAAATACAAAAAGATTGAAATAATACCATGCATCTTTTCTGACCACAACACTATGAAACCAGAAGTCAACCACAAGAAAAATATTTGGAAAGACCACAAATACATGGGGGTTAAACAACATCCTACTAAACAATGAATGGGTCAACTAGGAAATCAAGAAGAGGAAGGAAAGAAAGAAAGAAAGAAAGAAAGAAAGAAAGAAAGAAAGAAAGAAAGAAAGAAAGAAAGAAAGAAAGAAAGAAAGAAAAATACAGGAGGGGCTGGGTGGCTCAGTCAGTTAAGCATCCAACTTCAGCTCAGGTTATGATCTCACAATTCGTGGGTTCAAGCCACTGGTTGGGCTCTGCGTTGACAGCTCAGAGCCTGGAGCCTGCTTCAGATTCTGTGTCTCCCTCTCTCTCTGCCCCTTCCCCACTTGCTCTCTGTCTCTCTGTCTCTCAAATATAAACAAAGCATTAATTTTTTTTAAAAAAATACATGTAAACAAGTGGAAATGAATGACAGTCCAAAACCTTTGGGATGCAGGAAAAGCAGCCCCAAGAAGGAAGTAAATAGAAATATAAGCGTACGTCAAAGCAAGAAAAATCTCAAACAACCTAACCTTACACTTAAATGACCTAGAAAAAGAACAACAAACAAAACCCAAAACCAGCAGAAGGAAGGAGATAATAAAGATTACAGGAGAAATAAATGATTTAAAAAAATAGAACACCTCAAAGAAACGAGGATCTGGTTCTCTGAAAAGATTAACAAAATAGATCAACCTCTAGCCAGACTCATCAGAGAGAGAGAGAGAGAATTCAAATAAACAAAAACAAAAACAAAAGAGGAAAAATAACAACCAACAACACAGAAATACAAACAATTGTAAGAGGACATTATGAAAAACTGTATGCCTACTTATTAGACAACTTAGAAGAAATGGATAAATTCCTAGAAACATATAAACAACAAAAACTGAAGCTGAAAGAAATAGAAAATGTGACCAGACCAATTACCAGTTATAAAATTGAATCAGTAATCAAAAAACTCCCAACAAACAAAAGTCCAGGACCAAATGGCTTCACAGGCAAAATCTACCAAACATTTAAAAAACAGTTAATAACTATTCTTCCCAAACTATTTCTTTTTTTTTCAATATATGAAGTTTATTGTCAAATTGGTTTCCATACAACACCCAGTGCTCACCCCAAAAGGTGCCCTCCTCAATACCCATCACCCACCCTCCCCTCCCTCCCACCCCCCATCAACCCTCAGTTTGTTCTCAGTTTTTAACAGTCTCTTATGCTTTGGCTCTCTCCCACTCTAACCTCTTTTTTTTTTCTTCCCCTCCCCCATGGATTTCTGTTGAGTTTCTCAGGATCCACATAAGAGTGAAACCATATGGTATCTGTCTTTCTCTGTATGGCTTATTTCACTTAGCATAACACTCTCCAGTTCCATCCATGTTGCTACAAAGGGCCATATTTCATTCTTTCTCATTGCCACGTAGTACTCCATTGTGTATATAAACCACAATTTCTTTATCCATTCATCAGTTGATGGACATTTAGGCTCTTTCCATAATTTGGCGATTGTTGAGAGTGCTGCTATAAACATTGGGGTACAAGTGCCCCTATACATCAGTACTCCTGTATCCCTTGGATAAATTCCTAGCAGTGCTATTGCTGGGTCATAGGGTAGGTCTATTTTTACTTTTTTGAGGAACCTCCACACTGTTTTCCAGAGAGGCTGCACCAATTTGCATTCCCACCAACAGTGCAAGAGGGTTCCTGTTTCTCCACATCCTCTCCAGCATCTATAGTCTCCTAATTTGTTCATTTGGCCACTCTGACTGGCGTGAGGTGATATCTGAATGTGGTTTTGATTTGTATTTCCCTGATGAGGAGCGACGTTGAGCATCTTTTCATGTGCCTGTTGGCCATCCGGATGTCTTCTTTAGAGAAGTGTCTATTCATGTTTTCTGCCCATTTCTTCACTGGGTTATTTGTTTTTCGGGTGTGGAGTTTGGTGAGCTCTTTATAGATTTTGGATACTAGCCCTTTGTCCGATATGTCATTTGCAAATATCTTTCCCCATTCTGTTGGTTGCCTTTTAGTTTTGTTGGTTGTTTCCTTTGCTGTGCAGAAGCTTTTTATCTTCATAAGGTCCCAGTCATTCATTTTTGCTTTTAATTCCCTTGCCTTTGGGGATGTGTCAAGTAAGAAATTGCTATGGCTGAGGTCAGAGAGGTCTTTTCCTGCTTTCTCCTCTAGGGTTTTGATGGTTTCCTGTCTCACATTCAGGTCCTTTATCCATTTTGAGTTTATTTTTGTGAATGGTGCGAGAAAGTGGTCTAGTTTCAATCTTCTGCATGTTGCTGTCCAGTTCTCCCAGCACCATTTGTTAAAGAGACTGTCTTTTTTCCATTGGATATTCTCTTCCCAAACTATTTCAAAAAAATAAAAGAAGAAGGAAAATTTCCAAGTTTATCCTATCAGACCAGTATCATCCTGACATCAAAACCAGATAAAGACATTACCAAAAAAATAAATAAATAAATAATAAATAAACAGAACTTTAGGCCAATATCTCTAACAACCATAAATGCAAAAATCCTCAACAAAATACAAGTAAACTGAATCCAATAAAATATATTTTAAAAATCATTCACAATGATTAAGTGGGATTTATTCCTGGGTTGCAAATATGGTTCAATATTCGCAAATCAATCAACATCACATCAATAAAAGAAAGGATAAAAACCATGTGATCATTTTAGTAGATGGATGCAGAAAAAGCATTTTACAAAGTACGACATCCATTCTTGGTGAAAAACCGTCAACAAAATAGGTTTAGAGGGAACATATTATAACATAATAAATGCCATATGTGAAAAACCCACAGCGAACATCACACTCAATGGGGAAAAACTGAGAGCTTTCCCCCCAAGGTCAGGAGCAAGATAAGGATGTCCACTCTCACCACTTTTATTCAACATAGTACTGGAAGTCCTAACCACAGCCTTCAGACATTGAAAAGATATAAAAGGCATCCAAATCAATAAAGAAGAAGTAAAACTTTTACTATTTACAGAATGACATGATACTGCACATAAAAAACCCTAAAGACTCCACCAAAAATCTTCTAGAACTTATAAATGAATTCAGTAAAATCACAGGATACAAAATAAATGTATGAAAATCTGTATTTCTATACACCAAAAATGAAGCAGTAGAAAGAGAAATTAAGAAATGAGTCCCACGGGCACTGGGTGGCTCAATCTGTTAAGCATACGACTATGGCTCAGGTCATGATCTTGCGATTCTTGGGTACGAGCCAAAAATTAAAAAAGAAAAAAGAAATGAATCTCATTTACAATTGCACCAAAAATAATATGATATGTAGGAATAAGCCTAGCCAAAGAGGTGAAAGACCTGTATTCTGCAAACTATAAAACACTGATGAAAGGAAAGAAAGACAACACAAAGAAATGGAAAGACATTCCATATTCATGGATCAGAAGGATGAATATTGTTAAAATGTCTATACTACCCAAAGCAATCTACATATTTAATATAATCTCTATCAAAATACTAAAAGCATTTTTCACAGAGCAGGAACAAACAATCCTAAAATTTGTATGGAACCTGAAAAGACCTCAAATAGCCAAAAGAATTTTGAAAAAGAAAAATCAAAGCTGGAGAAATCACAATTCTGGATTTCAAGTTACATCACAAGGCTGTAGTCATCAAGACAGTATGGTACTGGCACACCAATAATACATAGATCAATAGAACAGAATAGAAAACCCAGAAATAAACCCACAATTATATGATCATTTAATATTTCACAAAGCAGGAAAGAATATCCAATGAGAAAAAGGCAGTCTCTTCAGCCAATGGTGTTGGGAAAACTGGATGGTGAACATACAGAAGAATGAAACTGGACCACTTACTTACACCACACACACACACACACACACACACACACACACAAATCAAAATGGATGAAAGACTTAAATGTGAGACTGGAAACAATAAAAATACTTAAAGAGAGCATGGGCAGTAATTTCTCTGACATTGGCCATAGCAACTGCTTTCTAGATGTCTCCTGAGTCAGTGGAAATAAAAACAAAAATAAACTATTGGGACTTCATCAAAATAAAAACCTTCTGCACAGCAAAGGAGACAACCAATAAAACTAAAAGGGAACCTACCAACTGGGAAAAAATATCTGTAAATGATATATTCTATAAAGGGTTAGTATCCAACATATATAAAGAATTTATCCAACTCAACACCAAAAAAAATAAAAAAATAAAAAATAATCCAGTTAAAAAATGGGCAGAAGACATGAACAGACATTTCTCCAAAGAAGACGTACAGATGGCCAACAGACACATGAAAAGATGTTCACCATCACTCACTATCAGGAAAATTCAAATCAAAATTACAATGAGATTCACCTCACACCTGTCAGAATGGCTAAAATCAACAACACAAGAAGCAAGTTTTGGCAAGGATGTGAAGAAAAAGGAACCCTTGTGCACTGTTTGTGGTAATGCAAACTGGTGCAACCACTGGAAAGCAGTATGGGGTTTACTCAAAAAGTTAAAAATAGAACTACCCTATGATCCAGTAATCACACTGGGTATTTACTCAAAAAAAGACAAAAAACAAAAAACAAAAACTAATTTGGAGGGATACATGCACCCATATGTTTATAGCAGCGTTATTTACAATAGCCAAATTATGGTAGCAGCCCAAGTGTCCTTTGATAGATAAATGGATAAAGATTATGTTGATACACACACACACACACACACACACACACACACACACACATCATGGAATATTATTCAGCCATAAAAAAGAATGAAACCTTGCCATTTGCAGCAACACGGATGGAGCTAAGGAGTATAATGCTAAGTGAAATAAATTAGTCAGAAAAGACAAATACCATATTATTTCACTCATATGTGGAATTTAAGAAACAAAACAAATGAGCAAAGGAAAAGAAAAGAGAGAGACAAACTAAGAAACAGCCTCTTAACTATAGAGAACAAAGTGATAGTTATCAGAAGGGAGGTGTGTTGGGAATGGGTGAAATAGGTGGTGGGGCTTAAGGAGTGCACTCATTGTGATGAGCAATGGGTGATGTATGGAATTATTGAATCCTATATTGTACAACTGAAACTAATATAACACCATAAGTTAACTATATTGGAATTAAAAATTTTAAAAGTTAATTACTAAACTGAGAAGGAAGCATTTGACTCTGCATATCCAGAACATTTCCATTTCAAAAAAAATCCTCACTATTAGGTGTAAGCACCTTGACTGAAGGTAATGATGTGGTAGGTACAGTGGGGAAATGGTGATTTGTCTCAGCTTTTTGTTTAGGGCCCAGATTGCCATTTGGAATCCGGCATAGCATACACATGGAAAGTCAAAATGAAATAGCAGCTCAGACATGGGATTGACAAATCCAAGGCAGCGCCCAAATAAGTACAGGATGCCTGGGCTCTGAAAGGCAGAATCAGGAGAGAAGAACTGGAGCAGTGAGTTGGTTGTTGGGATAAAGTATGTGGCAATGGTCCAAGCAGGCTCTCATGGGCCTAGCATCCAACACTTACTAACTTATGAAAATAAAACTATACAAGTTTATGAGGGTTGATGGGGGGTGGGAGGGAGGGCAGGGTGGGTGATGGGTATTGAGGAGGGCACCTTTTGGGATGAGCACTGGGTGTTGTATGGAAACCAGTTTGACAGTAAATTTCATATATTAAAAAATAAAAAAATAAAAAATAAAAAATAAAAAAAAAGAAACTATACAAGTTTAGTTGGACAAAATAAAGAAAAATAACAGCTGGAACAATCAAGATAGTTCTAGAGCATTTTCATACATATAGCATATGTTTCAAAATAAATGAAAGATGAAGACATAAGTCTTCTATCTACGATCAGCCTTGTTTTCCCATGATACTCTTAGAAGGAAATAGCTTGTTGGCTGAGAGTCTAGCAAGTCTAGAGTTGAAAAAGAAGTTGCTGTTTGCATAACACTTGAGCAAAACACAAGTCAACAGCTATATCTGGCATTCAACTTATGAAAAAATGATATGTTCCAATACTAGAGCAAAAATTGCTTTGCCTTATTTTTTGAGAACTAGTATACTGTGCTAAATGGAGTGAATTGAGAGGTAGTTAAGGGAAAAACTTTCATGATAATGAAGTATTGCCTTTTCTTTCTTTTAATTTTTTTTTTCCAATTCAAGTTAGTTAGTATATATTGTAATAATGGTTTTAGGAATAGAATTTAGTGATTCATCACTTATAACATATAACACCCAGTGCTCATCCCAGCAAGTGCCCTCCTTAATGCCAATCGCCAGTTTAGCCCATCCCCCCACTCAACTCACCTCCAGCAACCTCAGTTTGTTCTCTATATTTAAGAGTCTCTTACGGTTTGCCTCCCTCTCTGTTTATATATTATTTCATTTTTCCTTCCCTCCACTATGTTCATCTGTTTTGCTTTTTAATTATGAGCAAAATCATATGGTATTTGTTTTTGACTAACTTATTTCACTTAGCATAATATACTCTGGTTCCAAAAGTTTTGCCTTTTCTGCTATTTGGTATTCAAAAACTCACATAAGGGTGAAATTCCAGTACAATTCATAGAAACTTTGAGTCAAGGCAAGATAAGGGAGACAAGAGGGTTAATGTGACACATAAATACTAAGGAGATAATGATGCCAAGAGGAGCTTGCGGCCCAGTCAAGAACTTTTCATATATTCTTTGCTGAGTTTCTAGAGTTTGGTTTGAGGAAAACCTAAAAGTGAAGGCAAAGAGATGAGAGTACAGGAAAAAAATATCCTGATTCTTTTCTTTCTCTACACAGGGGGCTTGGCCTCAGTTATTTACACAGACACCCTCCAGACCATCATCATGCTGATCGGTTCCTTTATTCTCATGGGGTATGGTAAGTGATGACAGTGGGAGCAGTTCCCTGGGGCTGGAAATCATGAGATTTGTGTGTGTTCAGTCGCTCTTTACTACTGCCTCCCTGTTCTACCTGGTCACACTTTTCGACATACATATAATACATCATTGAAGCATCTGCCTAACTTCTTGCTGTACTATCTCAGCATGAGAAAATGAGGGGGGAAGAACTTTACTTTCTTTAAAAAATTATTCCTCAGTTTTAATCTTAATATGTTTGTGTTTGAAATAGACAAAATCAGTGTCACTGGGTTGATAATTTTACACAACTATTGGTGCACTGGATTCAATGCACATAAACCATTATGTAGAATCTTCATAAAAATAAGTATTAAATAGTAAGAACAGTTTAAGACAACTGACTATTAACTTCACTGTGTTTCAGATGGAAATTATTAAAGTATGTTACTCCCTCTATTGTTAGAATATACAAACACAGTTTGTATATTTCTCTTAAGTCATGCAGCAAGCACTACTGATGAATTTAACTTATAGCTTGCCTATTTTTGTTTTCTTTTATTATGCTACTTATTTAACTTTGGACAGGAAATCCATGCATACAGTAAAAAGGATATAAGATGAAAATAAGTGTCTTTTCATCTCTCCTCTGTCCTGCAGCCACCATATTCCATCCACTCAAGCTGCACTGAATACAGTTGTGAATATTCATGAACCCTAATCATAGGGCTTGAAGATAATATGAAGCAAAAACTGACAGAACTGCAAAGACAACAAATGCACAAAAAGAGTTGATGATTTTGACACAAAATGAATGCGATTGGTCACATATGGCTATTTAAATTCAAAAACAATAAAAAATAAATTAATCAAAATGTAAAATTCAGTTTCTGATTTGCCTAGCCATATTTCTAGTGCTCAATATATAGCTAGTAATTTTCATATTTGACAGCACAGATATAGAATATATAGAATTCTATCATTACCGAAAGTTCTATCATTACTGAAAGTGCTGCTCCAGAGGCCATTGCTAGGACCAATTCTTTACAAACTTTCTATTTAGTTAACCAGGACTTCTTTGATATTCTTATTTATGGTTCTTTGGTGTCTGGCTTTGGTGATGGACCTCTGGCATCAACCTCTCTAAGCCTTCTCCCATCCTTAGGATGGAATCTCTCATCTTCTAGCATTCTTCATGTATTGTTGTCACAAACAATATTCCCCTTAACAGAACAATTTCCTTGTATTGTCTGTATCCTCCTTTGTATTGAGATCCTGCCTTGTACATTCATTTTGCATATAATCCCATCACAATGTTTGGCACATGCAAACATTTTTGATGCTAAATGAAATAAGTAATGAAAAAGTAAAATAATGTCAACCTCAACTCTACAGATATATGATACTCAGATGAATTTTGCACTATTTGAAACTATACTAAGTGGGCTGAGAAGCCTGGGCTCATCCTTCTTCTTTCTAAGGTTTCCATCCATTATGGTTCTTTTTTTTAGTTAATTAATTAATTTATTTATTTTGAAAGAGAAAGTGCAGAGAGAGAATCCCAAGCAGACTCCACACTGCCAATGCAGAGCCTGATGTGGGGCTCGATCCCACAAACCATGAGATCATGACCTTAGCCGAAATCAAGAGTCAGACACTTAACTGACTGAGCCACCCATACATTCTCATTATGGTTCTTTTCTACACCTGTCTTGCCTTTCCAGCCACCCCCCACCCCCCGGAGGCTGAGCCTCACCATTTCACCTCACCATACATAAACTGCTGCCTCTAATTTCTGCTCCTTATCTTCCCATTTTTTGTTGTAACATAGAAAGAATACAGTCAGTATTGCACCAAAAAAACTGTGCATAAAGTCAAAACAGCCAGACTTTGTATCAGGAACAGAGACCATTACTTCTGGTCCATTCAGAGGAGTAGGGGCTTTCTGATGGCTAATTGTTAGGCTCACTCTGTTACCTCATCTTCATGTTTTATCTCTTTTCTAGATGGTTGTGAGATATCAATATCAGTCTGTTGGATAACAATTTTTATCTTTACCATAAGTATAGACACTAAAAATTTTCAAAAGAAGAGAAAAATTTTCAATAAGAAGAAAAGTTAAAGGGTGATTTGCTTCCTGTACATTGTGAAAGCATGATAGCATTACCAATGCCAGTGGTATTAGAAAGACATGAGTCCTCTGAGAACACTAAGGATTTGACCAGGCTGATTGGAGATTATTGGACACTTCCACCACAAAGGAATAATTATGAACAACAGATGTCTTAGATTTGTGTATAACATTTCATTTTATCCAATACCTTTGCAGCATTTGCTAAAGTGGGAGGCTATGAGAGTTTTACAGAGAAGTACATGAATGCCATCCCATCCATAGTTGAGGGGGACAACCTGACAATCAATCCCAAGTGCTACACTCCTCAGGCTGACTCCTTTCACATCTTCCGAGATGCTGTCACTGGAGATATTCCATGGCCAGGAATGATATTTGGAATGACCATTGTTGCTGTGTGGTACTGGTGCACAGATCAGGTGAAGTATGTGTGTGGTGTGTAAATATGTTTATGTTGTTCTTTTTCTCCTCATAGAAAAGCATCTAGTTTCTATTTTGTACACATATATACACATACACATGCACAAACACACATCATTTAAAGAGTCAAACACTTCTACAAGTCTTGTTATGATAAATAGTTGTCTGGTGTCCTGCTCTCTACTCATTTCTTGACTCTCAAAAGCAAACATTATTGACTCCTTCAGTTAGGTATTTTGGTATGTATGTTTCTTCTCTAAATCCTTGTACTCAATGCATGGCCTGTGTACCATTGGAGTGAATGTCACCTTGAAGCTCATTAGAAATAACTGTTCTCAGATGCTACCCAGACCCACTGAATCAGAATTTGCTTGTAAATTTGTTCCCCAGGTGATTTAAATAAATGTTTCTATTGATCCCTTTTGGTTTTCCAGTTTTAGGATTTTTACACTGGCTTCCAATAATGAAAGATGAGGGTTTAGCTCTTTCTTTTCTTTTTTTTTCTTTTTTTTAATGTTTTTATTATTTATTTTTGAGAGAGAGGCACAGACAGAGTGTGAGCAGGGAAAGGGCAGAGAGAGAGGGAGACACAAAATCCAAAGCAGGCTGCAGGCTATGAGCTGTCAGCACAGAGCCCAACGCGGGGCTCAAATTCACAAACTGTGAGGTCATGATCTGAGCCGAAGTCAGATGCTTAACTGAGCCACCCAGACGCCCCTAGCTCTTTCAATTTTTTATCTTCAATCCTCCATCTTCCAGTAAAACTAATTCACAATTTTGGTGAGATCAGCATTCAGTGCTACCATTTTTGTGACTACATAAATATAATCCACAGCTAAGCCACATGATATTCTCTGATTGATTTTTCTTTAGCTTTTTCTTTTCTCTAGAATAAATAAGTCTTATTTTTTGTGTTTTAAATTTTCTTGGTAATTATTACTCATTAAACACCAAGCTCTCTGCAGATTTCCTAAATCTCCTTGATGTGTACTTGCAAACACATCAAATATCCTACCAACTCTTTATCTCATTTTCTCTTAAAACCTTTGGCCTCTCACAAACTGCTGGGTTGTTCTCTGTGCCTAGTGCCCATCCTAATCCAGGACCCCCTTTACTACCATATTTGGGGTTCTCTTTGTCTCATCCTTGGATTATATATCTTATTTCAAGTATCCCACATCATCTTCTTTCTTGGTTTACTTCTTTCAGGGCAATTGAATTCTCCAGTAAGTTCCTGAGAAACACAGGAGATACATCTATTGTGAATTTGTCTTCATGTTTGAAGATGTCTTCACCCCAACTTTTCCCAAATTGATCCTCTGGCCATGTACACATTTCTAGGCTTTAAATAATTTTCCAGCCATAAATTACCATCTTTTGACTTCCACCATTGCTGTTGAAAAGCCTGAAGTTATTCTTGATCCTTTGGATGTAACGTGTCTTTTCTCTCTGGAAGTTTATCTTGCCTTTGTCCTCAGTGTTCTGAAATTTCATACAATGTGCTATTGTGTGTAGGTCTTTTTTTGTTCACTGTGATGGGCTACTGTGAACAAGTTTAATATAGTAATGTATGTCTTTAATGAATTGGCGGAATTCTTTGACTTCTTGCATTTTGTTTTCCTTTGGAGAACTTCCACTTTGGGTGTTGGTCTTCCTCAACTGGTTTTCTAGTGTTCTTATCTTTCCTCCACATCTACCATATCTTGGTCTTTTTGCTCTATTTTCTAGGAGATTACCTCAATATTATCCTTCAGTTTTTCTGCCTTTGTATTTATGACCCCCAAGATCTTATTCTTGGTTTTCTGTATGTTCCTTTTTATAGCATGTAAGTTTGTTTTGTTTTCTGTTTTGAAGTTTTCTTCACACCAAATAGTCTCTGTCAAGTCAAACT